>NC_091445.1:60926212-61245939 GCF_964237555.1 Oryctolagus cuniculus
GGCTACTGTGGTGTGAGTTTTGCTCTTCCATGTGTGTCCTTGGACCAGCTGCATATGCACCACAAGGGAGTTATTAGAAATGCAAGATCTTCGGCCTCAGCCCCACTTTCTGAATCAGACTTGCAGTTTAACAAGCTCCCGAGGTAGTTCCATTCCAGCGCCTGCTTGAGGAAGTGTATTCCAGAGATGTGATCTCCAAGGTTTGGCGCTCATTGTTTCAATCATGTTTTGGGCATGCCTTCCCAAATACAGATATCTTTTTATTTATGTATGTACTACTATATTACAAATTAATGAAAGTAGAAATCTTTAAAGAATGAGATAACATAAAAATCTTAAATAATTTTAACAGCATAAAGCCATTTGCTTCTCCAATTTATTTATCAATTATCAACATTTTAGGGAAACTAATGTGATTATATGTCATTTTTAAAAAGATGCTAGCTTAATACTTCTGAGATGCTATGCTTTGAAGATCTGGCTCTAAGTTGAGTTTAATTTCAATTTTTAGTTAACACTTGTCATAGTTGAACATTACTAGTGTACTACACAAAAAGTGTTAGAAGTATCTGTTTTCAATAGCACTACTCATTTAAAAAATTACATTGGGGTAGGCAGGCCTAGCAGTTAAGACGCATATGTCCCACACTGGAGTACCTGAGTTTGATATCTCGCTCTAGCTCCTGATTCCAGGTTCCTAGTAATGTGGACCCTGGAAGCCGGTGATAATGGCTCAGATAGCTGGATTCCTGTCACTCTTGTGGGACCAGATTGAGTTTCCCAGCTTTTGTGCTGGCCCACCTTGGGTCACTGTGGGATTTATTTATTTATTTATTTGAGAGAGAGAGAAAGAGAGAGAGAGAGAGAGAATTTCCATGTATTGGTTCACTCCCCAAATATCTGCAACAGCCAAGCCTAGGCCAGGCTAAAGCCAGGAGCCTAAAACTCCATCCTGGTTTCCCACATGAGTGGCAGGGACCCAAGTACCTGAGCCATCACTACTGCCTCCCAGGGTGCACATTAGCAGGAATCTACATTGGAAGCGGTGGTGGAGTCCAAACCCCAACCCTCCAATATGCAATGCAGGCATCTCAAATGGTGGTTTAACTGGTGCATAACACGCACCCCTGATTTGTGTCTTCTTTAATTTCTTCCATCAGTGCTTTTTAGTTCTGAGTGCATGAGTGGTTTACCACCTTGTAGTGTTTTATTAATTTTGTAAATGGAATTGCTTTCTTCACTTCCTTTTTAGATTGCTTGTTGTTATTGTATAGAAATGAAACAAAGTCTTGCATGTTAATTTTGCATCTTATAATATCACTGAACGTTGTAGTTTTAATAATGTGTGTTGGTGTGTTTGTGTATAGTGTTTAGGGCATTTACCTGCTACACCACAACACCAGCCCCTGATTTTAGTTTTAATGTTTGGTTGAATTCGCTAGTGAAGCCATTTGGTCCTATACTTTTCCTTTTTGGGAGACTTTTGATTACTAATCTGATACCCTGATGCATTAACAATCTTCTGTTTAGATTTTCTCTTTTCTTCATGATTCAGTCTTTATAGGTTGTATGTTCTAGGGATTTATATAATTCCTCTTGGTTCTTCAAATTGTTGTAGTGTAATTGGTCATAGTTGGGTTTTATCATCCTTTTTATTTCTGTGGTATTGGTTGTAATTTTTTAAATTTTAAAATTTAATTTTAAAATTAAATTTAATTTTTAAAATTCTTGCTATTGAGACTTCTCACTTTTATTGTTTATCTAGGTAAATTTAACCAATTTTTCTTATCTTTTCTGAAAACCAACTCAGTTTTGTAGGTTTTTCTGTTTTTCTATTTTCTGTTTACTTCTGTACCCATCTTTATTTCTTCCTACTGCTTTTATCTTTCAGCTTAGGTTATTCTTTTTATAGTGATACACTTTGATTCCTTTATCCTTTTTACATCTTTTATTGATATTTTCTTTGTAGTTACCATGAAGCTTTCATAAGAGATTATAATTTTGATATTCTCTATTTGTCTCCATAAGAGGATCCTTGAACCAATTCACAGAAAAATGGAATGGAAAGATAAGCTTATTTTGGTGCCAAAATTGAAAATGCATGCATAGTTTTTTCATAATATATGTTTTTATGAACTTTTTAGAGAACTTGTATATGCATGGATTTCAAATACTCTTAGCATTAAAATAAACCTATCCTTTAACTCTGTTTTCCATGATTTTTTGAAGTATACTTATATTTAACATTACCAGTGAATTTTATACTTTCTTATGCTTTTGTGTTGCTCAGTAGTATCTTTTTCTTTCAACTTGAATAATTTCCCTTAGAATTGCTTCTCACTTGAACTTTTTATGGTCAATCTATTTTCTAAGTTTTATAAATTTAAATTATCCATGTATTTTTTCTATTTTGACATATTATTATTCATATTAACAAAGAAAGATTCAAAAATGATTCTTGAGATGGAGGTTTAAAAATGGCATTTTTAAATGACATTTTAAAAATATTATTTTTCTTCTATAACTTTGTAAACAGATCATGAAGAGAACAAGTACTGTGAGTCTAATTCAGTGTCAAAATATAAGGGAAAGCTGGGGATTAAAATGGTGGAGTAGGAAAGGAGCTTACTGCTCTGGTCTAGGAGAAGATAGTTTTTTTTTTTTATTTTCAATTATCTTTATATACAGAAGATCGATTTAGTATGTATTAAGTAAAGATTTTATCAGTTTGCACCCACACAGAAACACACAGTGTAAAATACTATTTCAGTACTAGTTATAGCATTACTTCACATTGGACAACATATTAAGGACAGATCCCACATGAGAAGTAAGTACACAGTGACTCCTGTTGTTGACTTAACAAATTGACACTCTTGTTTATGGCGTCAGTAATCTCCCTAGGCTCTAATCTTGAGTTGCCAAGGCTATGGAAGCCTTTTGAGTTCTCCGACTTTGATCTCATTCCGACAGGGTCATAGTCAAAGTGGAAGTTCTCTCCTCCCATTAGAGAAAGGTACCTCCTAGAAGATAGTTTTAAAAAAGTGGAGAAAGTGCAGTCTCAGAGAAGTTAGGGTGAAAATGGCGGAGGAAACTCCATGCAAATTAGAGGGACAGTATGGACCTATGTGAGGGTGTGGATGCATACAACTCAGAACCCCAGCAGCCAAGAGCCTCCACACTAGCTTTGGAGAATGAGGTGAGGCCAAATGGCAGCAGCACAAGCCACTGGCAATAAAGCTGCAGGAAGAGCTTGGAGGGAATCCGGCTTGGAACCCTGTGGGGATAGTGTATCTGCCAAACTAGAGGAGTAAAAAAGGGGTGGAGGCACATTTCTCTTTCCTTGATCACCCTGCAATGGTGTCCTATAATAAGCTGATAGTGTGCGGGCACCATTTGGACATACCTAACAGCTGCACCAGCATTGTCTGCACTCAGTAACCAGTAGAACAGACTCCTGAGTCTAGCAGGGAGAACTGAGAGGGCTGAGGGTGTGGCAGGGACTTTGGGCAGTCACTGTGGGAGGCTCCACACACCCAGGGCTCCCTGGTTTCCTAGTGAGGGACATTGCTGGGGAATCTGTGCTTACATTGAGGAATGCACAGTTCCTTTGTGTGGTCCTTGTGGCAGGGAGGATGAATATTATACCCACTAGGGCTAGTGCCCAGGCACTAGTCTCCTTTGAGAAGAGGAAGTGAGCTGAGTCTCTGCCTACAGAACAGAACAAACCTCCCCTCTGATAAAAAATAAAATAAAATAAAATAAAAAGAGGAGATTTAACACACTTAACTTAGTGTGTGACCTTAGACACTCCCTTCACCCTGGCCACACTCAACACATGCCTCTAGATACTCAGGTAATCACTGAAAAAGTAGACAGTCCACTAATCCACAGAGGCATAGTTCAAAGTTAAAAGCCACCGCAGCAAACAAACAAAAAACAAAGAAGAAACAAATGAGTATCTCCACAAATGCTGAATAATAAAAGCACCAGTTAAAGAACAAGAAAAAGGAAGATGACATAACACTCACAAAAGAACACAACACTTCAATACTAAATTGTGAAGCTGAAGAGATTGAAGAAATGCCAGAAATGGAATTCAAAAAATTGATTGTAGGATTGCTTAGAAGTAATCAGAAGCAAATGCATGACCTAATGAAATCCATACATGAAATTGACATCTTAAAGAGAAATCAAAATGAAATCATGGAAATGAAGAATTCAATAGAACAAATAAAAAATGCAATGGAAAGCCTTAACAACAGAATTGGTCAAGCAAAATAAAGAATATCCAATTTAGAAGACAAATTACAGGAAATTATACTGTCAGACCAAAAACAAGAAGAAATTAGGCAACTAAAAATTACTTTTGGGAATCTACAGGATATTATCAAACAACCAAACATACCTGTTCTAGGAGTTTCTAGAAGGCATGGAAAAAGAGGAAAGATTAGAAGGGCTTTTTATTGAAGTAATAACAGAAAACTTTCCTAATTTGGAGAAGAAAGGGGTATCCAAGTACAGGAAGCACATAGAACTCCTAATAGACATGACCAGAACAGATCTTCACCATGACAAATTGTAATAAAAACCTCTCCACAGTAAAACATAAAGAAAAGATTCTAAAATGTGCATTTAAGAAACATCAGATAACTTTCAGAGGATCTCCAATTAGACTCACAGTGTACTTCTCATCAAAAACCTATAGGTTAGGAGAGATTGGTGAAATATATTATATGGCTTAAGAGAAAAAACTGTCAATCCAGAATACTGTACCCTAAAAGGCTCTCATTTATGAATGAAGGTGAAATAAAGACATTCCATAACAAACAGAAATTGAAAGAATTTGTCACCCCCCATCCAGCCTTGTAAAAGATGCTTAAGGATGTGCTGCACACAGAAACACAGAAACATGGTCATCACTATGAAAAAAGGTAAAGGCAGAAAATTTCCCCATAAAAGTACAAAGGAAATCCAAAGTAAACAATAGGAGTATTTATGGAAATATGGCAAGGCAAAGTTGTTACTTATCAATACTCACCTTCAATGTAAATGGCCTCAACTCTCCAGTTAAGACATAGAGTGGCTGAGTGAATTAAAAAACAAAACTCATCTATTTGCTGCTTACAAGAAACACATCTCACCAACAAAGATATATGCAGACTGAAAGTGAAAGGCTGGAAAAAGATATCCCATGCTAACAGAAACCAAAACAGAGCTGGAGTAGCCATCCTCATATCAGACAAAATAGACTTTTAACAGTTAACACAAAAACTGTTAAAAGAGACAAAGAAAGGCACTATGTAATGATTGAGGGATCAATTCAACAGGAAGATGTAACTGTTATAAATGTATATGCACCTAGTTAGAGGGCACCTGGTTATTTAAATAAATGTTAAAGATCCCATGGGAGACATAGACTCAAATACAGTAGTAATGGGGACTTCAATACCCCACTTTCAGAAACGGACAGATCAACCAGACAGAAAATCAGCAAGGAAACAACAGAGTTGATTGACATTAAAGACCAAATGGACCCAAGAGATTTCTATAGAATTTCCATCCTACAGACACAGAATACACATTTCTTCTCAACAGTGCATGGAACCAGATGAGGATGCCCACTCTTACCATTACTATTCAATGAAATCCTGAAAGTTTTAGCCAGAGCCATTAGGCAAGAAAAGGATATAAATTGGGAAGGAGGAAGTCAAATTATCCCTATTTGTAGATACATGATTCTATATATAAAGGATCCAAAAGACTCACTAAGAGACTGTTGGAATTCATAGAAGAGTATGATAAGTAGCAAGATATAAAATCAATACACAAAAATCAACAGCCTTTGTATACACAGACAACATCACAGCTGAGCAAGAACTTCTAAGCTCAATCCCATTCACAATAGCTACAAAAAAATAAAATGCCTTGGAACAAATGTAACTGAAGATGTCAAAAATCTCTATGATGAGAATTACAAAACATTAAAGAAAGAAATAGAAGATACTAAAAAAATGAAAAGTCTTTCATGTTTATGGATTGGAAGAATCAACATAATAAAAATGTCCATACTTCTGAAAGCAATGTACTGATTCAGTGTGATATGAATAAAAATACCAAGGACATTCTTCTCAGATATAGAAAAGATGCTGAAAATTCATATGGAGACACAGGAGACTTGAATAGCTAAAGCAATCTTATACAACAAAAACAGAGCTGGAGGCATCACAGTACCAGATTTCAAGACATACTAGAGGGAAGTTATAATCTAAACAGCCTGGTACTGGTACAAAAACAGAAGGATAGACCAATGGAACAGAATAGAAACACCAGAAATCAATCCAAGCATCTACAACAAACTTATCTTTGACAAAGGAGCTAAAACCAACCCCTGGAGCAAGGACAGTCTCTTCAACAAATGGTGCTGGGAAAACTGTATTTCCACACTCAGCAGTATGAAGCAAGACCCCTTCCTTATACCTTACACAAAAATCCACTCAAAGTGGATTAAATACCTAAATCTATGACCTGATACCATCAAATTATTAGAGAACATTGGGGAAACCATGGAAGACATTAGCACAGTCACAGAGTTCTTAGAAAAGATCCCAGAGGCACAAGTAATCAAAGCCAAAATTCACAAATGGGATTACATCAAATTGAGAAGCTTCTGTCCTACAAAAAAACACTCCAGAAAGTGAAGAGGCAATTGCCAGAATGGGAGAAATTATTTGTAAAGTATACAAATGATAAATAATTAATATTCACAATACATAAAGAGATCAAGAAACTCGAGAACAACAAAACTAATAACCCAGTTAAGAAATGGGCAAAATACTTAAACAGACATTTTCAAAAGAGGAAATCCAAATGGACACAGACACACACGAAAAAATGCTCAGGATCACTACCCTTCAAAGAAATGCAAAGCAAAACCATAATGAGGTTTCACCTCACTCCAGTTAGAATGGCTTGCATATAGAAATCAACAAACTACAAATGCTGGTGAGGATGTGGGGGAAAATGTACCCTAATCTGCCGTTGGTGGGGATGTAAACTGGTAAAGCCACTATGAAATACAGTATTGGAGATACCTCAGAAATCTGGATATAGACCTACCATATGACCTAGCCATCCCACTCCTGGGAATTTACCCAAGGGAAATGAAATCAGCATGTGAAAGAGTTATCTGTACTCCATGTTTATTGCAGCTCAATTCACAAAGCTAAGACATGGAGTCAACCCAAATGCCCATCAACTGAAGTCTGGATAATTAAATTATTGGGTATGTATACCATGGAATACTACACAGAGGTAAAAAAAAAATGAAATCCAGTTATTTGCAACAAAATGTATAAATCTTTAAAACATCACACTTAGTGAAATAGGCCAGTCCCAAAGGAACAGATACCATATATTCTTCCTCATCTGTGATAATTAATAGAGCACCTAAAAGGCATTCTGTAAGAGCCTAGGGTGATTACTGATGCCATAAACAAGAGTGTCAATTTGTTAAGTCAACAACAGGAGTCACTGTGCACTTACTCCTCATGTAGGATCTTTGTCCTTAGTGTGCTGTACATTGAGATTTAATGCTATAACTAGTACTCAAACAGTATTTTTCACTTTATGTTTCTGTGTGGGAGCAAACCGTTGAAATCTTTACTTAATGTATGCTAAACTGATCTTCTGTATATAAAGAGACTTGAAAATGAATCTTGATGTGAATGGAAGGGGAGAGGGAGTGGGAAAGGGGAGGGTTGCGGGTGGGAGGGACGTTATGGGGGGGAAGCCGTTGTAATTCATAAGCTATACTTTGGAAATTTATATTCATTAAATAAAAGTTTTTTTAAAAAAAGGCAATCTGTAGAAGTGAAATTGACACTTTGAGAAGCAATGACTTGAACAGCCCTTGTCCTGACTGCTGAGGAACAGCTTTTTTTTCCATACTATTTGTTGAACTCCTTACTTAATATAGAGTTAATCATATGTATAGAAAGGCAATTGAAAACAGATCTCAGTAAATAATAAGAATGGAAAAAGCAGAAGGAGGAGGAAAAGGGGTGGGGGGGGCACAATGGGAAGAATCTCCATGTTTCTAAAGTTGTAATTATTAAGTGTATGAAGTTTGTAACTGTAAAACTGTATAGTTCTGCATACATTCCTATTGACTTACTTTTAAGAGTACAGTTTAGAAACTTGCCATGGGACCACAAATCCCTTTAAAATGAGTGGTAAAAATACCACCTGAAGTGTTAAAGTGTTCATATGTACAGGATTTAGTATCAAAATGATTATATAGATAGGATTAAGTGTTAGTGATCATATAAATAGGATTAAGTGTCTGATAATAATCATAGATGAAATTAAAAAGGAGTGAACGCCCCAATATGTGAAGCAGTCCACACAGCTGACTCATAGAATGACAATGGATTTAAGTAGCACTGACCTCAGAATCAGCCCTTAAGGCATTCTGGCCTGGCAATGCAGGCATGGAAAGCCAAGATACTGTGGCAAAAAATGTACTACATGAAAGACCTCGGTGGGTGAGACCCCAGTGGAAAGAAGTAGTCATCAAAGATGGAGGTATTTTTCTTGGAGGGAGGAGAGAAGTTCCACTTTGCTTATGGCCTTGTCTAAATACTGACGGAGTTTGTGGATTAAAAAGGCTTCTATAGCAAAGGCAGCTCATGTCAAGAGCCTTGGGTGATCACTAATGTCATACATAAGAATGTTGATTGTTAAATTAACAACAGGAATCACTAACTTCTTACGCAGAACCTCTGTTCTCAAAGAGTTGTATCATGAGAGTTAACAGTAAAACTTGTTCCCAAAGATTTATTTTGTTTTAGTATATTCAGTGTAGGATATTCTAATGTCTCATAAGTTTTAGTTATGCCTAAGTGTCCAACTCCATTACTTGTTTTCTTAGGTGCTTCTTTAATTACTACTAAAACTCGTTCTTAAGAACTTACTTTCTTTTAATGTTATGTGGAGGATATTCCCATGTCCCATAAGTTATAATAATGTCTAAGTGCTCAAAAATGATGTATCATTCTTGGGTGCTTCTTTAAAGTTAATTAAGTTTCTACAAAAAAAAAAAAAAAAAAAGAATAAGTGAAATTAACTTCTTGAACAGCCCTTGTCTGGACTGTAGAGGAACAGTTTTTGTTTGTTTTGTACAAACTGTTGAACTCTTAGTATAGGTTTGCTCTTCTGTGTTTAAAGTTAATGGAAAATGGATCTTAGTGAAGAATGGGACTTGGAATGGGAGTGTGAGGAGGAGGAGGGCTAGGAGGGCAGGTATGGTGGGAAGAATTGTACTTATGAATTGTATGTTAATTGTATGTACTTATGAATTGTATGAATAAAATTGTACTTATGAAATGTATGAGGTTTATATTCCTTAAATAAAAGATTTCTTTGGGAAAGAAAAAGATATAAAGGAAAGGACAGCCATGATTAGAATAAAGGACTCTATTGGGCAGTGGAAGACTGGAATCTATTTCTGATCTCTTTATTCACTTTTTCCAGCTCTCAATTTGTCATCTCTTAATGAGAGGTCCAGACCATACCTGCTTTAACTTTTGATGTTTTGACAACTTTAAAGATAGGAAAAAAATGCATTTTTCTAAAGAAACATTTGCATATTCACTTACCTACTAAAGTTTGAATGTTATTCTAAGCTGCTAATAGACTTCCTGAATCTTATTCCTGGGCATTGAGCTAAGACAGCCTATACTAAATGTGCTTTCAGGTACTTTTCACCTCTAGCATTATCTGATTCTGAGAGGGGAAAATGAAAGGGCTGCTGCTAGCTAGAACATGCAGAAACTTAGGAACCGTAAACGAATACAATACCAATACGTTCATGGCTTTCTTCTCTTGTCATTTTCAGGCTTACTATTGAACAGAATTTCCTAGGATATCAACTCCAAGGCTTTATCTTAGTCTTGAAAGCAGCAAGACAGAATGCTAAAAATTTGGGTTATGGAGCTTCCCAGAAATGGGTTGAAATTCTAACTAACGTTTCCTAGTGGTGTGACTTTGTGCAAGTTGTGTGATCTTTCAATCAAATGATTAAATTAATTTCAGTGAGGTGAAATTCATACAATATAAAATCAATTACAATTATACAATACAGTTACAATTATCACATTCTTATGTAGTGTTCTGCAAACATTACCTCTATCTAGTTCCAAAACATTTTCATCACCCCAAAAGTAGATCTCATAGACATTCATTGAGCAGTAACTCCCCATCCTTCCTTATCCTCCAGTTCCTGGAAATCACCATCTAGCTTACTGTTTGTTTCCATGGCTTTACTTATTCTGGTTATTTTATATAAATGCAGTCATATAATATGTGACATTTTGTATCTGCCTTATTTCACATAGCATATTCTTTTCTTTTTAAAAAAGTATTATTTATTTATCTAAAAGCTAGAGCAACAGAGAGGGAGGTGAAAAGACAGAGAAACAGACAGATATATTCTATCTGTTTATTCATACCCTAAATGGCTACAACAGCCAGGTTTGTATCAGGCCAAAGTCAGGACCAGGAAATCCATTCTCATCTCCTACATGGGCTCCAGGGAGTCCAGTACTTGGACTACCTTCTACTCCTTTCCCCGGCACATAAGCAGAGAGCTGGGTCCGAAGCAGAGCAGTCAGGACTCGAATGGGCTTTTGAAATGGGATTTCAGTGCTCTAAGTGATGGCTTAACCCACTGTATCACAATGCCAGCTCCAGCACATTATTTTTCAAGGGTTACCCGTATTAGACTTGATTTCTTTTTAGAGCTGAATAGTATCCATTGTATTGATGTATCATATTTTGTTTATTCATTCATCCATTGGTTGACGTTTGGGTTGTTGTCTACCTTTTGGTTATTTTGAATGGAATGCTGAATTTTGCCCCTACTCTCTTATCTGCAAAGTAGGGATACCCATCCATTGCTTTTAGGTTCTTTGTGAAGATTGTAGCTAATTCAGATCATGTGTTTGGCTATTGAAATTCTTTATGTTGGTGAGACCAGACAGAAGAGAGTCTTAAAATCTGTTCCACACAAGATGAGTGTTTCTCTTTTTTAAAAACAACAAAGACTTAGAGTTCCTCTCACCTTGCTCCACCTTCCTATCTGTAGGAAGATTATACATCTAATTTTTCATGTTTGCTCGGTATTGAGATGATTTATCTTTTTGTTATAACCTTTATCCATCTGCTCCCTTTTCTTTCTTCCAATTTTATTCATTTCATTAAAACATCCTGTCATTCAACAACAAATGCTAGGCTCAGTTCTAGGACCTGATCTGTAGAAAAAAAAAAAAAAAAAAAGACAGCCTGAGCTGTATTCCATGGTATTATATTTCAGTGGGGAAAGACATTCTACAAAACAAGAAAACAAGTGTACCATACGCCAAGCAGTGACCTGTGTTAAGTATAACAAAACAGAGAAAGGAGGATAGGAAAGAGTACAAAATAAGTCATGGATAGGAAGTACCTCTGTGATGATGCAAGGACTGTGTAGCCTGTTTTGTAATAAGCCCACATTCAACGGACTGTGTGATACAAGTGGATTTATTTTAAAAGGATCACTTCGGCTGTTGCCATGAAACAAAACCATTTACAATTGTCATCTCCTCCTTGAACCTTGAACCCTTGAACCCTTGAAACCTTTCTGAAAGTTCACTTTTTTGATGAAATCTTTCAGGGTCAGCTTTGTAAACCAAAGCCATTGCTTTCTCTTCCTCCAGCCCCCACCCCTTAGTTCCTTAAGGCAGAAGGAAAACACTACACAAAGGAAGCTTTCACACTGAATTTTTCACCAGGTCAAGTCTCAGGTGACAAGGACCTGTGGCTGGAGGCCATCATTTCTATCCTGGCTCAAGGTGAAGTTCTCACTGTGCTTTGTTTTCCCTGGTGGTTGAAGTGTGGGAATGGGTGAGCCTGTAGGAATCATTTCTAGAGCAAGGCCACCTTTTGTTTGGTTGATGCTCATTTTCCTGTCTCATTTTACGAAAAGGGAAGGTGACTTTTGGTAACAAGCAGCAGCTCAACAGTTCTCCTGGGGATTTGGATTTGGGAATTCCATGCTGTACTCCTTTCTCCAGAAGCACCCCCTCTTTTCTCCCAAAGACATTGTATGCACACTCAGGATAATGCAATGGGAGGAAAAGGCACTGAACTGGAAACCACAGGGTTCTTGGCTGTACTCACGCTAAGTAGCCAAGTGTTTGTCAGGGGGAGATGGTAATTACGAGAGGCAGTGAATAACAGGAGCTCTGAAGTCAGACTAGCCAATCTGCTGCTTGGTTTCACAGCCTCCTGGTTATGTGTTGTGGGAAAATTATTAACTTCCATGTTTCATATAGTTGTCATATATAACTTAGGAATAATAGATTTATCTTTACCTACATTAGAGCACTACCTTGAGAACTGTGGGAGATAATTACATAAAAGCACTTTGAAGAACATAGTGCACATAGTAACCTTTACAATTAGTATTGTTGTTGATAAGTCAATCAACTAATTTATATCCAAGTGCTGCTAATCTGGTCACATATGGAATGTCCTATAGACCTAATGATGATTTGACCCAATAAAAATGGGAGGGCAATGTTAATATAAAGGATTGTCACATGAAAGAGATGTTTCCTCTGAGATTCTCACAAAGTCCTTTGGAGTTTAATTCAAAATAATGGAAAAACTCAGGAGCATTTCTTTATACTAGGAACAAGCTATCTAAAAAGAAATGAAGAAAGCAATCCCATTTACAACAAAATAAAATTTGGAAAAAGGTCAGTATCAAACATTGGTGAAAGAAATTGAAGACAAAAATACGGAGAATTTTTAATATAATAGAACTTGAGATTTGAAAGGATCACACTGTAAAGCAGTGAATCTCTGTAACTGGAAGAGTTCAGCAAAAAATGGGGTCTTTTGAACAGGTAGAGAAAGAATGCTGTTTTCCGTAATGTGACTCTACAAAAATAGGAGATTCCTCTCTTCTCCATGACAACCTAAAAGTGATTTCTCCACCCCCTAGGACTCTTCCTGCTCTCTTGATCTTGCCAAGAGAAGTGGCTGAGTTACTTCCAAGTAGTCATGATGATGTGTCTGTGACAGAGCAGGAAGAGCCAACTTTTAGATGAGGAGTCTGATGCTGGAACACTTGCCTTGGGGTCATGGACAGCAAGTTAAAAGGCTAAGATCAGTTGATGATCAGAAACGTGAAAGCTACTAGGCCATCACTGAAGCCTGGCAATCAGAATTATTTAATCATGGAAAACCATACAAGGCAGTGCAGAAAGCTAAGCTAAGTAAAACCTCCGGTGAATGTGGGTTGAAGTACTGAAATGTTTACTCACAGTGCACACTGCCAGCTCAATCAGTCTTTCTGCCTGCCATTATCACATTTCCCAACTTTAAGAGACAAGGTGTACTTTTAAATCAGGTTTTCAGGTGTTGCAACCTTCAATCATTAACAAACAGTCATAAAATAAAATGTTAGAGTTGAAAGTGCCTGCTCAGATCTGCCTATTTTATCTCTGATCTCCCCTGCCATTAGTCTCCTGTTTTTCCCTCCTTGTGTCACCTGTTTTCTTAGTTGGGACTGCTACTACAAAATCCCACAGATGGGGTGGCTAAGCCAAAAAACATAGTTCTGGAGAGTGGGAGTTTGATGCCCCAGTGCCAGCTTGGTCAAGTTCTAGGTGAGGGTCCTCCGGCCTTTCAATCTTTCTTGTTATCACAGGGGAGACAGAACTCTGATTCTCTTTATCTCCTTATAAGGGTCCATCCCGAGATGGAGGCCCCAGCCTCAAACTCATCCTTCCTAAAGGCCCAACCTCCAGACACCATCACTTTTGATTTTAAGGTTCCAAATGTATGAATTGGGCAGGTGGGGGGAACCCAGACATCCAATCTGTAGCACTTAGGTACTCACTCTTGTCTCTGGAATTTTGCCCTTGCTGTGATTTTAGCCGGGAACACTCACTCTCCCCTCTTCCGACAGCTACATGTCTTTCCCCCTACCTCCTCAGGTCTTTCCTGAAATACCACTTATTTCCCATCAGTTCCCTGACCGCTTCATTTGAAATGATACCGCAGGGCCCTCTCTATTCTCTTGACATTCGTTGTATACCACAGAAGTTCTTACCTTCATTCAAAGTTTGGGTTCCCACAGAAACAGACCTTATATAGGAATTCAGGTGCCTGTGGTTTATTGGGGCAATACTTCATGGTTATCCCACCCAAGTGGAGAAGGAGCTGCAGTATTTATATTCTAGCTTCCAGGAGTCATTCATTGGTCATGGGCTGTTTGAGAGTAGAGTGATAACTTCCAGGCACTTCTCTAGGTTGGCAAATAAACATTCTGTGACTTTGAAAAAAGTCCCAAACAAAGAGATGCAGATGCTAATCCCAGGAATAGAAGGGAAAACTCTGACATGATGTAGTCCAAGGATATGAGCAGGGCACTGGGAATATCTGTTACATTATAACGTGGTATATAGTTTATTATTTACATCACATATATGCTCATATATGTGATAATCTATATTATACACTTCTGAAATGTGAGATTTATGAGGGCAAACATTTTTATCTGTTTTGTTCAGTGAACTTAGAGCAATACCTGGCATCCAGGCACATGTTGGTATTTAATAAATACAAGTTGAATGAATGAATTTTTTAAGCAGAGATTTCAAGCTGTGAGTTGTGATCTATTCAATAGGTCATGAAATTAACGGCATCTGACCAGCATTATGGATGAGAGAAAAAAAAATTAGAGTAAATGGCAGGTAGTAAGTATAAATACAGTTTTAAAAATATTTCACTTCAGTTGTTTAATGTTAATAAGTTGTGAATTAAATTAAATCTGTAGATTGTATTTATATTGAGTCCTAAAGCAAAAACACATTTTTTAGCTTAGATTGTGTTAATTCACAATCACTGGTCAATTTGTTCATTTTGAAGAGTGTGAGATCAAGGTTCAGAGAAGTGAAGGCTGTTCCTAGGTTACAAAACTGGGCCCAGGCCAAGTTTGATGTCCCAGTTCCTGTGTAAGGCTAGCAGCTGTCATACATTGGTAATTCCCTTTATGAACAGATGCTTCCAGCCAGAACTCCCTCTGATTCAAAGGATACCTGATGTCTCCTGTATATCTGAAAGCCAGTACCCAAATTTCTGAGGACCTGGGGTTCTGCAGCCTGGCCTGGCCCTGAAGTGGCTTTGGTAATCTACTTGCCAGCTCATCAGCCTTCTGTGCATCAGGATTTGGCTGGCTTTGCTGTTTGCATTTTAGCATGACACAGCCTCCCTTGGTCTTGCCTGGCCTGCACTACCCTCAACAGTCATAAAAAGCAAATCCAAAACTGACACTGTGTGTTTGTGTGTGTGTGTGTGTGGGGGAGTGTCCTGTTAAAAGATTTTTTTTTAAATTTTTTTTATTTATTTTTTTTGACAGGCAGAGTGGACAGTGAGAGAGAGAGACAGAGAGAAAGGTCTTCCTTTGCCATTGGTTCACCCTCCAATGGCCGTCCTGGCCGGTGTGCTGCAGCCGGCGCACCGCGCTGATCCGATGGCAGGAGCCAGGTACTTATCCTGGTCTCCCATGGGGTGCAGGGCCCAAGTACTTGAGCCAACCTCCTTGCACTCCCTGGCCACAGCAGAGAGCTGGCCTGGAAGAGGGGCAACCAGGACAGAATCCAGTGCCCCGACTGGGACTAGAACCTGGTGTGCCAGCACCGTAAGGCGGAGGATTAGCCTACTGAGCTGCGGCACTGGCCAAGATATTTTCTTAAACATCTTTATTATTATTTCATTCCAGTTTTTTCCACATTGGAAAAACATGCTCAGAGCCTGTCACTCTTCCTGTTTGTCATTTTTTTTCTCTTCTCTTGCACTTCCTATGTTTAAAAAAATAGACGTAAGGCATTTTCCTGGCTTATGAGAAAACAATGCTTTCAATTATTGCCACACAGAAGGTGTCAGGCAGGCTTCCTCCATAACCTGAAGTCTTTTGACAGAATCAAAACAAGAACTACTGTAATGATATTAAAAGCCAATGTCATCACTCCAATCTTTTGCTCACTGTTCATTTTACTTGGGAGCTTGGTGAAATGCATACATAGCAGGGACCAGATTCATAGAAGAACTCAGGTAATGGCCTATCAATGTGAGGTGTGGCTATAGTTAGAGTCTGGTTTAGGTAAAAACAAACAAACAATAAAAGAAAGAAAGAAGGAAAGATGTCAGAGACCCTGGTAACCCAGTTCATATGGATCACAGGGGCCAGGATGAGCTATGTGGAAAATGAAAATATAGTTCCCAAATGCTGTTTTCTCCCCATTGTAAATATATTAATTTTTTATTCTTGCAAGTAAGGAGGAGAGAGAGAGAAAGAAAAGGAGGAGGAGGATCAGGGAGAGATGAGAAGAGAGAAAAGAGAGGAGAGCAGAGAAGGGAGAAAAAGAAGAGGAGAGAAAGAAGAGAAGAAGGGAGACAGAAAGAAGAGGAGAAACAGAGGAGAGAGAGGAGAAGAAAGGAGAGGAGAGAAGGAGGGGGAAGGGAAGGAAAGAGAAAAGGAAGGGATAAAGGAGAGGGAAGAGAAAGGAAAGGGGAGAGGTGGGGAGGGAACAGTAGCAGAGGGGAAGGAAGAGAGAATGAAGGTATTTCTCTTCCTAACTGCTGGTCTACTGCCCTTGCATCTTTTCTGTTGGCCTTCTTCAGGCTAGAAACACAGCCCCACTTTGCCACACCTACAAGCTCTCAGTCCCACCTACTTTTATCCAAGCCATCTGTCTCCAGAGTTTACTGTGCCTTGAGGTGTGTCCCTGTGGTTGGGGTGTGGTAGTGGGTGGTGAGAGGGAGGAGGGAGGAGGAACAAGAAGAGAAGTGCACAGGCAGTGAAACCTTGTCACTCACAATCTGAATAAACCCTCAGCAAACCTGGAGAAAAAGCTGAAGAAGGCAAGACAAAAGCTAGGAAATTATTTTAGCCACTATTCATTCTGTTGCTTCATTAAAGATTTTAAAAGAGCAAATGGATTTTCTCAGTTCATCATAGGATACACTGAACAGATTGTGTCTTGGTGCTGTAGGAGAAGCTGTCATTGGGGGTGACAGGGGTTAAGGCACAGCTGGGGGACTTGGCATGTTGGCATCTCACCTGGTCCTGCCAAAGAAACTATGGTCAGTGGCTTCTCCTGTCCCTCTCCAGTGTCTCTCCCACACCTGTGAGGCTCCACTGTTGGCTGAAATAATCAAGCTAAGCCTTGCTCTGTGTGGTAAGGACAGGGTGAGCATAGCTCACTGTACCTTAGTGTTTGCATTGAATGAAACAGCCCATCTGGATGGAAGAGACGCTTCCCCCTTGGCCTCATTACTTATCCCCTGCCGCCTGTTGACTACTATTGCAAGGGTGGGTCAGGTGATTCACAGGAGTCCTGTGAGCCAGGTCTTCTTGCACAGGGAAGACATAGCTGCCAAGGGAAACACATCATGCTGCATTGGGGCTGAAAGGCAAACAACATGGCTCATTGTTTGTATAGGACAGACCTCAGCACTGTTCATGGACATTCATGGGACCCATCTCAAACTAGCTGAGACCAAGTAATTTGCTAGTCTTTTCTGTATTGCTTTGTCTTGTCTGTCTGTCTCTCTCCCTTACTCTTTCTTTTTTGCTCTTTTAATTTATTTATTTTATTTATTTTTTTGAGGAGGAAATGGAAAGAGCCTTCCTTTCAGAGTCCAAGGAGACGGTGAGGAAGAGAGGGTTGATGACCAGGCTTGGACCATCCTTTGCTGCTTTCCTAGGCACATTAGCAGGGAACTTTATGGAAGTGGAGCAGCTGGGACTCCAACCAATGCCCATGTGGGATTCTGGCATCTCAGGCAATGGCTTTACCCACTGTGCCACAGTGCCAGCCCTGAGGTATGAAAATAAATTTCCTTAATGGTATGGATATGAGGAGTTTCTAGCCAGCCTTCCAAAGGACCCTCTGTAACAAGGTGAAATGGGGTATGGGTAACTAAACAGGATGTAATGGGAGATGAGTGACCAAGAGCATAATAAACCTCATTATGGTTCTCATTATGGTTAATGAAATGCTAGAATCTCTTAGCACAATGCTCTGCCTCCTTCAGATTCCAGCCAAATAGTGTTTTGCAACTATTCACCCATGCAGAGCATCATGTTCTAGTAATGTCAAGATCAAGCCATCAGTTATCCTTCAGAAGGTTTCTGCCCTGGTGTTTGAGAGTGATGAAGATAACATACTCTTATAAGACCCACAACACTTTGGCATTTGACTCTTTACTCTCGACACCCTGATTCCTCATGTGCCATTAATTGTGTTTTGCTAATCATAGCTTTCCCTTCCGAACTCCTTAAATTCCTAAACTGTCCTCACTGTGATATTAGTCTGCTACTATCCTCATCTGTTGGTAGATTAAACTCTCTTTTTCCTTTATCCTCAAACTTTGTTGTTATTATTCTGTCATCATCCATTTACACATTTTTCTCTTACCAACATGTAATAATTTAAGCCAGACTCATAGTTAAACACGTGCACTTTTTCTACAGATAAGATTTAAATTTTGTGACTCATCCATAAACAAGCAACTATTAGTCATCATCAGAATATACCATGGTTCTGGTGCTAACCAAATTCTCCTTACCATTTTGATACTATTATGGGGATGTACCCAAGGAAAAATATTTCTACCCTGTTCTTTTCATCATCTTATTTTTAGCTAATAAATTGTCATCTTTAGTTGTCCACAGCCTAATGAAACATGTGGATGATTGTGCTAATGTATTGGTATAAAAAGGAAATTCATTGGTTAAATTTATTCCAAAGTATTCAAAATTTTTTGTAGCCATTTTGAATGGGACCAGTCTTACAACTTCTTTCTCAGTCATGGCATTGTTTGTGTATACAAATGCTGTTGATTTTGTGTGTTAGTTTTATAGCCTGCAACTTTGCCAAGCTGTCTTATAACTTCCAATAGTCTGTTGGTGGAGTCTGTTTCCCCATGTATAGGATCGTGTCATCTGCAAACATGAATAGCTTGACTTCCTGCTTTAGAGTTTGTATCACTTTGATTTATTTTTCTTGCCTAATGGTTAAAACTTCTAGAACTATATTGAATAGCAATGGTAAAAGTGGGCATCCTTGTCTGGTTCTGGAACTTAGTGGAAATATGTCGGCTCTGGGTATGTCATGTGTTGCCTTGATTGTGTTGAGGAATATTCCTTCTAAACCCAATTTGCTTAATGTTTTTATTGTGAAAGGAAGTTGTAGTTTATCAGATGCTCTCTCTGCATCTTTGAGGTAATATGATTTGTATTCAATAATTTGTTAATGTGATATATTATGCTTATTGATTTGCCTATGTTGAGCCACCCATGGAATAAATCCCACTTGGTCTTGGTGGATGATCTTTTTGATGTATTAGCTAGTATCTTGTGGAAGATTTTTGCATCAGTGTTCATCAGGGATATTCTAGTTCTCTTTCTATGTTGTATCTTTTTCTGGTTTGGGAATTAAGATGAAGCTGGCCTCATAGAAGGAGTTTGAGAGGATTCCATTTCAATTGTTTTGAATATTTTAAGAATTTGGTTTGGTTTTCTTTTAAATTTTGGTAGAATTCAGCAGTGAAGTCATCCAGCCTGGGCTTTTCTTTGTTGGGAAGGTCCTTATTACTGACTGAATCTCCATCTTGGTTATTGGTTTATTTAGGTTTTCTGTCTTTGTACCTCAATTTTGGTAAATTGTGTGTCCAGAAGTCTATCTATTTTTTCTAGATTTTTCAATTTGTTAGAATATAGCTGCTTGTAATACTTCCTGATGATTCCTTTTTTTCAGTGGCATCTGTTGTAATATTTCCTTTTTCACCTCTGATTTTATTAATTTGGTTATCCTCCCTCTCCTTTTTTGGTTAGTTGGGCAATGGTTTATCGATTTTGTTTATTATTTCAAAAATCAGTTCTTTTTCATTAATCTTTTGTACTTTTTATTTCAGTTTTATTTCTTTAATGAAAATTAGAAAATATTTAGGATTAGAAGGAGACACACAAAAAAATGAAAAATCTTTAATGTTTGTGAATTGGAAGACTTAATATCACCAAAATGTCCATACTTCCCAAAGCACTTTACAGATTCAATGTGATCCCAATCAAAATATCAAGGACATTCTTCTCAGATCCTAAAAATCATATAGAAACACAAGAAACCCTGACTAGCTAAAGCAACCTTAACAACAAAAACAAATCTTGAGGCATGACAATACTAGATTTCAAGGCATATTGCAGGGCAGTTATAATCAATACAGCCTGGTACTGTAACACAAAAATAGACATGAGGACCAATGAAACAGAATAGAAATCCCTGAAATTAATTCACGCATCTATAACCAACTAATCTTTGACAGTGAACTAAAATAATTCCCTGGAGTAAAGACAGTCTCTTTAATAAATGGTGTAAGGAAAATTGGATCTCTGCAAGCAGAAGGATGAAACAAGACCCCTACCTTACACCTTATGCAAAAATGAACGCAAAATGGATCAAATATATGAATATACAACCTGATACCATCAAATTACTAGAAAAAACACTGGGGAAACTGCAAGATATTTGCGTAGGCAAAGACTTTTCATATAAGACTGCAGAAGCACAGACAATAAAATGTGATTACATCAAGCTAAGAAGCTTTTGCACTGGAAAGGAAATGCTTAACAAAGTGAAAGGCAACTGACAGAATGGGAGAAAATGTTTTGCAAACTGTGCATCCGATAGAGGCTCAATATCCAGAATATATTAGGAGCTTAACAAACTCAACAATAACAAAACAAACAGTCCAATTAAGAAATGGGCAAGAGACATAAACAGGCATTATTCAAAGGATGAAATACAAATAGCTCACAGAAAATTGAAAAAATGCTCAAAATCAGGGGCCAGTGCTGTGGTGCAGCGGGTTAAAGCCCTGGCCTGAAGTGCCGGCATCCCATATGGGCGCTGGTTCTAGTTACATCTTCTCCTCTTCTGATTCAGCTCTCTGGCCTGGGATAGCAGTAGAGGATGGCCCGGCACCATGGCTCACTAGGCTAATCCTTCACCTGTGGCACCAGCACCCCGGGTTCTAGTCCCAGTCAGGGCGCTGGATTCTGTCCCAGTTGCTTCTCTTCCAGTCCAGCTCTCTGCTGTGGCCCAGGAGTGCAGTGGAGGATGGCCCAAGTCCTTGGGCCCTGCACCTGCATGGGAGACCAGGAGAAGCACCTGGCTCCTGGCTTTGGATCAGTGTGGTGTGCCGGCTGCAGCGTGCTAGCTGCAGCAGCCATTGGGGGTGAACCAATGGAAAAGGAAGACCTTTTTCTCTGTCTCTCTCTCTCTCTCTCACTGTCCACTCTACCTGAAAAAAAAAAAAAAAAGAGGATGGCCCAGGTCCTTGGGCTTCTGCACCCATGTGGGAGACCCAGAGGAAGCTCCTGGCTTTGTATCGGCACAACTTCACCTGTTGTGGCCATCTGGGGTGTGAACCAGCGGATAGAAGAACTCTCTCTCTGTCTCTACCTCTCTTTGTAACTCTGTCTTTCAAATAAATAAAATAAATCTTTAAAAAAATGCTCAAGATCAGTAACCATGAGGGGAATGTAGATACAAACCACAAGGAGGTATCACCTTACTACAGTTAAAATGACTATCATCCAAAAAAAAAAAAAATGTTCAAGAGGATGTAGAGAAAAAGGTACCCTGACACACTGTTTTTTGTAGGAATGTAAATAGAACCATTATGAAAGACAGTATTGAGATTCCTCAGAAATCTAAAAATAAATCTACCATATGACTCAGCTATCCTTACTCCTGGCAATTTGCCCAAGTGAAATGAAATCAGCATATAGAAGAGTTATCTGTACTCCCATGTATATAGCACCTCAATTCACAATAGCTAACATATGTAGTTAACTAGATGTCCATCAACTGCTGACTGGATAAAGAAAATGTGGTATACATGCATAATGGCATACTTCTCAGCTATAAAAATGAAAGAAATCCCATCTTATGTAACAAAATGGATGCAACTAGAGACCATCACGCTTAGTGAAATAAGCCAGTCCCCAAAAGAAAAAAATACTGTGTTTTCTCTAATATGTGGTAGTTAATATAGAATACAAAAAAGTCCCATGTATAAGAATGAAATTTACTTCTTATGATTTGACTATTATTTATAACCCTTGTCTATGTTCCTGTGGAACAGTGATCTTTCTATTTTTGCTTATTAACATTATAGTTGGTGATGCATTAAGCCTGTGATTATAAAGTAATTTGAAAGTATGTTATTGCAAAAATAAAAGGGTAAAAGGAGCTGGCACCGCGGCTCACTAGGCTAATCCTCCTCCTTGCGGCGATGGCACACCGGGTTCTAGTCCCGGTCGGGGCGCCGGATTCTGTCCCGGTTGCCCCTCTTCCAGGCCAGCTCTCTGCTGTGGCCTGGGAGTGCAGTGGAGGATGGCCCAAGTGCTTGGGCCCTGCACCCCATGGGAGACCAGGATAAGTACCTGGCTCCTGCCATCGGATCAGCTCGGTATGCCGGCTGCAGTGCGCCGGCCAGGACGGCCATTGGAGGGTGAACCAATGGCAAAGGAAGACCTTTCTCTCTGTCTCTCTCTCTCTCTCACTGTCCACTCTGCCTGTTAAATATCTTGATGTGAATGAAAGGGGAGAGGGAGTGGGAAAGGGGAGGGTTTCGGGTGGGAGGGACGTTATGGGGGGGAAGCCATTGTAATCCATAAGCTGTACTTTGGAAATTTATATTCATTAAATAAAAGTTTAAAAATAAATAAATAAAGGGAAAAAATAAAGGAAAAAGGAGAAATGGGGAGAATGAGGGTGAGAGGGGTAGGAAAGAAAGTATGGTTATCTTAGTAGAATTTTATCTGTGAAATACATGAAATCTTTTCTTTTTATATTAATAAAATTAGGAAAAAAAAGAAAATTCCAAATGAGATAACTCAGTTTTGAGACTGGGCTTCCTTTTTTTTTTTTATTTATTTTATTTTATTTTTTTTTTTTTATTTTTGACAGGCAGAGTGGACAGTGAGAGAGAGAGACAGAGAGAAAGGTCTTCCTTTGCCGTTGGTTCACCCTCCAATGGCCGCCGCGGCCGGCGCGCTGCGGCCGGCGCACCGTGCTGATCCGATGGCAGGAGCCAGGAGCCAGGTGCTTTTCCTGGTCTCCCATGGGGTGCAGGGCCCAAGCACCTGGGCCATCCTCCACTGCACTACCTGGCCACAGCAGAGGGCTGGCCTGGAAGAGGAGCAACCGGGACAGAATCCGGTGCCCCGACCGGGACTAGAACCCGGTGTGCCGGCGCCGCTAGGCGGAGGATTAGCCTAGTGAGCCGCGGCGCCGGCCGACTGGGCTTCCTTTTACAACAGCTTGGAGCACTTTAATGGAAACTAATTAGATGTTCTTAATATGGCATCTTTCAAGCATTATTTTGAAAATTTTTTTAACTGATACAAAAAGTACATATTTTTGAAGTGACATGTATGGTCTTGTTACATGTATATATTATGCAATGTTCAATTTAGGTAAATGTAACTACTCCCCAAACATTTATCATCTCTTTTTTGAACTGAAAAAATATATATTTGTTTACAGTACATTATTATTATCTACAGCTACCCTATTTTGCAATAGAATACAAGAACTTTTCTTATTTAACTACCATTATTTTTTCTGTAGCTGTACAATGTACCTTCAATAATGTGCCATTTAAGTTGATTTAAGCTATTTCATGCTCTGAGGCCACAAGAAAATTACTTCTTTCCTTGAACCAGTTGGTTTATTCTCTTCCTGAATTCAAGATCATTGGATCTTAACCATCATGAGATTTTAAACACATACTGTGAAGTAGGGCTGGCTCAAAATTATTCCAGTGTTTACCATTTTCATAAACACCTTTCGTAAGAGCATAATTGTTTTCATCAACTAGAAAAATCCTCCCAGAAAATGATGCTTTCTGTAGTGTTAAACTTGCTTAGTAGTTTAATTCCACAATTCATATTTCAATGTCTGATACAGTGTAACTCCATTTGTATGTAATAGAGAAGTCATAAAGGCAGCCTTAGCTTTAAAATTGAGTGCAATTCAAGGAATTTTTTTCAAAAATATTTTGCACAAAAGATTTTTGGTCAAAATTTTTTAAATTGAGTGATTTTATCATAAAATTGGTTTCTGCAACACTTCTTGAAAAACACTATCTCTTTCTCAGTGTGTTGAGATCACCATAACAACATACCTTATAGTGGGTGAATTACAAACAATAAATAATTATTGCTAACAATCTACAGGTTAAGAAGTACATGATCAAAGTATCAGGAGATTTGTCATCTGGTGGGTGTCATTCCTCATGGATGGCACATTGTTGTTCTGTCCTCAAGTGGTAGAAGAGGCAAGGGGTTTGCCTCTTTTTAAAGGTCATTAATCCCATTTACCAATACAGAGCCCTCATATCTTAGCTCCCAAAGGATAGATCTCTTAATATTATCACACTAAGTATTAGGTTTCAACATATAAATTTTGGGGACACCAACATTCTAATCACAGCATTCCTCAGGGGTCCCATCTTCTCCCCTGTCAACAATCTACTTGTGCTCTGCTAAGTCACATTTGCCCTCTCATATTCCCTCTAGTCTCCTCTTGTATTTCTCAATGCATACCTGAAGTCATGTATCCGCCATTTGCTATGTCACATGCATTGCTTTTACTAGACGAGAAAAATATTTTTTATGTATCCAATTCACTATTAAACAATGGTTAAATTGATAGGACTCTATGTTTTTAGGGCGATGTGGAGAGATTCTAACTGTCAAAGAAAAGAGTGGCTTTTAATACTTAGACATGGGCCAGCGCCGTGGCTCACTTGGTTAATCCTCTGCCTGTGGCACCGGCATCCCAGTTGGGCACCGGGTTCTAGTCCCGGCTGCTCCTCTTCCAGTACAGCTCTCTGCTGTGGCCCAGGAAGGCAGTGGAGGATGGCCCAAGTGCTTGGGCCCCTGCACCCGCATGGGAGACCAGGAAGAAACGTCTGGCTCCTGGCTCTGGATCGGCACAGCGGCAATTTGGGAGTGAACCAGCGGAAGGAAGACCTTTCTCTCTCTGTCTCTGTCTTTCTCTCTGTCTATAACTCTACCTGTGAAATAAAAATAATACTTAGACATGTTTCACTCATTCATGTTAGCTGCTGACTGCTGTATGAGTGTGTGATTGTGACCCCTACTACCTGTTATTTCCAACACACTTTGCACACATCTTTAAACCTCACCTCATTTGCTGTATCTCATCCTTTGGGTTACCTCCATTTCTCTGCTTTAATATTTTGTAATACCACAAAGAAACTAACTGTTAGACAATTCAAAAAATAAGAGACCACCTGATAAAAGGTAACAGGTAGGTTTTCCATGATCATCAGCAAAAGGCCAAAATGATTTGTATGCTTTTTCACTCATTGCTGATTGGATAGAGAAGCAAAGTATATACATGTTGATAAAAAAAACACTACTAAGTCTCATATAGGACATTATTTTACTTTTCTTTATCCATGGATATAATTTGCAATTGCCATAATTTTTCTTCAGAATCCACATAGAATGTTCAACAAAGGTACCCAGTATACTACCTTTGGATGCTCTTTATTTCTGCAAAAACTTCTCATCAGTGGTGTTAGCAAAGAAAAAGGAGGCAAAAGCAGTTTTCAGAGTAAGGCCATGATATGTAAAACTAAGAAGCTGGTTTAATTTTTCTGGTCGATAAAAAGCCAGTGGCAGATAAAAGACTAGAATCCACATATCATGATGTTGAAGAAAGGTGGGTCTTCCAGTGAATGTCTGCTCAGTATCTCCTGGAGCTCCACGACAATTGTACAAATCCCTAAGGCACTGCAGCCACATCTTGCAGGAAATCCTGAGGGACCTATACTTCCTGCTTACCACTGTCCCCAGTAAATAGTTCCTTAGTGAGCCAAGCATGTTCAAATTAAGCAACTCTTTTGTTTGCCAGAAAGGTGTGACTCATCCAGGGTGAAGCATGGGAAAATGCAGTTTCAAAGAGAAAAAACCTGTAAGAAAGTGAACTACAGATATGGGGGTTAGGAGTATAGGAGACATAGAAATTCATGGAAGGAATTAATCTGTTGAGAATTTCAAATGAGAGCTATTTTGCAAGAATTCATATTTAAAGTGACTGGTGAGACAAGCACAAGACAGGGAAAGATTGGTAAATAGCTAAGAGGGGTTACTTTTTAGATTTTAGGACCTAAAAGAAATCTCCCCTTCTGTTCCAACACACAGCTGCTTATTTCACATTTGTTACATTTGCTTTATCTCTCACTCTGTGGAGGGGTGTGTGTGTGTGTGTGTGTGTGTGTGTGTGTGTTTGTATTCTGAATTATTTGATAGTAAGTGGCAGATAGCCCAAGGCTGTAACCCTAAATGTGTTATTATATAATCTCTAAGAACATAGACATGCTCCTATATGGCCATGATAATACAATGATAGTGAAGAAATTTAACATGGAGTTAATAGAATCTACTACATAGTCCATACCCAAATTTCCAAAACTGTTCTCAAATGTCTTATAAAGCAATGTGTATGTGTTTTTCTCAGATCAGGATTCATTTAAGGATCATGTTTGCACTGGATGTTAATTTTTATTCTAGAACAATCATCCTGCCTTCCATTACACTGGTGTTTTTGATGAATCTGGAACTGTAGTCTTGTACCTTCCCTTCTGTTTCAGTCCATCTAACAATGGGAAAAATAGTTACATGAATGTTGGTAATGACATCAAGTACAATGAGGGGTTAGATACTATTATTCCTTTGTTATTACAAGATTAACTCTAATTCAATCTTAGAGCAAGCAAGAGAATTTTATATGATTCCTTATAAACCAGTTGCAAATGATACATTTTATTTTCAAATTAGAATAATTATTATTGTAGTGGCATATACTGATTTATTCCCAAGATAAAATCATATAGTTACTAATTACTGAATCTAATGACCCAGATTTAAGTTATACCAAAATTGAACAGCATAATTATAACACTGACTAATAGTCATGACAAGATTATTCAGTGTAAATACACCACTGGCCAATAGTACACCTAGAGGCTAATTATGTGGACTTGGAAGTAAAAATATCTTGATTTGCCACCCGGATTGGCCACTTATGAACTATTTGATCAAATAATTTCTTTCTTTGAACTGTCATTTCACCTGTTTAATAATAATGATGATCTCAGAGACATGTTTATAAAACTTCATGACCCCTTCCTAACGCCCAGCAAGCCCTTTAAAATCTTACCTAGGAAGAAACAAAAGAATACACTCATTAACTTGCTTTGCATAGATGTTACCTACATTTACAAAGAAAGCTTGTTTATTTTTATTTATATGAAAGCAGAGTCACACAGTCACACATTCACATACAGAGATCCTCCAACCACTGACTCCCTCCCCTAAATGCATGAAGCAGCCAGGACTGGGCTGGGCTGAAGACAGGAGGCTGGAAATCCATCAGGGCCACCCACACTAGTGGCAGGGATTCAAGTACTTGAGCCATCCAGGAGGCACTTTAGTAGGAAGATGGATCAGAAGCAGAGTTGCTGGGACTCAAACCAGGAACACCTACCTGGAGTGTGGGCATTCCAAGCAGCAGCTTAACCTGCTGCACTGAAGCATCCACCCTGAGTTGTTACCAACATTTAATATAAAATCACTAGACATTATTGAACATCAGTGACTGTATTTTGGATAGGTTTAGCACAATTGGACTTAATGTTAGCCAGACAATTTTGTCTTTTTTTCATGTTGCTGAAGGAGATGATTAATTTTAGATGACCCATACATTTGTACCGCAGAGGGTAGAAGTGTTTGAAGATACACATTTGTTTATGGAGTTTTTTATTTGATCATCATCCATTAAAATTTAGCAAGCATCCTGAGGAGAGGCAATACAGCATTGTAGAAAGAAGAGCTTCAATAAAGAACGAACCTGGGTCCATCCCCTGATAGGTATACTGTGTTGGGAAAATAACTCAACATTTTTTAATTCTAGCTTCCTCTTTTGGGAGAAAGCATGTAACACAGTGCCTAAAACATAGTGAATTCTCAACTAATGTCTGCCTGCCTGCCTTCTCTCCCTGGCTCCTTCCATCCTTCCTTCTTTCTTCCATGTTCATTTTCTTTCATTTTCCACATCTTCCAATTTTTCCTCCTTCCTTTCATTCTCTCTTCTTGAGTCAATGAGTCAGTGCTAGATAGATAAATTAAGACCAGAGGCAGAAATAAATATTTTTAAGAGACTTTAAGAATACAATCCCATCTACTCCTTGGAATGCCTTGGGAAATACTCTACCCATGCCAATACATATCTCTGATGTTGGCAAGAATTTTATTTGCACCTTTGCAGAGAAAGTATCTGCCTTTCTATATAACTATGTCAGGAGCTCCAAAAATTCTCTCTCCTTAACTGGTGACACTTTTTTATTAGAAAATAGTGCCTTGGGGGCTGGGGCTGAGGTACAGTGGGTAAAGCCACCAAATGCAGTGCCGGCATCCCATATGGGTGCTGATTTGACCTGGCTGCTCCACTTTCGATCCAGCCCTCTGCTATGGCCTGGAAAAGCAGTGGAAGATGGCCTAAGTCTTTGGGCCCCTGCACCTGCATGGGAGACCTGAATGAAGTTCCTGGCTCCTAGCTTCAGATTTGTGCAGCTCCGGCCATTGCAGCCATTTGGGGGAGTGAACCAGTGCATGGAAGACCTCTCTCTGGCTCTGCCTCTCTGTAAGTCTGCCTTTCAAATAAATAAATAAATATTGTTTTAAAAAAGAAAATACTACCTTTGTTCCACCACGAGACAAAAGGAATATAGTGCCAACGCCTTATCATAATTGAAAAACTGTGTTGTAAACAGTGTGGTATTTGATAAAAATCAGGCATCACATACCCAAATGGATGAGAGGTCATGTACCAAGAAAGAGCTGACGTCGCCCTCCTTCTTTTCAGCTATCACTGATGCCAACAACCAAAGTCAAAGCCATTCTGTAGCCATTAGGATTTTGTTGAGGGACACTGTATTAGTTCTTTATAAGAAGGCAAAGGTGTATAAGGACACCTCAAAAAGTCCATGGAAAAGGGAATCAAAAGAAGTTTATTTTAATGCAGAAATTTAAAGCCATGCATATAAGAGCCCTTCAAAAAGTTCCTGAAAGATCTGCATGTAGTTTTCAAAAAATTTTGCACCAAAACTTTTCTTTTAATTCTATTTTTCCACAAACACTAAAAGGACTCTTGTATTTTGCAGTTTTTATTTCCTGGTAGTTTCTAAGAGGATCTCGATATGTACCTTGGTTTTTCTTCAAGCTAAGCATATGTTAAGAGACACCCACAACTTAATTCCCTTAAGCAGTTACTCTAATCAGATGTGTTATTTCCATAATCTCCACAGTAAACTTGAGCAAAATATAATTTAGCTGGATGCTAAATGGATAGTAATTTCCAAAGTACTTCAAAATTATATAGTATCCCACATATATCTGCAGGGAATAAGGAAATATATTGAGGTCTAGTTTATGCATGCAAGTGTAGAAAACCAATACTAACATTGGCCACTTGATCAGCAAGAGCTCTTAAAGACACCCGGTGTTACTGAACATGAATGGGAAAGGTTAGGAGAGTGTGTAGAGCTGAGAGAAGGTCACAATTTACGGAGGATGTTTGTGGGCCTGGCATCATGGTGCAGCGAGTCACCTTCACTGCCAGCAACCCCCATGTGCTTCAGTTTAAGTCCCAAATGTTCCACTTCTGACCCAGCTCCCTGCTAATGGACCTGGGGAAGCACAAAAAAATGACTCACGTGCTTGGGCTCCTGCCACCCAAGTGGGAGAACTGGATGAAGTTCTTGGATCCTGGCTTTACTCTGGTCCAGCCCTGGCTGTTGCTGCCCTTTGGGGAGTGAACCAGCAGATAGAAGATCTCTCTGTCTCTCTCCCTCCAACTTTATAACTGCCTTTAAAATAAATAAATCTTGACCAGCACCGCTGTTCACTAGGCTAATCTTCCGCCTGTGGCGCCACCACCCCAGGTTCTAATACCGGTTGGGGCATGGAATTTTGTTCCAGTTGCTCCTATTCCAGTCCAGCTCTCTGCTGTGGCCTAGGAAGCCAGTGGAGGATGGCCCAAGTACTTGGGCCCTGCACCCGTATGGGAGACCAGGAAAAGCACCTGGTTCCTGGCTTCGGATTGGTGCAGCACGCTGTTTGGAGTGTGAACCAACGGAAGGAAGATCTTTCTCTCTGTCTCTCTCTCTCTGTCTAACTCTGCCTGTCAAAAAATAAAAGTAAAAATAATAAAAATTAAAAAATAAATCTTTTCTAAAAGTAGGATATTTGAATCTTTCTCACTTTTTAACCTTCCTTTTTCCAAAGGAGAAATAAAAGCTTTTTAATTTACTTTTGTATATAAACTTTACAAATGAAACAGGAATAGAAAAGACAAGCTATTCTGCAGTGATTGGCTGCTATCTTTAGTCTTAAAGTGGCTGGCTTTTTGTTTCCGTTTCATAAAGTGCTTTGAGAGAAATGGTTCTTGAAAACCTGAAAGAAAGACAGTACTAGATGCTCAGTTCTTGAGACTTTCTCCCTGATGTACTTTCCAGAGACCATCTAAACAAAAAGGTTTTTGGGATTAATCTTGAAGTTCACTTTTCATTTGGAGGAATGTTTCACATAAACAGCACAGACTCTTTAAAAAATCCAAGCAAGTTTACTTTAGGCCTTCCATAACATAGACAAAATGTGGGGGTGAGGTTGGAGGCAGGGGGTGCCAAAATCCCTGCTTCACATACAGTCTCCGGTCCCTTTCACACTGGAACATTGGTTTCTGTGGTGCTTGGCAGAACATGAAGCTCCTCCCCCTAAGGCTCTGACTGATTCAAAGATGTTGCAAGCACCTGCAGAGAGCCTGGAAGTAGAAGTTCTCCCTAAATGCACAAAAGTGGTTGAGGGGAAGAGCTGGACAAAACAGCGTGCTTCTGTGCCTTCACCTAGAAGAAGGGTCTGTCTGTAGCAGTTCAGAAATGCACACATTCTTTTAAGGAGCTATTTGGAAAGACTGTACTTCGAGAGCAAGTTCCAGCACACTGGGATTCTGGATCTTCTCTGCTTCAGAAATTTCCATGTTGGTAAGATTGGCCACGTTTTTCCAAGTGGGGAAAAGTGTTGCTTCTGCTAATAGTTGATTGCAACCTGCCTGATATTCACCACCCATCTGGAAGGAGCAATGTCCATAAGCTATACCCAATGTTCAATGAACATTCTCTTAGCATTTCATGGAATTGTGAATACTCACTTTCAATTAAGTTAAAATGCATTGTGAACCTTCCACAAGCAAGGCACCATTGGACCTAGTGAAAGGCCTTCAGAAAACATACTCTGCCCCCATCCCCTAGAAATCTCCAGTTTAGAGGAGAAGGACAAATAAGTGTGCAAGTAATTCTATAACAAAGCAGGTTTGATAGGTATTAAAACAGAATGGGGAACCAGCATTTCACAAAATACATAAACACGTGTACCAGCATACATGCACACTCATGCCTAGCTATGTTAAACGGCTTATACATTTCTAAAGCAATTCTTGTTGTTTCACATTATATTTCTCCAGTAATTTTATCACAAACTGGCTAAAGGAGATTGAGGCATTCTAATGACTGCATACTTTTTCGGAGCATATTCAAGTATATTCAAGAATACCAGGGAAATAACATAAAACCCCAGAAAATTTTTTCAAACAAAATTATGATCATCTAGAAATACTTTTCCCCACATTCAAATCCAAACGCCTCTTATCAACATAGATGCAATAAATGTGGAGTATAAGGGAAAGAATGAGTGTGAAATATTCAATGAAAGGTCAACACACACACAGTGGAATTTAGTGAGATCAGCAAGTGGAGGCAAGCTAAACTGGGAAAGTATTTGCAACAGGTTCATAGATCCTTCAGAGGATACCAGGAGAGAGGCCCTGAGACCAGGGCATCCTGAACAGCAGTGGCAGCATCACCGTGTGCTCACTGAAGGACCCCATTATCCCTTTATTGTATATCATGCTGGAGATTCAAAGACAATGACGCACAAATCACACCTGCCCTGCAAAGCCTCCCAAGATATCGGGGAAATGGACCAAATACTCCAAAGGATGGATGGATCATGTGATGAGCAATTTCTAAGAAGTCATAAGGTAGGAGAGTTTCCCAAGAGCAGGGAGGGTTCAGGGAGTAAGTGGCTGAGAAAAGCCTTCTAGGAAGAGACAGGATTTGAGTTGGACCCATATGACCAGATAGGAGTGGGGCAGGCAGGAGGAGGGCCTGCATTCCTAGTGGAGAAATACAAGTATTTGTCTCCATAAAACCACATCCATACCATGTCTTATGCCCAACTTCAGAAGAGGTTATCAATACCTCATAGTCCTGTGGACCTTCTAGAAGTCCACAGATCAAGGCTAAGATGCTCTTCTCTAGCACTTATAAAATTGCAGGGTTGAATGTTTGTTGAGCAAAACAGGATTCATTTTCTGCTGACAAACTGGGTAGTCAGGGAAAAAATCCTTCTGCTATTGCACTTACTTCATTATAAGGACTAATTACTCAAACATAAAAACACCCCTGTGGTGTATCCTATTTCCTTTCACCATTCTTTGCTTTTGAATGTTTAATTTTTTGTATTTATAAGCAATGATCGTAATTCTACTTAAAACAAATGTGATTGCTTGCTATGATTTTTTCTAGCTGATATATTTACATGTTTTCTATTCCTCAATAAATGAAACTAAAGGTATTAAATAAAGTATAACATTGCAGAAATAAAATATGATTACAAATACCCTGTAGTTTATAAAGTTACAGGATTTCAGGTGTCTCTAATCCTCTTTGATAACTAATAAAAGAATGAAGTAGCTGGATGCTGGGATTGGGAGATTCATTACAATGTACAACTATCATCCTTCAAGATTAATGTTGGAGTAGGCTAACTATATTCTAGCTCTCTTAATATTTGCCTTTTTTTTTTTTTTTGACAGGCAGAGTGGATAGTGAGAGAGAAAGACAGAGAGAAAGGTCTTCCCTTGCCGTTGGTTCACCCTCCAATGGCCACCGCGGCCGGCGCATAGCGCTGACCCGATGGCAGGAGCCAGGTACTTCTCCTGGTCTCCCATGGGGTGCAGGGCCCAAGCACTTGGGCCATCCTCCACTGCACTCCCGGGCCACAGCAGAGAGCTGGCCTGGAAGAGGGGCAACCGGGACAGAAGCTGACGCCCCCACCGGGACTAGAACCCCGTGTGCCGGCACCGCAAGGCGGAGGATTAGCCTAGTGAGCCACGGCACTGGCCATGTTTGCCTTCTAATTAAAGAGCTATCTCTTTGGAATAATTTGTTCCTGCTCAACAATATTAATTCTGGACAAAATACATCTAGCTCAGCTATCATGAACTAATCACTAAGGAGAAAATGCGGCACTGCTTTAGTATTTTGCCCAAAGTTATGTCAGTCTCTGTAAACTTGTATAAAACAGTTTAAGCCATGCCACACAACATCATGCAACATTCAGCTGGCAGGTGCAGTATTCAGCAGGATGACGGCATCTCCACAGTGAGATCCCCTTTTCTTTGAAGCAGAACCCACATGGGAGAATCAGGCATGTCAGTTGTTAACAATGTAAAGGAAATCCATGTCTCAGACCAACTTCCGTTATGCTGATTCATTAGCTGGAAAATGGCTGTTAGGAAAACTAAGTGACAAACAAAACCACTCTAACCTCCACCCTAATTTTAGAATTATATGAGAAGGGACTGGCACTGTGATAGTGAGTAAAGCCACTGCCTGTGGTGCTGGCATCCCATACTGGTGTTGGCTCGGGTTCCTGCTGCTCCACTTCTGATCCAGCTCCCTGCTAATGTGCCTTTTCTATTGTCTTTTCTATTTCCTGGCTTCAGACCAGCCCAGCTCTGGCCATTGCTGCTATTTGGGGAGTAAATGAGTGGAAGGAATACCTCTTCCCCAAACTCCTCTGAAACTTTGCCTTTCAAATAAAGAAAGAAAGAAATATTTTTTAAAAGAGAATTATATTATGAATAATCCCACACTCATCAAGGGATGGTAATCAACAGGGTAAAGTTAGAGAGTGCATTGCAACTGGATACTTGATTTGCAGGTCCAGTGAAAGCTGAAAATTCAAGATCCTTTGTTCAAAGTAGGCAAGAAAGAACATTAAACCAATCATGGGGCCCCTTTGAACACAGGGTCCTGACTTTATAAAATTGTGTTGCTTTTATCTAGCGATGCAATGAATTTTAACAGCCTTTGTTTTGATTGTCGAGGAACAGTTTGTGTTTTCATAGTATTTGTTGAACTCTTTACTTAGTATAGAGTTAACTTATGTGCATAAAGCTAATTAAAAATACATCTCGGTAAACAATGAGAATTGGAGCTGGGGGCGGCACTGTGGTGCAATGGATTAAAGCCCCAGCCTGAGGTGCCAGCATCCCCTATGAGTGCCAATTTGAGTCTCAGTTGCTCCACTTCTATTCTAGCTCCCTGCTCACGTGCCTGGTAAAGCAGCGGAGGATGGTTCAAGTCCTTGGGCCCCTGCACACACTTGGGAGACCCAGAACAAGCTCCTGGTTCCTGGTTTCAGGTGGGCTCAGTTCTGGCTGTTGTGGCCATTTGGGGGTGATCCAGAGGATGGAAGACCTCTCTCTTTAAATCTTTCAAATAGATAAATTAAATCTTTTTTTAAAAATAAGAATGTGGATAGGAGAGGGAGGAGGAAGAAGGATGGGAGTGCAAGTGGGAGGGAGGGTAGGGTGGAAAGAATCACTATGCTCCTAAAATTGTATTTATGAAATGCATGGTTTGTATACCTTAAATAAAAGGGTTCTGGGTTATAAAAAAAAGGATTGATTGGACTAAGCAATCTTCTAAATACAACATTCTGTCATTCTCATTGTAGCTTCCTTTATAGTATAGTTTTCTTTTTTAAATATAAGATTTATTTTTTAAAGATTTACTGGCTGTGAAAGAGTTACAGAGAGAGGAAGAGACAGTGAGAGGCATCTTCCATCTGCTAGTTTACTCCACAGATTGGCTGTGCCAAGCCAAAGCCAGGAGCCTCATCTAGGTCTCCCATGTGGGTGGCAGGGGGCCAAACCCTTGGGCCATTTTCTGCTGCTTTTCCCAGGCCGTTAGCAGAAAGCTGGGTAAAGAGCAGAACAGCCAGAACATGAACTGGCACCCATATGGGATGCTCGCATCTCAGGCAGCAGCTTTACCCTCTAGGCTACAATGTCATGCCCCTGTAGTCTAGCTATCTACAGGTTCAAAATTAAAAGATGATTTTCCTAAAGCCATCTTTCCAACTCACTCTCAACTGATATTTTCTACCATAGGTGCAACTTTCTTATACTTTCTCTAAGCCATCTTGATTTATTCCTTTTTCTCAATACCTTTGTTCAAATAGCCCCTAGGTCTTATCACTTGTAAAAGTTTAGGTTTATTTCTCTCTTACAATTCTCATGGCAAAGACCATATTCCAGGTCCTAGGTTGGTACAATGACTTTTTGGTTGGCCTCACCATCTGCATTCATTATCTAATGCTCTGTAACATCTTTTCAAGATGTAGCAGCCTCACAGTTTCTGTGTATCAGAACCTCAGGAATCAGCAGAGGGATCTGGCATCAATACCTCTCTCCTAAATTGAAGTTGGGAGATCTTCAATGGTGCAGTCAGCTGAAGGCTGGTCAGGATGGAAGACATGCTGCCAAGGTGGCTCATTCATGGGGCTGGCAAGTCACCGTTGGTTGGGAGGATTCTTACATTTCTCCCCCAACAGACCTCTCCGTTGGGCATCTTGAGTATCCATTCACTATGAGGGTACTTCAACATGGAATTAAAAGGAGAGTGTCTCATGGAAAATTTTTGAAATCCAAACAGAGCTTTTTATCACATGTATTTTCCATGGACTATTTGACGACCTTTAACATAGGGGTGGGCTTTCTCCCAAGTGAGGATCCAAGAGAGACAGCTGAGCGGAAGCTTTACTTTCAACAATCTAGCCTCACTCTCCCTTTTGTGGTGTTCTCCTGGTTAGAAGTGGGTCATGGAAATTAGTCCAAGTTCAAGGGAGAAGAACTAGGCTCCATCTTTTGAAGGAAGGGATATCAAAATACTCAGACATAATTTAAAACCATTACAGCATCTTCTACTGTCTGACATAAGCCGCCTTATTTGTGCCTTTCAGGCCCCTTATAAGAACACGTGACTTGAAAGTATTAGAGAACAAGTAGAGATATCCATTACCATCCAATGCATCTGTAATCCATCCATTTTGGAAGCTGTCATCCTCTCCAGGTGTGCTCACTCTCCAACCCCACAAACACTCCTGAGTCTTTCTCAGGGCTGGACATCATGTCTTGTCTACATTGTTCTTCCCAGTTTGAATGCCCTGTAACTCAGCATCTTCCTGGTTCACAATAAAACCCACTCAGCCATCCTTTCAACTTATCTGCGTTAAGTCTTATGCAATACAGTAACACACAGTGCTTCCTCCTTTTCTTTCAGCTCTTAGCCATTCGGTGGCAGTTTAGTTGACACCTGACAAGCAACGTGTTTGGGGGTGGGGGTGGGAATATAACTGTGCACTTGTTTGGGTGTTGGACATATTCCTATCTACCGTTTACAGACAGTCCTGTGACCTTTACTTTTGGAGGAATCTTTAGGATTCTTCATTGAGCCTATCCAGTGCTGGGCCTATATTGGATATAACCATTTGGCAAATATAAAAGATTCTAATTCAATAGGTAAGGCTATTTCTCTCTAACGAGAAGTATTCATTGTGCTTTTTTCCCCTGTAAAAACAGCTATTCTGAAGCATTTCATATAAAATGGTTAGTATCTCACAGAACAGGAAAGGCTAGTTACAATTTGGTACTCCCTAGCGGGAAAGGGAGACATCTTTCACGAGTTGATAAAAAACACGTGAAAGGTGGCCAGCCTTTGCTGCACTTATAAAATATGTCATAACATGTGTGGATTTTCTCTTTTTCTAAAAATGAATTTCCATCTTCTGATTATGTTTAGATTGTCTAAAGGCTCCTGTGAGCTAACTACAGTGATGCAGTGAGCATGCTTGCAGATGTCAGGTAACCGATCCTGAGGCCTTCGGGTGTCAGGATATCCTGGGCTACGCTTCTGTCTACAGATAAAAACAGGAGTGTGGCTTCCTGGGAGAGTAAGCTCAGGGTACCTTTGCAGGGCTAAGTAGCTCCGACTTCTGACTCCAGGCTCCAATCATGGCTTCCTCCTTCCTGCAGTGGAGATTTGGCCAGAGGAGTGATATTGCTTGGAGACACAAAACCACAAAACAGAGTTTCTGAGACCTTTCCCTTGGAAGATCTACCTAATGAATGAGAGGAAAATTACCCACAGGGAAACCTTTCATGGGGCCTTGTGATTTATTTATTAATTTATTTAACTGGCAGTAGTACAGATAAAAGCTTACAGGAAATTTGGGGTGTGGTGTAGCTGTTAGTTCAATCCGTCCCTTCCACTAATCTGGGTCACAGTCACTTTATTGAGAATCCAGTTCAGTCAGTACTTTAGTATTTATGGCAGGCAATCTTGACCCCAGAGACACAGGATACAGGGATTCTGTGACTCCCCAAGCCATAATAATTATCAGGAAATTATCAACTCTAATAATATAGAAGGGATGAGTAAAAGAAATTCACAAAATAAGCCCATTAGCACCTGTATGTCAGACAAGTCTATTTCAATTTCTGTCACCAGTTAACTGTGTGACATTGGGTACAATTCCATCTGTGCTTATTTTGCTGTTTTCTAAAATTAAGGAATTGGACTAAATGACCTCTGAAATCCCTAGTCTGTTGTCCCCTTAGAATGTACAGGGATAAATTAACAGAAAGTACATAAATTTCTTAGCTTAGTCTCCAGCACTTAAGGAGTTCTCAATAAATAGAATCAAATTTTATTGTTAGTGCTATGATTATTTCTTCATTCAATAAATGTTAGTGCATGCATCAGCTAAAGCAGATAAAATGCTGAACAAGACAAACCAGTTTATTATCTTTATTAGTATTCACCTGAGCCAAGCAGTTTTAGAAACTTGTGAGTAAATGTCTTGACCTGAAGTTCCTTTTCCCGTGGGATGGGCTGTATTTGGGGGACTGCATCAAGAGAAAGAACCCTCCATTACTTTAATTTGCAGAAAGTCACTTGGCCAGCTCTCCATGCTTCCCGCCTGAGTAGATAAAGCTCATTCCAGACTTATGTTGGAGTCTTTTGTTCACTCCTCCTCCTCTCAGAGGACTGTGGCCCTAAACTTGCTTATGGTTCTGGGACTACACTTCCATCAAATCATCTTATTTTGCTTTTTGTCCCTTGTAAAGCTAATAAATAATAATCAATTATAGCAACTGTTGATGGGAGACCTCATGGATTCATAAAATTTCATCATTCTGTACATGCTGGATATAATATCTAAAAAAGTGACCATCTCCAAATTTAGAAAATCTTCAATTTGGTCACCTCAAAAACTGAAAACTTTACAAAGCTTTCAGTGGCAAGCCTGGGAAACCTGGTTCTACTGTGTTTGTTCAGTTCCCTATTTAGGTTTTTGAAAGTTGAAAAAAGAATGGACTTGGCCTTTTTTTCTCAGTGAAATTCTTGTTAAAAATCTCTAGCCTTTAAAGTGTATTGACTCACACATAATAAGACGTTAGTTGTTCAACTTCCCTTCCCTTGACATATGCTTAAGAGTTGGCCACATAGGAAAGAATTCAGCTCATAGGAGTAGCCAGTCAGAGACTTAAGACTTTTCCCCTGCTTGTGAATGCACAGATGGGCTCCAATTGACACCTGACTCTGGGATTTTCTTTTGCTCTTTACTGTCATAACTAGGTAGCAATGGGAACTTGTCAAGGGGGAGGAATAAACTATTTCCCATTTTTTCTGTCAATAATGCCTAAACAAGGCAAGAAAGTTAGCATTTGTGATTACACTAAAGGATTTAATTAATAGCAGGAATAAACAGAAAGTTTTTCACCCTTGAACAGAGACACCCAAAGGGATTTTAAACACTTTTCCTTATAAAAGAGCAGACATAATGAATTAAGTTATGATCATTTGAGAAAGAAAGTAAAAATAAAACTTTTATTATTGGCATGTTTTGGTTACCGCAGAGATAGAGGCTCTTGCTCTGTTGAAGCTGCACAGTACACACCTTCCTGCCAGTGGCCAAGACATCCTTAGGACTTCTGCTCTCCTTTGCCAAACTCTGCTCTTTTCCTAAACGCTCCCCCATGAATGGACACTGACACCTTTGGAGTTCACTTGCCTCTCTGGAAATGGATTCCCAAGAGATGGGAAAGATGATTCACTATTTTGGGGGGGGGGTGGGGGGTGGGCAGGAGGAAATGATGGGAAAAAATGTTTGGAGAGCTAAAGAGACAAAGGCCTTGAACTTTGGCAAACTACAGCTTCTTTGCATATCCCCTTGCTATTCATTTTGTCAGAGATCAATCATTTGTTGAATGATATTTTGCCATGGGCTGTAGAGAACACAAAAAGGAATTAAGAAAGGTGGGTAAGATTTGTAACTTACACAGTATAACGTAATATACAATACATCCCTTCAGTCAAGCATTTATTTGCAAACTTTTATTGAATTCCTACTATAAACAATTTTCTGTGCTAAGCGCTAGTCATACCAAGCTTAAAGACATAGACTTCTCTGTCATAAAAACATTAAAAATAGTATAGATAAGGTGCCTTGGAATCTTAGGAAGGAAAAGAATGTAAATAATCAGAGAAAGTTTTGTTTTTTAAAGCAGACAGCATGCTGATGAGAGAAATAAATTAAAAAGCAGTGAGTGAAAAAATATTTCCAATGAATGCTAAAAATAAAATAAAAATAAAGAGTCATGCTTTTATAAAAATAATACTGGTTATATTTGTTTATCAGGAAATAGAATTATTTAAAAAATTCACTAAATGTAAAGTAACTACAGGCAGTATTTATCTGAAGTATATAAAAGACTAAATAAACAAAAGATAAAACAAGCAGAAGTGAGAAGGTGAATACGTACTTGTAAATTTCAGCAAGTATCTGTGAAATGAGCCACATATTAACATAAATATTCTTCATGTTAACAAACAAGCTTGGTGGTGGGAGAAAGAACTGGGATCTCTTATAATTAAGGCAAATACACATTGATTAATTTTTCTGCCAAGGTTCTGGATATGAAGAGACTCAAGTGGTCCCCCTCACAGAGTGCCTTATGGGGAGAGGTTCTTGTAATTCTCTCTCCCAGGTTCTCCCTCACACTGTGGCCTGCAGGGAAGAGCCTGTTCCCCTGGATCCTGCTAGATCTACTGCTAGAACAATGCCCAGTTCTCACATGTGTGGAGATGGAAAAAATTCCAGTTAAAGAAGATGATTGCTTTCTAGTACAAATCTTGTGCTTTTGTTTTTGATTGCCTAAGGATTGAAAACAGCAGCCCAACATGCCTGGGCTTGCCTCCTAACTTGCACAGTGTGCCTCTGCAAATCCCTTTTCCTACCCAAACAGGAAATTTTGAGTGGTTCAGGAGACCTCATGGTTCTTGGCCTCTATCTGGACAGTGTTGTGTTGGCAGCTTCAATGGGGAAAGCTGATTAAGTCTTGATCTAATCCTCCAGCCAGAAGAAAATTCATGCATCTATTATAGCATTATTAAGTACTTTATAACAGCTTTGCACTAAAGAAATAAAATGTATATGTGTTACGTAAATGACAATACTTTAGAAAGTTCTTAGAAGATGGGATTAAAAAGTGAGTTTATTTTGGTGCAAAATTTTAAGAAATTTATACATATGAGGGGTTTTCAAAAATTCATGAAAAGTGCGTATTATGAAAACTACATGGATTTCAATTTTTTATGACAAAATATACTTATCTTTTAATTCAGCTTCCATGAAAGTTTTTAAGTATCTTCATATATGTGTGTGTTCATATCTACTGTTCCTTGTAAGTATGGCCATGAAGTTTACTGCTTCGTCTCTTTCTCTCCGTCATTTTTTTCAATATGGCAGAGAAGTCATTCTGCTGATCACAGAAACAGAAGTAAACTGGATTGAGGAATTTATGATGGACAAACTGATATCTGGGCCCTTTGCACTTTGATGTTAAAATAGAAATTTAACAATATCCCATCCAAATTGGTTTTGGCCTTCTAAGTTTAATGCAGAAGGAATTTAGAGGTATATAAAGATGCCATTCCTACCAGCCATCAGGTCATTTTGGTCATAGAGATATTTATAAATTCATATTTAGAAGGATCAGATCTCAGTTGACTCTCAGAGGTACAGCTGGGCATGGTCATTGGAAAGGGTTTGAGATGGAAAGCAAGAAAGATCACACTTTTGTCAAAATCCAAGCATTTTGTTTTAAAAAAAATATATGGGCCCTGCTTTGTTCTCACTGTGATCATTTTTTCTTTCTATTAAGGTGAAGCATTTAAGATTTTTCTCAGAAACTTTTAAGAGAACTCATCACTGTCGTAGTGAAATACTTGTTCTGATTTTTCACTTAAAGCAAATGCTATTTATGAAATTTTGATTTTTTTAAAAAATGGAGAAGATTATATACTTTACAAAGCCTCCAATTTATTAATCTGTTAAATGTCAATGTGTTAAAATATTCAAACTTTCAGAAAAAAATCTAGTGTAAAACTTGATTCATCAGTAACCAGCTTATTAGAACTTAAAACTGTTTAGTTTTTTTGCTTCTACAGTCTAGTTTCACAACAAAGAGGCAAACTATGAGAAAGAATGTTTATTTTTGGGATTTATTTACTTATACATTTATTTGCAAAGCAGATTGGCTTATGCTTAATCTTCATTCTCCCCCTCTTTTCCTTCCTCTTTTCCACACTTTCTTTCTCCCTTGGTCTTCTGATCTTATAAATATTAACAGAACAGCAACTGTGTTCCAAGCCCAGGCTACCTGCTGAGGTGGAATGGGCAGGTGAGTTTCCAAGCCTGAATGAGGTTATAGTTTGCTGCGAGCATAAACAGGCAAACAGGGAATTCCAGTCCAGTCCTGTGACAAAGTACTAAGTGCACAGGGACTCTTAAAGAGAGAGAGAACTTACTTAGTTTCAGAGATTAGATTGATGACATTTAAGCTGAGTTCTGAGGGCAGAACAATTTTCCATCTGGAGGGCACAATGTGTATATAGGCCCAAATGTGAGGAAAAGAACACTGCCTTTGCCTCCAAGCCCAAGAATTGTTTATCTCTTTTCTGAAGAAAACGGAACTTGGTCTCTCAGTTTTCCACCTTTAGTGCAAAGTGCTAGACTTTTAATTTTACACTTGATACCAGTTTATTCTAGAATGCAGCCAGCATATACGTGGGTATGACAGTGAGTCTCTGTACTGAGGGAAGTGTCCCACAGTTGTTAATTCTAAGACCAACAAGTTTATACAGAATAGCAAAATAAAATTGAGAAAAAAATTCTGTATCAACCGGAACAAAGGCAGCCATCTACAGTCAATCACATTTCCAAATTGCAGATAAAACACACCATGATTCCCTTGGGATGTTTGCTGAAGCCATAGTTGGAAATCCATTTGGTGGAAAATAATTTCAAAATAATGTGAGCACTATAGTAAGACTGTACAATTAGAGTTGGTAGAATAAGTATTCAGAAAGACACATGGTTAAATACATTGAAAGTAAAAATTCATGATGAAATGCTTTGGGAATAACTAAATGTGAAAAGGAAAAAAAATGCCGAGAAAAAGGGACTGTGCCAGAAAATCGCCACTACTGAGACATGGTCATATTCTTTAAGGGCAGACGTTTGTACTGGGTGCTGTTCTCAGTGCAGATTTCAAATGGGAAGAGATGTTCCTTGTGAGAGGAGTTTTCACAGAGGAGTGGAAAAACCAAAGAGAATATTCCACCCAAAAGGGCACTGGTAGACAAGCTGAGCTAGAGAGAGCAAGCAAGCGAGCTAGTGTAGCAATGCATGAACATATCTGTTAACTAATACAGATAGCAGCCAGCTTTTTCCAGAGAGAATTAGAGGAAAATAAAACCTGAAGAAATTAGGGACAAATATTCTGAATGTGTGAAATTGGAGAAATGTGGATGATTTTAAGGTCTCCAAAGGAAGAAGACGATGTTCTCACAAGATGACACAGAAAGTTAGAAAGGAATTGAACTAGGGGACTGACTCTTATTTTAGACACAGAGAATATAGGGCATCTCCAGATTGCTATGGGAAAGAAGAATAAATTAATACAAACTTCCTCGTATCTTTATGTATTGCTGTTGATTAGTATAGCTCTTAACAGACAGTATGGTCCAGGCATACTTCCACGTCTGCTCAGGCCCTATTTAAACAAACAGGCACATGAACAGATAGTCCCTTATCAACAGTTCAAAGGAGATTATGGGGGTGGGTTGCTTGGAGCAGCAATTAAGTCTCCACTTGGGACACCTGCCTCCCAAATTGGAGTGCCTGGATTCAAGTTCCAACTCCATTTCTGATCCAAACGCCTGCTAATGTGCACCCTGGGAGGCAGTAGGTGATGGCTCAAGTACTTGAGTCCCCACCACCCAGGTCGGAGACCCAGATGGAATATCTGGCTCCTGGCTTCTGCCTGGCCCAGCCGTGGCTGTTGCAGGCATTGTGGGGGAGGGTGAATTGGTAGAAGGAAAATCATTCTGTGTCTATCTCTCTGCCTTTCAAATAAAGTGGGTAAATAAATACATGATTTTAGAAAGGTAGTATGTGACCATAATCTATAGGGAGGACACCAACAGATAAAGAATATGGATATTCTACATGTTAACCAGGTCTGTTTATGACTGAAAGAGCAACACAATTCAGAAAGGTCCCTTCTTCTCATTTCTCGTGTATAATATGTAGATATGTATACACCTGTATACATATATATTATGTATACATATTATATATTACATATTATATATGTATATATCATATATTATATAGATTAATATAATATACAAAGTATACATATATAATAATATATCATATGATATGATATATATATGAATTAGTCCCCACCTAGGACGTATGGCTATTGTGATGATCAAGTGAGGCAATGCCCATCAAACCTAGCAAATAGTGAACACACCATGTAGCTTTGTTAATGATCATTCACTGCCACTTTCCCATATAGTGTTTGTGTGGATTTTGTGCATAGATGCAAACTATAGCCCAGTTTTAAGAAAAAAAAATTTGGAGAAGAAAGTATAAGTCAACTGAAAAGCAACTGTGTAATTGGCTATTAAAGAATTTTTATGCCCTCAGAATACAGCAGATTGAATTGTCTTATTTTGATGATCTGTGAAGATATTATCTATGTAAAGATAACAAACTTTTTTTTTTTTTTGCTATTTTGAAAAGGAAGTGTTTGCCTTTGAATGGACTCTGATTAATTTAAGGAAATGTATTTATTCCCTTAACATGATTCTATCTCGTGCCAAACTAATTATACAGAAAGTTAGTTAACATTTATATAAGAGAATCAAATTGTAAGACTCATATCCTGGTTGTGTTAGTGGTAATAAAACTGTTAAAAACATTACACATAGCCCTTAAAATTCTATGTCCAGTTTGTAGCAAGAAAACTTGGTAGTAATTTGTAAGAATTTAAGCGAAATGTTTTGTGCTTGTGTCTGTCTTTGGCATTTTCTGTTTTCCTGCCGAGTTTTTGCCCTGGAATAATTTCATGTGATTCAGTCTTTCTTCATCAGTTTTCACTGAGACACAAATACATTTGGTAACATTTCATTTTCTTCTCTCTCTGCCAAGTCTAAAGTCAGATTACATGAGGGATTTAAAAAAAATTACAGTCCATATAGTCTCCATTAAAGAGGCTGGTAAAAGGGTTAGCGGTAGAAGGTGGCTGCTTTGTCCTAGCAAATCACCTGCCTTATTCATTCCTTTTCACAACCAGTACTAGTGGTTTCCCACTAGTTTAAGATTCTGTCTTGTACAAACATCTGCTGGCAATACAGAGTTTGAAAAGGTGACTGGCAGCTGTTACCAAGTATGAATCAGAGAGACAGTACAAAATTGCTTTTCATGGACATTTTAAAAAGTGGATCTCAGTGAAAAAGTCAAAGTAGTTTGAAGGTAGCACGCCAAATACCCAAGCCCTCAACTTCTGAAGGCAACAGAGGATGTCTTAGTTCACAGCCTTGGTATGACTTTTCAGCCAGGTGAGAAAATTGGCCAGCTTACTTAATGTAAAGGTGGTAGAAAAAAATTTATTTGTTTCCTATAAAAATCAGTGTCACTAAGAACATAATTTATTCAGCCTACAAGTGACCTATTTGTTCATTGTTTCTCACTGTGAGTTTTACACAGCTCACCATCATTTTTCAAGATTTTTGCAGATTTTACAAAATTTAATTAAAAGAGCATTATATCCCTGGGTAAACATACAGGTACCTGGGCATAAAGAGGGTTTGAATCATTGTAGTTGAGCAAAGAATTATTTGACTCTTGTGCCAAACCCTACAGGGCCTTGCCTGAGCAAAAGTAAATGCAGGTAAATACAATAACAGGCTGTTTTTGAACTTCAAGGAGAGACTGCTCTCAGCTACAGATTACTAAAGATACAGGCATCCTAGGCAAACATGGTCACAATGGAACAAAATAGTGATAACACTGAGCATTTATTAATTTCTTACTAATATTCTGAAGGAATGCTAAGTATCTCAGTTCTCTGAAATATTTAAGCCCTACAGCTCATCCAAGATGGGGTCCTTTTGGTATCTTCATACTATACATGAAGAAACTGGTTTTTTGTAAGAGTCAGAGAAGTGAGACAAAGGTCTGCTTAGCCTGAGAGCCTATGTCAGCCATAAGTTATACACTTAATCACTAGTTATACTTGTAGTCACAAGTTATGCGCTTAGCTACTTGTGATGATCTTAACTATCAGTGGTGCACATATCAATGAGTTATGCACTCAGGCACTGGTCATTCCACCTGTATATTCCAGAGAAAACTTTAGAAGGCTGAGGAGCAGCACAGGAGGCCATGTTCTAAAAATGCATACCTGGGTTGGACCCAGCTTGGGAGTACAGTGGTCATTCAACACCAGTATTTTCTGAGGATTCAATTGAATCACCCTTCCTTTGATGTTACAGTTTAGGGAACCATGATTCATTACTCCTCAGATTTGTAAATGTTATATATTCATGCATAACTGTCTTTATTAAAGAGAATATGAATTTTAAAGATCAACTGAGAGTCGTAAGATCCATATTTTTGGAGCCACTTTTAATTAATTGTACATTTGAGGAAATTGCTCCATCATTTTTTTTAACCTCAGTTTTTGCTACACTGGTCTGAAGAACAGGCTGGGATAAGGTTACTCATTATTGTACTTTTATCTAGCAGCAGAGATTAAATGAACTATCTTCTGCTTCTAAAAACTCTTTGTAGGAATTTGGGAACATGGTAATTTAATCTTCTTAACGTGGAGTTTGTTCAGTTCTGGATAACAGATCTCAACAGCAGGTGCAATTGTTACTTAGTTTTTGGCAGCACTTTCGAGATAATCTATTTAGTAATGCTATTTGACAGTGACAAATTGTGGGGGTTAAAGACAGTAGACAATATATGAAATAATGGTTTTAAGCATTGGACAGAAGGCAGTGCCTGCTGGCTGTAATCCCTGTGGAAAGGGAAACAAGTAGTAACCCCGATGATGGTTCCAGTTTCTTGCCTAGGAAGATTCCAGGTCATGGTGAAGGGCCGAGAGGGTCCACTGTCTCTTCAAATAGAAAGCAAAAAGATGTGAAATTAGGGAGACCGAAGGGCTAGAACTTGCAGGTAGGTGAGGAGAAAGAAAAGAGGGGAGGAAGAAGAAGAAGGGAGGGAGCTGAGAAGCATAGAAGTGCTGCTCTGGATATGGGCAGGGGGTTTCACTCAAGTCTTGATATGAGTACTGACTGATTGATGCCTTTGGGGAAACTGCCAAGGACAAGAAAAAGCAGCATTATTAGTTCACACAGGGATGGGGCAGTTTGTGCTTCCGGAAGCCAGAGGAGAGTGATCTGCTAATAAAGGAAGCATCAAGTAAAGCCCTGAAAAAGATATTGCCTCCAATGTGCATTCAAATTATCCTTAGACTAGAAGTGTTCTGTTTTAGTCATCAAACCTAAAAGTAATCTTGGGAAGGATAAAACTGTTTCCAAGGAACTTAACTGCATCTAAGAGCAAACTATCAAAATATGTTAAGTGAATATAACAAGATATAACAACACTACAATACAAAATTCTCAAGGTCTATATCCAATTAAAAACTACCCAAGATACAAAGAAACACCAGGGACAGAAAAACACCCAATATAAACAGACCCAGAAATGAGATAAATGATCAAGTTAGTAATCAAGAACGTTAAGTTATATAGATATACTCCATACATTCAAGAAAGTGGAAGAAGGCATAAATATTGGGAAGGAAAAAAAGTGAATGGTATTGAAAATACCCAAAGCAAACGCTTACCCCTGGGTAGGATTAACAGGGAATTAGAGCTGAGAGGCAAGCATCAGCACACTTAAATACAAAATAACAGAAATTATCCAAACGGAAAGACCGAAAAAATTAATAAACATCGATGAACTTGGCAAGGTAAAGCAATCCAGCATGTTTGTCAGTGGAGTTCTAGAAAGAGAAGGGTGTGTGTGTGTATGCTCATGCATGCATGTGTGCATATGTGTAACAGATGAGGAAATCAATGGCAAAAATTTAATAAAAAATGATTAAGGCTGTAAGCTCAACTCCAGGAAGCATAGCTTAATCCTAAGCAGAAGGCAAAAGCCAGGGACCAGGGCTGTTTTGTACAGTTGTTAAGATGCTGTTTGGGAAGTAGATGCTTAGTTCATGTCCCTGGGATCGTCCACATTTGACCCAACTTCGCTCTAATGTGTACTTGGTGGCGGGGGGCAGCAGATGAAGGCTCAAGGACTTGGGTCCCAGATTGAGAATTAGGCTAATTTCCAGATCCCTGACTTTGGCCTACCTCCGCCCTGGATGTAATGGGCAGTTGAGGCAGTGAATCAGAAGTTGGAAGATCCTTTCTCTTTCTCTCTCTCTCTCTCTCCCCTCTTCTCCCTTTCAAGTAAGTACAATCAATGATATTTTGAAATTCAGCCATGTTTATGCTGAATTGGCTTAATTGTTTTCATTGCTAGTCTACTATATGAATTATGATTGTATATTCTATTACTGATGAATATTGTTAGGACCATTTTTTTCTGAATATTTCTATGCCTGCTCTTGGTCTGTAAGTATTCCCTGGTTATTTGTCTATAAGTGCAGTAGCTGGGTCATAGGCCAGGTGCATACATCATTTTATAGGGCAGTGCAATATTGTTTTCCAAAATGTCTGTAGCAATTTTTAGTCTCAATATTGTGAAAGAGATTTCACATTACTTCATTTATTCACATTCTTTGGTTTGACAAGATTTCTGATCTTTTGTTTTAGTCAGGTATGAAATAGTATTTCACAGTGGTTTGGATTTTTCATTCCTCTGATAATAAAATGCAGATAAAAATTTTTACTTTGTGTATGAAACATTGTACTTTTTCTAATATTCAGTGACACTACTTCTTTTACTTTTTTTGGTGGAAGGAAGTTGTATTATTTGTCTTTTACTTATTTATTATTTGAAGAGTTTAATATTGGTTTCTTTCAGCTGTATATCTTTCAAATAACTTTCTGTAGTGTTTATTTTTTATTGCAGTGTCTCTTGATGATCTAAAGTTCTAAATTTTGATGCAGATTTATTAGTATCTTCTTCTTTGGTATTGACTTTTGTTACTTAATAAATCTTTCCCTACCCCAAAGTAATAACAAATCTTATTTTTATTTATAAAATATTGTCCTTTTTTCTTTCATGTTGAATCTTAAATCTACTTGGAATTGATTTTATATATTTTTCCCAATTCATCCAAAAACCTTTTGCTTATTATAATCTACTTTTTCCTCACTGATCTGTAAATCACAATTATTTTTTCATAAATCAGGTTTCCAATGTACCTGGGCTTGTCTCTGGCCTCTCTGATGTACTCTTTTCTGCTAATGGTTGTTTGTCAGTCCTTGTGTTGACATCCACTGGGATTTATAGCTTTATAATATGCTGTCAGGGCTGGCATAAGTGTGCTGGTTTTGGTTCCACCTCTCCCTCCCTCCCTCCTTTCTCTCTCTCTGCGATCATACTGACCAAACTCAACATGCAGTTGACAGTAAGCCATCTACGGGATGCAAGTCTTAGGGGTTGGCATCTTAGAGCCTGAATCATGGTAGAGAGAGAACAGACCTGGAGGGTACGGAGGGAATAATAAGCACTACTCCCACTCCTACTATACTGACAGATGCTGTTGTGAATGGATTTTCAGTTTATTGAATGCTCTTTCTGCATCTATCAAAAAATAACCATATGTTTTCTCCTTAATGCAGTGAGTTACAAATAATGAGTTTTATGTTTCCTTAAGGTAAATCCAACACGGTAACAACTTATTATCTTTTATACTGGTGGTTTTGGTGGGCTACTATTTTATGTAGGATTTTCCCATCTGTATTCATGAATGGGACTGACCTGGCACTTTTCTTTCATGTCCCACACTTTGAATTTGATATCAACATTAACATGACTGTTTATCAGGATTGTAAGACTTTTTTCTCTTTTATTATCATGAATTATCACAAATTATTTATCTCTTGATTGATAAGTTTTGTCAGTAAAGTTATGTGGGTCTAGTAATTTTGTATATAAGAAAAGATTATACAAACTGACTCCACTTCCTTTATCATTATAAAATATTTCTTTTAAAATACATTTTAATAAGCTGTGTTTTTCATAGAACTTACTTCATAGCCAAAGTTTTCTGGTACAATGACAAAATACCTTTATTTTCTGTTAATGTTTGCAGATCTTTTTTGTACTCTTGTTCACCCTTGCTATTGCTTCCTTATATTTACTCTTCTTTTTTTCCTTATTACTTTTCAGATTTGACTTTTATTAGGCTTTTCACAGAGTCAACTTTTGGCTTTTTTTTTTTTTGGTTACTTGACTAATTTTTAGTCTTATCTCTAATTTTTCCTTCTTTCTTTGAGTATACCTCTTGCTTTCCCTCTTAAATACATTAGCAGGATGTTTAGAGATCATTAATTTTGACTTCATTTCTAGCATAAATAAACTTATCTGAATGTGCAGCTTTAGCTTTTAATGATCTCCTTTTTATATTGTGATTTATTCTATTTTATTTTTAAATTCTGATTTATTTATTTCTATATGAGTTGAATAGTTATATGTATATATTTTAAATTTCCAAAATAGTGTTATTTTTATTAATTTTTCATTATTTTTAATTCTACTCCCTTATGATCACAAAAAAAGTAATGTTATATAGTCAATTTTTTAAAATTTGTTAAAGAAACCTTATGGTCTAACATAAAAAGTATTTGCAGTGCTGAATATATGCTTAACAACAATATATGGTCTTCAGTTTTTGTGCCCAATAAATCTATTGGTTAAGATTTTAAGCTGTTCTCTAGTCTATATTGTATTGATTTTTTTGTCTGCTTGATCTTTTGATTTCTGATAGAAGTGTGGTCAGATCTGTTTCTTATGTTTGTGAACCTGTCAATATCTCTTTCTAGTAAAATTTCGCTTTATACATTTTGAGTTTATAATTAGGTGCAAATTTAGTATTTTATACCTTTTATAGTGAATGTTGTTATCCTTAGTAAAGCTTTGTCTTTGTCTATTTGATCTAATCATCCAGTAACTAACTGGTAATGTTTTCATTCTTTGACTGTTAATATTTGTTTTCTTAAATGATAGGTATATTTTTATGAATAACATGTTACTAGATTTCTAAAACTATTTATTAGAATTTAACATTCATACAGAATATGCATAGATCATAAATATGTCATTTAATAAATTTTTACACAGGACACAGTTGTGTAACTGAAAAGGAAACCTTATCTCCTCCCAGAAGCCTCTGCTTCTCTTTTCCAGTCACATGTCTCATCTCCCTCCCATCTGCACCACTATCCTGACCTTCCTCATAGTTTAGTTTTGCCTGCTCTTGTGCTCCATGTAAATGCAGTTAAATACTATGTTCTCTTTTGTACCTACCCTCTTACACTTAACACGGTGTCTGAGAGATTCACCCATATTGCTGAATATTGTTGAATATTTCTGTATTTGTATGTTTTTATCAATCACTTAGGCAGAACATTCCATATTCAGATTTTATTAACATGACCAAATTTCAGCTGCTTTATACCACAATGCTTGATTTCTGTTCATGCAAACTCTGTTTAAGTTCAAGGAACTTTCATGACATCTGATTTTTATCCAGGATAATTGAGTTTCCAGTTTCTTGTAATTATTTTATCTGTAACACATGTTATTCTTGGTCAACATTGCTGGAGAAGGTCTCACCAGCTCTGCTATTCTTTTACCCACTAGTAACTTGTGTTTTTTCTAACTGTAGCCAGTTGGTCTGAATTGCTAGAGATTGACCAATTGCTAAGGAGCTGGAAAATGTAAGGAAACCCTGTGATACAGGATGAGTACTATTATCTCTGACACAACAAAATCTAGTAACACTTGACTTAAATTCTCCACTTTAAACTTTTGGATCCTAAACTGTAAATTCAAAACAAAAATTTGCATGGAATACATTTTGGAATTATCATTTATTTATCCTAACACTAAAGGACTACATTTTAAATTCCAGGTTTATATGGAGCTCCCATTTTAGATTCCCCAGTGATCTGCTTTGTCTGTACCCTGCAGCCTATGTACACAAACAACAGGTGGAAGACTAAATTCTGCATAGTTTGGCAGGAACTTCCAGGCAAAGCTCAGTTTGCCTCAATTCTCCAATCGACCAGGAGTCTTGCCTACACTATGTTTTGTAAGATTAACAAATAACTTACTTTTGTAACAGCTAAACTATATGTTTAAAATGTACTTTTAACTTTTCTCAGTATCTTTAGTTGTTTCTATTAAGGGTATTGATCAAGGGATCTAATCTACCATATTACTAGAAACAGGAGTCTGCAGTTAATAATTTACAATTATTTAGTATATTCTTAGTCATATATTCTTTTAAACCTAAAATGCCACATTAGTTAAAGTCAGCAAGAATTCATTGTACTAAAGTTGAAATAAAACATAATAAAGAATATAAAAATGATCAGATGTCTGCAATTTCAAGATGACCTTTAAGAGATCTATAAATTGCGCTCATATGGACAACTAGTATTTTGATCCTGTACAATTATAACTTTTCAAAATTCTACATTAAAGACAGAAAATATGATAAGCAACTCTGATTTGGAGTTCCATCCACTAGTACTAAATATTGTCCATATCTTTATCTTACAGAAAAATTAACAAATTTTTAAATTTTTTGTCTGGTCATTTGAAATAAAACATAGGTATTATAAAATAAGTCAGTTAATTTTTTGTAAAGCAAAACAAAATAATTTGAGTCCATGGTAGCATTTTTTCAGCCTCAATACAATATAACTGAGCTTAAATTTGCATTTTTGCATTTGATACCAAAAATCAAATATAATACCTTTGAAATGAATTTTCGGTAAATCATGTTTCTTAAATGGTTTAAAGTACATTAAACTATATTAATTGCTAATTATCTGTTAGAAGTCATTTTTAATGTCCTTATGTATTAAAATGAAGATCAATTTGTTAATCTTTATTTTTAAGCCTGGAGTGTTTCCATTTGATCACATTTAATGATTTTTATTGCCAAAAGACAAACGATTAAAACAGTTCCTGAAGTGGTTCACATGGTTATGTAAAACAATGAAAGGTTCTGAGAACTGAAGCAGGAATGGAAAAACTGTCCTGCTTGACAGTCCCCAGCTGCATCAGGGACTTATTTTCTCTAGCAGAGTGGGAAATTCAGAGGCAGAGCAGGGCAGAGGGCCTGGTCAGGAGCCCCAGGAGGGGCGAGCAGAATTGCTGAGTCATCTCAAAAGTGGAAAATAAAACTCTCTTCCAAGGTCACCCTCTAATAGTGCCAATTAGATAACTCTGCTGCTGGAACCACTACCTCTTCCTCAAAGACTCTGCTTCCCATGTGCACGTGGGGCTGGGGGTGAGGGACTAGTTAAGCAGCTGCCACCCTGGCTTCTTCATTTCAACTCTTTACATTAGACTCCCATGACTGTAATTAAATCCAAATGTGCCTTCCTTTTCTGTAAATCTAAGAAAAACCTAATGCAGAGGTCAAAAGGAAAAATTAATGCAGAAAGTTTAAAGGAGTCCAGAGTAAAGGAAAATTATGAGAAAACAGACTTGCTTGCATCCTGTATTGCTTAATGCATTGCTTATTATGCTGTCTAGCCAACAGGAAGGACTCCTTATCCCATATACTGGGTGCTCAGCATGGAAATGGGAAACTGTTGTAGACATTGTACAAAACAGTTCTCTTCATAAGCCAAAAGGATGTTTAAGGTGAAACCCAAAGGCAAAAGACAGGCCTATTAAATAAATTTTCCACCCCAACAGCACAGTCCAGTAGTAATTATGCCTGGGTTTCTGTAAATAATACTGAGTCTAATAATTACTTTACTCTGTCATGTATGTATAGTCTAGTAGAACTGCCCACATGAACTGTTTTTTTAACCTCTTTCCAAACCCTCTAGCAAATGTTCAGTTTGCCAATGGGAGGATGAGCTCATTAAGCAACTCCAACACATTTTTAAGATTTATTTACCTAAGTGAAAGGCAGAGTGACACACACACAGAGGTTTTCCGTTTGCTGACTCACTCACCAAATGCACACAAGAGCCAGGGCTAAGCTGGAAACCAGAAACTCCATCTGAGTGTCCCATGTGGGTGGCAGGACCTCAGGTACTTGGGTTATCATCTGCTACCTCCCAAGCCCACTAGCAGGAAGCTAGATGGGAAGATTGTAGTAGGACTCAAATCAGGCATTCTCACATAGAATGTGGGCTTCTGCAGGGTGGCTTAACCCACTGCACCACAGGCCCTTCTCCCAACCCACATTAAACTTTTTGAGAGGTCTAATTTGTGCTCTCAGGATACAATACATGGGGAAAAGAGAATTTTCTTCTTTGAAAAAGGTTCTCTTCTGAAAATGTGTATGTATTCCTTACCCTAGTACACCAGGTGTGAGAACAAATTTTCCTATGTGCTAATGGGAGGTACAGCTTTGGAATAGGCTGCAATGAATGTTTAGTTAGGTTAATGAGAAAAGCCAGTAGAAAAAGCACATCATATTTTTCAAATCTCTGTAAATAGATTTTTCAATTTTTAACAGCTAGAACTGCCTGTTAACAATTATAGGGAGGTCAAGAATTTGATTGGTACTTATCTCCCCCAGATGCAGGATGCACAATGTTATTGAGAGGTCTAGGGGTTTGCATTAACCCAAAAGATGTGGGCTTCATCAAACCAGAGAAAGAAAAAAAACCCTGGCGTTATAGGGGCCAAATGTCACTTTGTTATAGAGTGGGACTCAAGCGGCAGCTTTTCTGCAGCAGTCTGAGCTTTTTCTCACCTAAGAAAACAGATATTAGAAACCCAGGATCTCCACTGGTGCTTTGCAATAGAAATACAACATGAGCTACATATGTGATTTTACACATTTTAGAAGTCACACAGCATTAAAAGAAAGAACAGAAATCAATTTTAGTAACAAATTTTATGTATTCTAATAAGTAAAATATCATTTCTGTGCATGCCAGCTGCACCAGTCGAATGGAACCTGAAGGAGGGAGTGGGAATGAAAAGAGGGACAAGGGCGCAGAGAATGGAGCCAAGGCAACAAGGCTGATCAAGGCTCGTTTATTCCAGTGTCTCAGGGATATTTATGCATAACCAGCTGCAGCTCAAGGCAACTCAGAAGTTAGCAGCATACACAAGCAACTTACTGGGCTTTCTACAACACAGTCACAACATAGTTAATTTTAGCAGAGTGCATTCTCCTTCAACATGGGAGTCCGTGACTCCTCATCCCAGGAATTCCACAAGCCAAGATTGACCTTGACTTGTCTATGACTTGTTTATGGGCTGCCTACATCTCCCCCTTTTTTTATTTAATTGAGAATGGCCTCTGTCTTAGGTTGCCCTCAGTCATCTCTGTCCCTACCCATCATCACTAACTCTGGCAGCTTGGCCTAGGGCCCTGTCTTAGGTTGGTTCAGGATGCTGAGTGTCTTACCCATCTCTGAGTACCATTCCAGCCTGACATTAGGCGAGAGATGTAACATACAGCCACATATCAATTATTTTTGATTACAAAGGAGGTTTGGTACAAAGTTTTAAATGATGAATGTCAGTCCATACAGTCTGTAGCGAAGTCAGCATAAAATGCAGAACACACGGAAAACATCCCATACAAAGTAGGAAAAGCAATAGCGGTCGAGCCAGCATTAATAACCAATGAATCCATTGGAACCCTCCAAATGAATAGTGGATTAGTAATAGACATATGTTGCATTTTACTCTTAAGTTTATCAATAACAGACTCTATATAAGGCACATCATTAGTAATGTTAAAAGAACATCCCCCTGGTACAGATTCACAGCTTATATGATCTTTTAACAGCAAGCAATTGATAGCTGCATGGTTTAAAAGCACTCCTGAGCGAACTTGATCCAATTCTTCAGCTATATTGGACAGTCCAGTAGCAGTAAGATTAATTGTTTTGGTCACTAAACATGCAAGCCTTCGCAGTCCACAGTTATTTCCAAAGGCCAGTCCAGGAACACTTACTACTGATACAGCCATGGCCAAGGCAGTGTCCTCTCCTATTAGGATGACGTCGCCATTGCAGTCTTTAGGTAAAGCACACCACCAATGCGCTCTATCTGCTGCTGTAAATACAGATATCAGCATCAGGGCCACATGGCCCAGGGAGCAATTGCAGAAGTTATCAGAGGCTAACGATGTAAAGCCATATTGGCTGCATAAAAAAACCCATCCCTTAGGAGCCCACGTCCCATTCCAGTACCAGATCAGGTCCATTCCATTGATTGGTGATAGGATCCCTCCATTTCACCATTGTTCTTTTCGCAGCTGTTTTTAAACAATTAGAATTTAACAGAGACATCAAGAGAACATACTAGATTACTTTAACTCATTGCTTTAACAGAGGATCAGATTTTGATTTTATGTCAAAGAAAATAGACTAATAGCTTTGTAACCAAAAATTTCTTCTTCCTATAACGTTTTGTAACTTTCTCACACCTTCTGTAAATTAATCAAACCTTTCTCTTTTTTTTATTCCAGTATAAACTAGCCATTAAAATAAACAATTTTTACAAACCATGTCCTTCCTTTATTTAAAAATCTCTTTTCCTTTTAACTTTCCTTATCAAGAACACGCTTTTATACTTCTGACCTTTTACATCAAAGTGATGGTATCTGGGACAGTAGCAGTCAATGGGAGAGTAACTTTGTTCAATTTCCTATAATCCACAGTCATTCTCCAGGTTTCATCTGATTTCTTAACAGGCCAAATTGGATTAATCCTTTTAGTAGCTATGGAAATCATCACTCCAGCATTAACATAATTTCTTACTGTTTTAGATATTTTCTCATGTCCCCCTGGAATTCTGTATTGTTTACACTGAAAAACCTTAGTTGGCCCTGGCAGCGGGTACAGAGGCTTGATACAATTTTTTTACCACTACCTAGCGGTTTGACTCCAAAGGGCAGCATTTTCTTTTTCCCAATTTACATTTACCCTGTACTGCTTTTTTCTAATTGTTTGCATATGCATCAGTATGCAGATAACAAAATCCATCCTCACCTCTCCAAAGCCTGTAGTTCATTCCTCTTTTCTATTGGCACCGATTGCAAAACCTCAATAACTTGTGGAGGCTGTGCACTCCGTAACTTGCCATCCCAATTCTCACTCAATCCTGAGCAGAGAGCCCATTCCTTCACCAAAGAAGCGAACTGAGGGTCTTTCCAGCCAGGAACATCACAGGTTACACATGCAACTTCAGTTTTCTTTTTAAAGAAAGGCATTGCTTTGTATACTTGCGGATCCTGCCAACTGCACCAATTTGTGACAGCAAATTATTTTTCAGCTGTCTGCTGTGCACAGACTTAGTTACTTTTAGTTTAATCCACAAGAAATACGCTGCAAGCCTTGTAGTGCACACTAAAATTATTTAGCGGAAAGATGGTAAAGGAGCATTAACAGAATGTTGCAATAAACATGGCTCCACTGCTTTAAGATGGTCCACTGATCCCTGTAGGGAGGGCCTGAGGCTGGCCCTGCTTCCAGTTTTCCGTACTGTTTTTTAATGAATTATCTTCTTTATCAGTTTTGGAGTGACATTCATTGGCCTAATGCCTTCCCCTTTAGCACCGGGGGCAAATCCCAGGAGGAGCCTTATTTTGATTTTTGACTTTTGGACAATTTTTGTACATGTCCCTGCTGCCCACATTCATAGCACCCTCATTTATTGGGCACAGCCCTCCTTGATGATTTTTGTAATGACGTACCACGTAGAGTGGCAGGTCCTGAATGTCCTGTTTTTAAGTGAATCCATTTTGCTAATTCCTCATCAAAGGGACTGTCACAGAACACCTCAGTCACAGTAGCCAATTGATCCATGTCCGCATTGTACTTATGTTTTGTAGAATTTACAGTACCGTTGGCATCACTAGGCAATCTTCACACAGCACCGGAAAAGGATCCATACTGAGAATCAAACATCATCAGTAATCATCACGGGCACATTTGACATTCAGCTTGACTGCGTGTTCCCCCTGGGATGAAACAGCAGCAGCAGAGGCTTGCTCCGGCTCCCCCTTAAAGTCCCCAAGGACAAGGGTGGCTCATTGCTAAGATTTTAGGCAAACAGTGCGTCCCGTCTTGGCCAGAGAGCCGAGACACGAAGCCTGCCCACCTGTTTATCAGAAACATTCCTTTATCCTCCTCCCCGGGAACTGGCCAGGCTCCCAAGGAGCAGGAGAAGGTCATCCGGCATTAAAGTTATTTGTCAACCAGAGCTGAACCTAGATACAAGCCTCTCCGTCCCAAAAATCTGTCCTTACATTTGGCCCTAGGGTTGCATCGAGGGGTAGACATAATTAACACATCATAAGAATACAATACAAATTTTTCATACAAGTATACATCCAGCAATCAAACACAATAATATTCAGTGTGTTTTGAGGATAAATTGAAACATATCTGAGGGGGAATTAGCCTCTTATTATCTGTAATTATTACATTTTTGCAGGTTTGTGGAATCTTAATTATTTGTGATATTTTGATTTACATTCTTTTGTAAAGCAAACCAAGCATAATTTGTCCAAGCATTCCTATCAATAATAGGGGTAGAGTTAATACATAATACAAAAACAGAATGGGTAGTCCAGACACTTTGTCACCACAATTCCTCATTTCACATAGTAATATTAACTTAATAACATATAACATTTACTTCAAATGAAATATTCAAATGCAGGGTGGGGGGTGTCCAGTGTACACTGATTTATATTTTTGACTCTCAGTGTTTCTTATCCACAACACCCTCTTCAGCAAACCAAGGACTAACTTTTTCAACAGCGCTGATAAATTGCTCTGTGGTTTGTTTCTTTAACCCTATTCTCTACATCTGCAATCAGGTTTTCACAGCCTTTGTCATGGCTTGCTTTGTTTCTTTAAATGAGCATTTAAATCTTTTCTGAGCAAATCCCAATGCTGCTCACCCAGGACTCCTTCTTTGCGAACCAAGGACTGACTATTCCTATAGCATTAATGAACTGTTCTATGGCTCGCTTTTTAACCCTATTCCCTGTGTCTGTAATGGAGTCTTTATAGCCTTTATCACGGCCTGCTTACCTTATGCTTGTCCCATAATGCCCCTTTCACATCTATCCGGAGGCAAGTGGTATTGGGTACTTACCGACTTCCTCTCATTATTCTGTTGTCACTGCAGCCTTTCTGGTGGGGTTCCTCACGTTGTCCCTCATATTCAGGTCCCTGTTCGGGCGCCACCTGCACGGGCCAGCTGCACCAGTCGAATGGAACCTGAAGGAGGGAGTGGGAATGAAAAGAGGGACAAGGGCGCAGAGAATGGAGCCAAGGCAACAAGGCTGATCAAGGCTCGTTTATTCCAGTGTCTCAGAGATATTTATGCATAACCAGCTGCAGCTCAAGGCAACTCAGAAGTTAACAACATACACAAGCAACTTACTGGGCTTTCTACAACACAGTCACAACATAGTTAATTTTAGCAGAGTGCATTCTCCTTCAACATGGGAGTCCGTGACTTTCTCATCCCAGGAATTCCACAAGCCAAGATTGACCTTGACTTGTCTATGACTTGTTTATGGGCTGCCTACAATTTCAATATATAATGAGCAATAAATACTAATGAGATACTTCACACTCTTATTAGTGTTTGCGCTAAGGCTTCGGAATCCACTCAGAGCACATCTTGATTCTGACTAGTCACATTTCAAGTGCTCATCTTACACAGGTGGTGGTTGCCTACTGCATTAGACGGTGCAGTAAAGCTCTGACCCCAAGATTGTCTCTTCCGCTGGATCCAGACAAATCCCATTGACCTAGATCTCCCTCTTCCAGTGAGACTTTCAGTTCACTGTGAGGATGTAACCTGCCTTCTGAGGTGAGCAACAAGATTCGCACTCAGGTAGAAGCAAAAGTCCCCCTAAGGCTGGAGAACTGTGGGGTGCAGCTAGACCAGTAGGCCAGGGTGACTTCCCTGTGAAAGGCTTCTGACAGCCATCTGTCTCTCCCTGTAACTCTGCCTTTCAAATAAAAAGTTAAATATTTAAAAAAAGAAAAGGACTCAAATTAAGGCTAAGTAGACTTTAGTGTGTTAAAAGAAAAACCTTACAGATCACGAAGTGACACCGCAGTAGATAAGAAAAATATTCCCATATCTTCTTTGTGTTGTTCAAATTTATGCTGGTCCCTTTGCCTTCCTATGTTCAGCTCTGTTTCATGGTATCACCCAACTAACAATATTATTCTCTTACAACCAGTAATACTTATGAACCCTCATCACCAGTGTAGAGTTGGTGAACGAAGAGGTTGTTGGCAAAACAGTGAGAGAAAAAGAGAGGCGAAGGGAAGTTGGTGGGTGTGAATAATGGTGATAAAATACATGAAAACTTTCATCTTACGTGAAAAGCTGCAGTAGCCTCTGCAGAATCAGGATCCCAATACTTTTGCAGGTGGGTGGGAGGACAGTAATTCCATAGAACATTCCTGAATGGAATCCTGCTTTTAGTCACTGTCTCATAGCAGCGTTGCTTCTAGACTCCCTCTCTCCTGTGTCTAAGGGCGAGCGGTCACGTGGCAGGGCTCAGATGAGAACTGCTCTTCACAAAGAAGAGACCAAGAGTGCACGCCACTGCCAGCTTGCTCTGGATTCTCTTCATTCTGCGGCCCTAATTATGACCCGTCTTGTCTTCCCTAGGGAATGTCATCCCCAGAAAAAGAGACCACCCTGGGGGATGGAGCCAAAGACGGGCCCACAGACCCTGGGCGGAGTGCCCTCAGCTACCAAGACTGCACGCTGCCTCGCGGGTCCCTGCTGCGGCAGCGCGGTTGCCACGGCACCACGTGCCTGGGGACACTTCAGGTTAGATTGATTCTGCAGCAGCACCAGGAGTAACAATGGACTTTACGTCTGTCTTGATAAACTTGAGACTCTTAAAAGCTGCTTTTCTTTTCCAGATAAAATGGAGTGGAGCCCAAAGACCTCTTCGTTAGTTTTATATATACATAAATATAAACATATTTATAATTCCTCTTTTTTTATTTTGCTAAATTACCTTTGGTGGCTTGGGTGCCTTTGGTGTGCAGTTCTGCCCATCTGTTGGTTATCTCAGCTTACACCGATCGGACCCTCTGATAATGAAACAAGCTCAAAATAGCAGATGTGAAGCAGGGACTTTCTGATGTTGACTTGTACACTGCAGCTGATTGCAGATTGAATGAAGCCCAGCAGAAAGTGGTGGTCAATTTTATTTTACTTAACCACCTACTTGGAAAGCAGAGAGTGCTGCCACACTGTCCCTCTGTCCTGGGTGTGTGATGAAGCTGTGGGACTTAGAAAGTCTCAACCATTTTATAAGACTCATTTTATATTATTACATATTATTATTATATTATAAAACTCATTTTATAGTGAAATGCATTTTGGACATCAGTTTCCCTGAATATCAAGGTACTTAAAATTTCATGGAAAATAGAATGAAAAGATAAATTTCTTTTGGGGCAAAAATTTTGAAATCTATATATAGAGTGGACTTCAAAAATTTATGGAAAGAAGGCCGGCGCCACGGCTCACTAGGCTAATCCTCCGCCTTGCGGTGCCAGCACACCGGGTTCTAGTCCCGGTCGGGGCGCCGGATTCTGTCCCGGTTGCCCCTCTTCCAGGCCAGCCCTCTGCTGTGGCCAGGGAGTGCAGTGGAGGATGGCCCAAGTGCTTGGGCCCTGCACCCCATGGGAGACCAGGAAAAGCACCTGGCTCCTGGCTCCTGCCATCGGATCAGCGCGGTGCGCCGGCCGCAGTGCGCCGGCCCCGGCGGCCATTGGAGGGTGAACCAACGGCAAAGGAAGACCTTTCTCTCTGTTTCTCTCTATCACTGTCCACTCTGCCTGTCAAAAAAAAAAAAAAAATTATGGAAAGTGCCAGTGTTGTGGCATAGCAGATTAAGCCATGACTTGCAGTGCCGACATCCCATTAGAGCTATGGTTCACGTTCTGGCTGCTCCACTTCCAATCCAGCTCCCTGCTAAGGTACCTTGCTAAGCAGTTGAAGATGGCCCAAGTTCTTGGGTCCCTGCATCCATGTGGGGAATCCAGAAGAGGTTCCTGGCTTCTGGCTTTGGCCTGGCATAGCTGTGGCCATCTGGGGAATAAACCAGCAGATAGAAGGTCTGTCTCTCCTTCTCTCTCTATAACTCTACCTTTCAAATAAATAAATAAATATTTTGAAAAAGTTATAGATAATACATTTGAAAAATGTATGCAGAGATCTCAAAATCTGTGCCAAAATAAATTTTATTTAATTTTATTATTTGAGAGAGAGAGTGACAAAGAGAGAGAAAGAGAGAGCAAGAGCCCATTCTCTGGTTCACCCCCTAAATGCCACAATAGATAGGGCTGGGCACTCAGTCTAGGTATCCCTCATGGGTAGGATGAATCCAACTGTGCCATCAGCACTGCATCCCAAAGCCAGGGCCAGAAGTTGAAGCCAGGGATCAAACCCAGGTGCTGTGATGGGGGATGTGGTTATCTTAATCATTACCCTGCACACCTGCTCTTAATCTTTCTTAAATTCCATTTTCCATGAATTTTATAATGTTCTCCTTTTATATTTAGAAACTTTTAAAATGACCTGTTAGCCTCAGAAACCGTTCAGTCACTATTGAGGTAAGATGAAGTCAGATGTTACCTTTGTTCAATCTGATTTGGATATGTTTAATAAGTGAGCCCAGTGTTCCTTGGCTTGGACTGCACATTATCTCAATCTGAATATTATACTAAACTCTGGTTATCACAATTCCACAAATGATGCCTCTAAATCTCTAAGAAAGTCATAAAGATTCAAGGTACACTCCTGGAAATTGTTCTCATGTGTATTTGATGAGGCAGGTTAAGTCAAAAGGTGCCTATCTGCCATATTGGTTATGATAATTTTGGGAGAGAGTAAGAAATGTTAGGCGTAGACCTGCGCCGCGGCTCACTAGGCTACTCCTCCGCCTGCGGCGCCGGCACACCGGGTTCTAGTCCTGGTCAGGGTGCTGGATTCTGTCCCAGTTGCCCCTCTTCCAGGCCAGCTCTCTGCTGTGGCCCGGGAGTACAGTGGAGGATGGCCCAAATCCTTGGGCCCTGCACCTGCATGGGAGACCAGGATAAGTACCTGGCTCCTGCCTTCGGATCAGCGCGGTGCACTGGCCACAGCGTGCCGGCCGCAGCGGCCATTGGAGGGTGAACCAACGGCAAAGGAAGACCTTTCTCTCTGTCTCTCTCTCTCACTGTCCTCTCTGAAAAGAAAAAAAAAAAAAAACAGAAAAACAAAAAGATGTTAGGCATTTAAATCATTTCCTTACTTTTCCAAGGGGCATAAGTCATTGGTTTGGCCCATTCATAAAGACCAAGTTGTCTTGGGAGCGTCAAAGCTGAAAAATATCAGTTAAGTTCATCACATCATAAATTCTGATGACTCAGTCGAGTGACATTGTTTATTGTTGGATAAGAAAATACACAGTCATCACCTTTCTCACAATTAAATTATTAGGTCATCAGAAGCTGAAATGAATCTCTGAAATTCTGCAATTATAAAAGTATTTTATGTTGCTAGCTAAGTTTGGAGTCAGGCTTCTATAAAACTGTCTTATTATTTAAGAAAGCATAAATCAATGTAGAGGTTATATATGTTAAGCCCAAGGCTGCATACATACAAGAAAACTCGTTTTATTATGTTTTATAATTTACAGGCCGTCCCTGGGTTGATAGCGTTCTGCTTTTTTACAATTTATGTGCTTACTCAAGTGAGGACAGCATGGAAGGATAAAGTTTTGGGCTGTTGTTTGGGAGAACTGGCCTCCTTGCCACCAAGGCAGAGTGTGGCTCTCAGCCCATTTTTTGCCAAGACAATATGGTATGGTGGGGACAGATGGGACAATAAACACAGTGTTATACCCTTTACTCACTGTACGACTTTGGGGAATTAATTTCATTCACTTGAGGTGCATTTTAAGGTTTGTAAGTCAAGTCCAGAAAACAAAGACAAAGGAACATGAGAATATGCATATTAACACAAGTTAAGGTGGGGAAAGAGTCACACATGTGAACTTCAACTAAGGCAGAAAGAAACTAGTAGAAAAAGTAATCCAAGAAAGAGTAAGGTTACATCTGATAAGACAATGTGCCAGTACTTTGGAAACTAAAGCAACGTGGTATTGGAATCCAAACTGACAAAATCTTAGCTAGAAGTGAGATCAGCCAAAGATTGTAGGATCACAGCCAGGGTCTGGATGTTAGGCAAGAGGTACCAGACATCTGGATGAAGGCCCGGACCAAGCTGTTATTGGACTTGGGCTCCTTATTTCCTTACAGGCATCTGTGAGCACAGGGAGCCTCTGTGGGCCTGATTCCCTAGAAGATGAGAAAGGGTTGGATGGGGATGGGAAACAGGCAGTTCTTGACAGCCAAAGAAGCCGGAACAGCTTCACTTGTTAGGTTCTCTCTTTAGAAATGAACTTTACTTCTAAAGCAAGGGTGGAAATGGGTGCTCCCCATAAAGTAATATGCTAGAAATATATCCCCGTAGTTAACTATTTAATAAAATCAAGAGTTAATATTAAATGAGATTACTTGTCTATAAATCTGTGAATTTCTATGACTCTAAGTTACAGTTTTTCCATCATTATAGTATAATTTGAGAATTGCCTTTGCACTTCTTTGGATTGCTCTTGGGCAAATGTGACGATTAAGTTTTAAGTTACTGAGAATCTTAGAGCAATAGAGCAATTTGATATACATCTACTAAAATAGGTCTGGTATACAGGTGTTTACTTTCTGATACTTATGTGTGCTTCTGCCTAAAGGAATGAACGCTGATCCTTTTAGACAGGGACTACAAATCCATAACATTTAATGTGTAAATGTGGATACTCACCTCTCTGGTTCAGTATTATTTACCATTGTGTAACATTTAGTTCAATGGGAACTATTGAAAATATTAAACTGCACAGAAGATAGGAGAACAGAACTAGGGAGGCACACATTACTGATCCACACAATAAATGTCTGATGGCTGGGAACACACAACAATTGTGTTTGTGCTTTGCTGATGGCTTTCAACTGTGCTCACTGGTGCCTCTGTGGGCAACTCTAGCAGAATGCAAAAACCAACAAAACAAACCAGTTCCTTCCTGGTTAAGAAAGGGAGAATTTTTAACCTAAAATAAGTGTCTTGCTCTACAGTAGAGGGCTCATAAATGTTTCGAGCATCTACTTATATTTCATAATGAGTTAAGTGATGGAAAAAAATTCATAATTGTGTGTGGGGGGTGAGTTTTGGATAGCAGCCAGTTTCAGCAACATCAAAGAATACATGACTCAGCACCAGCCCAGATCTCTGTAACTTTCAAAACCTCTGTAGAATCCATGAAGGGATATCCTGAAGCACACATAGAAACATGTGATTCAAAAGATATCATGGGAAAGCCATGGTACTGAAAACCAAGCAAATACATCTCCTACTTCACAGAAGTTGCGATACCATTCTCTGATGCCTCTGGGCTCACAAATATAAATTGTTCGATGAAATCTTATTCCACTTGGAGCCCCTCGGATAATGTTTTCAGCTATGTAATACATTGAATTCAGAAGGACAAATGCACTAATTCATGAGACTTCATCTCATCTGTACCTCCCAGTATGGCAGTGATGTTTAAATGATTTATAATAAAAAATACTGGAAATTCAATTCTTCAGTCACACTAGCCACATTTCAAGTACTCCAAATCATATGTGGTTAGTGGCTATTATACTGGATACTGCAGATATAGAACATTTCTTACATACAGTTTTATATCGGGCAATGTTGTGAGTCTAGTTTTTTTATGACTGCTTAACTACATGATATCAAAAATATTTTAGAGCTGGTATCTCCTCATTAAAAATGTGTGGACACTGGGTAAGATCTTTATGATTTATATATGTATTATGGAAGATTCAATCTATTGAGTTTAAACTTAGATTAATGAAACTGTAAAGGCATTCTCTGAGGAGCAAATTATTGAAGACATGAAAAAGATGACCTTTTCCCATAACAGTAGATGTAAAACCAATTTATAAATCTAGGGAAAATATGGCAAAAATTACTTATCATTTATAATTAAGGTCATATTTGAGAAACAACTGAAAATTAAAATAACTTAATGAACAGATCAACTAGAAAGAAAATCAAGAAACAACAGAGCTAATCCACACTATGGACCAAATGGACCTAACTAGTATCTACAGAACTTTTCATCCCGCAGTTTAAGAATACACATTCTTTTTGTCAGTGATGGAACTTTCTCTAGGATAGAGCATATGCTAATCTAGTAAGTAAATCTCAGCAAATTAAAAAAATGAAATCATACCATGTATCTTTTCTGATTACAATGGAATGAAGCTGGAAATTAACAACTTAAGAATCTCTAGAAAACATGCAAACATATGGAGACTGAAAAACATGCTCCTGAATGAACAGTGGGGTCATAGAACAAATCAAAATGGAAATAAAAAATTCCTGGAAACTAATAAAGATGACCATACAACATATCAAAACTTAGAAGATATAGCAAATGCACTGTTAAGAGAGAACTTTATAGCAATTGGTCCTTACATCAAGAAATCGGGAAGATATCAAATAAATGAGCTATGAATGCACCTCAAGGACCTAGAAAAACAAGAACAATCCAAATCCCAAATTAGTAGGAGGAAAGAAGTAATTGAAATAGATAAGAGATAACATTGAAATAAAATATACAAAAGATCATTGAAATGAAGAGCTGGATTTTTGAAAAGATAAACAAAATTGATACATCATTGGCCCAATTAACCTGCACCCCAAAAAAGAGAAAAAAAACCTCAAATCATTAAAATCAGAGATGAAAATGAAGATGTAACAAAGGATACCACAGAAATAAAAAGAATCACCAGGAATTACTACAAATAGCCATATGCCAACAAACTGGAAAATCTAGAAGAAATGGATAAATTCCTAGGCACATAAACTCTACCAAAATTGAGTAATAAAAACATTGAAAACCTAAACAGAACAATAGCCAACATGAAGACTGAATAAATACCCTCCACACAAAGAAAAGCCAGGACCAGTTGGCTTCACTGCTGAATTCTAACAGACTTTTAAAGAAGAACAAATTCCAATTCTTCTCAAACTATTCAAAACAACTGAAAGGGAGAGAATCTTCTGAAACTCCTTCTACAAGGTCAGTACCACCTTAATTCCAAAACCAGAAAAAGTTACAACAAAGAAAGAGAACTATAGACCATTATCTTGTATGAACGTGGATGCAAAAATGCTCAACAAAATACCAGCTAATTGAATCCAACAGCATATCAGAATGATCATTTACTCACACCAAGTGCGATTTATCCCTGGTATGCAGGGTTAGTTCAAAATATGTAAATCAGGGGCAGCAGGTTAAGCCATGGCCTGTGGGGCTGGCAGCCCAAATGGATGTCAGTCTGAGTCCCAGCTGCTCCACTTATGATCCAGCACTCTGCTAATGTGTCTGGGAACGCAGTGGAGGATGGACCAATTATTTGGATCCCTGCATCCACGTAGGAGACTGGAAAAAAGCTCCTGGCCCCTGTCTTTGGCCTGGCTGAGCCCCACTCATTGCAGCCATTTGGGGCGTGAACCAGCAGATGTAAGATCTCAATATCTCTCTCTCTTTCTCCTTCCCCATCTCCCTCTTTCCTCTGTAACTCTGCTTTTCAAATACATAAATCTTTTACAAAAAATAAAATAAATAAATGTGATACATCACATTAACAAATTGTAGAATAAAAACCATATAACTATCTCAGTAGATGCAGAGAAAGCATTTGATAAAATACAACACCATTTCATGATTAAAAAAAACTTTAAGCAAATGATGTAGAAGGAACATTCCTCAACACAATCAAGGCCATATATGACAAATTCACAGCAAGCATCATATCAAATGGGGAAGAGTTAGAAGCATTTCCACTAAGATCTAGAAACAGACAAGGATGCCCACTTTCAATATAATTCTGGAAGTTTTAGCCAGAGTCATTAGGCAAGAAAAAGAAATGAAAGGGGTACAAATTGGAAAGGAGGAAGTCAAATATCTTTCTTTGCAAATGATAGGATTATTTATATAGGGAAACCAAAAGACTCCACTAACAGACTACTTGAACCCATAACAGAGTTTGGTAAAGTTGCAGGATATAAAATCCACACACAAAATCCAATACCCCTGGTATACATAGATAATGTCATGTCTTTCTCAGAACTAGTACGAACAATCCCATTCAAAATAGCTACAAAAAATTTAAATACCTTGGAATAAATTTCACCAAGGAGATGAAAGATCTCCACAATGAAAAGCATAAAACATAAAAGAAATAGAAGATAAAAAAATGGAAAAAATGTTTCAAGCTTGTGAACTGGAAAAATTAATACCATCAAAAGGCTTATACTACTGCAATCAATTTACAGATTCAACATGATCCTCCCAATCAAAATCCCAAGGACATTCTTCTCAAATCTAGAAAAAAGTTGCTAAAATTCATATGGAAACACAAGAGAACCTACCTAGCTAAAGCAATTTTAAAGAATAATAAAAAGCCAAAGGAGTCACAATACCAGATTTCAAGACATATTACAGGGCCATTATAATCAAAACAGTCTCATAATGGCACAAAAATAGACATGTAGATCAATGGTACATAATAGAAACCCTGGAAATCAATCCGTGCATCTACAACCAACTAATATTTGACAAAGAGCTAAATTCAATCTATGGAACAAGGACAGTCTCTTGAACAGATGCTGGGAATATTGGATATCCATGTGCAGAAGTATAAAACAAGACCCCTACTTTATACCTTATATAAAACTCAAGTCAAAATGGATGAGAGATATAAATCTATGTCCTGATGCCATCAAATTATAGAAGAGAACATTGGGGAAACTCTTTAAGATATTGGCATAGACAAAGACTTCTTGGAAAAGACCCCAGAATCACAGGAAATAAAAGAAAAAAATAAGTTTCTGCATGGGAAAGAAAGCACTCAACAAAGTAAAGAGGTAACCACTGGAAAATATTTGCAAACTATATAACTCATAAAGGCTTAACATCCAGAATTATAAAGAGCTCAAGAAACTCAACAACAAAATAAACAATCCAGTAAAGAAATTGGCAAAGGACTTGAAAGCGCATTTTTCAAAAGATGCAATTCAAGTAGCTAGTAGACACATGAAAAATGCTCTAGATCACTATCTATCAGAAAAATGCAGATAAAAACCACAATGAGGTTTTACTCACCCCAGTTAGAATGACTCTCACACAGAAAGCAACAAACAATAAGTGCTCCAAGGATATAGATGAAAAGATACCCTAATCCACTGTTGGAAGGAGTGTTAACTAGTATAGCCATTGTGGAAGACAGTATGGAGATTCCTCAGAAATATGAAATTAGCTCTACCATATGACTCAGCCATCCCATTCCTGGGAATGTACCCAGGTGAAAGGAAATCAGCGTATAAAAGAGTTATCTATACCACCATGTTTATTGCAGCTCAATTAATGATAGCTAAGATATGGAATCAACCCAGATATCCATCAACTGATGACTATATATATATATATACATACATACACACAAAAAAACAGTAGAATACTATGTTTAAATGTATATACATAGAACATGTATATATGTATATATAAATGTGTGTGTGTATATATATATATGGAATATTACTTAGCCATAAAAAATGAAATCCTGACTTTTGCAACAAAATGGATGCAACTGGAAACCATCATACATCATGAAATAAGCCAGTCCCAAATAACAAATATGTTTTTCCTGATCTGTGGTAACTAATAGAGTACAAAAAAATGTAATGTATATGAGCAAAATTGACATTTTGAGATTTGATTATTGTTTATAGCCCTTGTCTCTACTTTGAGAAATAGTGTTTGTTTCTTATTATTATTTGTTGAATTCTTTACTGAATGGAGGGTTAAGCTTATGATTATAAAATAAACTGAAGTTATGTCTTTGCAAAAATTAAAAGAAAAAGAGGAGGAAGAGGGAGGGTGGGAGCATTGGTGGCAATGAGAGTGTGGGAAGTATCACTCTGATCTTAAATCTGTATATATAAAATACATGAAATGTGTTCACCTTATATAAATAAAATATTTAAAAAATGAAAAATGAGATAAAAATAACTTAAGCTCTAGGATAAACCCATTGATGGCCACTCATGAATTAAAAAAATTAGAGAATGCTAAACGAAGTAAGAGTTACTTCATCTTTTTTATTTTGCTGCAGTATGTTCTGGCATTGCATATGGGGATCATTAAAATATACTGGATATGTCTTTTTTTAAAATCTTAGATGTTGATAGTTAAGCTCAGATTTATTGCCCTTCCTCCACTGTCAACTAGTTCATTTGGTAAGAAGAAAATTGTGACTAAAATTGTTATGGAACACAAATTATATAATTTATTAGGGTTAGCTGCATTTTTCATGTTAATTTTTGGATAAACAAAGGCTGTTCATATTTATGGTGTACAAAATTATGTTTTGAAATGGATAGACATCATGAAGTGGCTAAATCAAGCTAATTAACATATGCATTGCCTCACATACTTTTAGTTACTCCACAACAAAAAAAAAGATATAGGAATAAGTTTTATTTTTCTTATCTTTTTATTAGGGCTACAACCATTTGTTTTCATTATCCAATTATTTCAGAAAGTCACAAGAAAGCTTAGCAATGATGATTTAAGTTTGCTCAATATGCCTCTTAGTAAACAGGCTAGAACCATAAAAGGATTTCACTGGGAAACTTCTCAAGTCATTGAACCCTACCCCACTTTGATGGTAGAAGTAGTATATTTGACATAGAGAGCATAGGATTTCAAGCTAACACACAACTTAGAGAATTAAGAATTAGAGGCCTGGGGCCATGCTTCTCATGTGGGATATCTCAAGTCAGAGGGAACCTGGCATTGCCAGCATGTTAGGAAATTATTGCAAAATACAGATTTTTAACCATAAAAGCTTTACTGAATCAGTTTACTTAGTTTCACTGAGGACTTACCAGGGAGACATGACATGAATGAGTCATGCTGAGGGTTTGCCTGTCAGATAAGGAGAAAGCTGGCACTGAAAAATGTTTCAGATACTTCATTTATTAGGTGCTGACAATCTATGGAGAATGTGCAGAGATTTTTCTACTTAAAATAATTATAAGGAATTTCTTGAGGTGATTTCATTTTAGCAGATAATAATTTTAAAGTGACTTCCACCTTCTTTGATTTTTATAACAGTCCCATTTTGATATCTTGATAAAATGTAAATCAACAACCAATGAATTACATTCCTGTGTTTGGGTTTTTGTGACCAATCCTCCAAGAAAAGCGTGTGTTTGATCTCTGCATCTAACAAAATTGTGAAGTCTTTTCATAATGTCTCCCTGGAATAAGATGTGAAATGCTATTTGAGTTAAAGAAATTCCTGATATTAGACTCTTAGAAGATGTAAGAAATAACTTTAGAAAGCACACATAGGAATATAAATATTATCAACCATAATCATATAGATAAGAAAGTTTATTAGTTCATCTATTGCTGTGTAATACATTTTCCCAAATGTACCAGCTGAAAACAATATATATTCATTATCTTATGGTTTCTATGAGTCATGCTTTAGGGAAGAGCCTAGCTGAGTGATGCTGGTTCAGGACATCTCACAAGTTTGTGATTTGGATAGTGACCAAGATTGCAGTCATCCAAGACTTGAATGGGCTAGAGGACTTGCATCCAAGCTCACTCGTGGCTGTTGGCAGGACTCCTCAATAACTCATGGGCTCATGACACGGTGGCAAAAAACAATCTAAATGAAAGATCCTGGTGAACAAGACCCCAGCAGAAGGAACAGGCCATCAAGGAGGGAGGCACCTTTCTCTGAAGGGAGGAAGGAACCTCCACTGTGATACGGCCTTGACTAAACAAGTTCAGAGTTGGTGAACTCAAGGGGCTTCCATAGCCTAGACAGCTCATAGCAAGAATCTCAGGTGATTGCTGATGTCGTAAATAAGAGTGCCAATTGTTAAATCAACAACGGGAGTCACTGAGTACAGGCTCCCCACGTAGGATCTCTGTCCTTAATGTGTTTTACTATGAAACTTAAAAACAACACTACTAGTCGAACAATGCCCTATACCTTGTGCGGCTGTGTGAGTGCAGCCTGTTGAAATCCTTGCTTAGTGTATACTAAGTTGATCTTCTGTATATGAAGGTGATTGAAAATGAAACTCGATGAAGGGTGGAATGGGAGAGGGAGTGGGAGAGGAAGTGGGAGAGGGGAGGGCCGCGGGAGGGAGGGAGGTTGGGGGGGGAGCCACAACAATACAAAAGTTGCACTTTGTAAATTCACATTTATTAAATAAAAAAAAGAACTTACGGGGGGGAAGCCATTGTAATTCATAAACTGTACTTTGGAAATTTATATTTATTAAATAAAAGTTAAAAAAAAATAACTCATGGGCTCTTGGCCCCAGTTGTTCTTTCCTCATGAGTCTCACCACGAGGACGTTTGAGTGTCTTCACAACATAGTAGCTATCTATCCTACAGTGAACAATTCACAGCATGGACACGGTGAGGCAAAAGTTACGAGGCTTTTATGTACTAGCTTCAGAAGAAAGACACTCTCACTTTTTTTCATACCTTTTTGCTCACACAGACAACTCTGGCAAAATTAGGAGGAAAATACCCAAGGGCATGGAGAGAGCAATCATTGGGCCCATGTTGGAGGCTGCTAACCACAAAAGGAAGAAACCTGATTTTGATATGGGGAGTCTCCACAAAGGTTCATGCAGAATATGGGTTATGAAAAAAAAAAATCTATGCATGGGTTTCAAAAAAATTTGCACTGAAATAAACATTTTCAATCCATTTTCCACAAATGTTTTGAAGTATTCTCACAGATGTGGGTGGCCCAGAATATTTGGCTATAGGACTCTGACTTAATAAACTGGAAGTCAACTTTTTGCTCAGTTTCATATTCTCAATGAACGTATTATGGAATGAGAAAATCTTCCTGTAAATCAGTGGATTTATATGTTGTCATTCTGTTCTCCTACTTCGTAGGAGTGAAGAATACTCATAGTAGTATATGTTGGCATTATGTGTAATGGATTTAATATGCAGTCTTTTCTTTTAAAAACTAGGTGTAAAGAAAGTTCGGGCAACTCTGTTGAGCTGGTGTGTGGTGGCTATCAGCAATACCCCAATTAGAAGCTTGAGTAATTTCCTTCTTCTGACAACTTTTTCTTTACGAGTCCCTTGTGGCTAAATCATGGTACTTGAGTAGCCTTGTGGGTTGAGTAGACTGATTATGTGGCCCTTAGATTTTTCCTGAAAAGTCATTCAATGTGGGTGGCACAAAATCAGATGTAGTTTCACTCCAAGTAAGGGTTGATGTCAGTGGATTTCTAAGTGTGAAGAACAATTTCCATAATTTACAATGTTGAAAAATTAGATGGATATAATTTCCAAGCAATTATGTGCTAAAATAAAAATACAAATGACCGCATCTAACACCAAACCATGATGGTTTACTTCATAGTTGCATCTTTCACTAATACATGGAAATACAGACCTGAACTACTTTATTCTACGTTGTATTGGATGCATTTAGCAGGAGGCTCAAAAATCCATGTCTAAACATCTTTACAGATTATTTCTCAACAATGCAGATTATTCAGGGCAGAGTCCAGATGCAATCTAGTCATGAGGACAAGATATCATATCAGATCTGAGACCTCCTCTAGCTCTCTTAACACCCTCCTTTTCTCCTGCGCTTAGGTCAAACAAGCTGAAAATTTGCATGGGTCCTCTCTGCTCTCCTTGGACTACACATACTTTCTAAGGAAACTACCGAATATGCAGCAATGGCAGCTATTTAACTTTCATGAGAACCTATTCAATATCCCAAATACAATGTCTATATGAGTTTGAGGGACAAAGAGATGATCCTATTGCCAACTGAATAAGAACAAGGAACAGAAGTTGGAAAAGCCAGTCTACCTCAGTACTGTAGAAACACTAGGAGGACATAATTCAACTAAATTACTGAATTGCTTTTTGAAGAGCAGATTACCTACCAATCACTACACTTTGTCTCAAGGACAATGATTTTATTTCTTAGTAAATAATCAGCTTAATGTTGAGATTATCATAATAGCAGCTCAAAATCATGAAACTGTATATATGAAATATATCAAATTGGTTTGTTTTATGCAAATAAATAAATGTAATGAAAAGAAAATTTTCAAAGAACAAGAGGTTAAGAGAAGATGAGATGGTTAGGCAGGAGGAACTGCGCATTCATATCTCAAAGCTCCTGTCTAAGTCATTCTTAGAAAGCCCAGGGATGATGTGGTCCTTTTATTATATACCTAGAATTTTAAGCACCAAACCATGGTGGAAGGGAGACAATTTTCAATGTTTTGAGATCCCCCAACATTTCCGAAATTACTTATCAGGAAACTGGTAGATAGTAAAACCCACTAACGTAAGAGGAAGGTGTGTAGGGTAGAAGGGAGAACATGGGAGTAATTAAGGTGTTAGGATTTATTTGTTGTTATCTGGTTTGAATATTTTCTATACAACACCCAGTTGCTGTGATAAACAAAACACAATTTGCTTTCCTTTTTTGGGTTACTCAACTGTAAGGAAAACCCCAAATCACTCATATTTCTGAGCTGCACTGAGAAAACAACTGTGTTAGCTAGGCCCCTGTACAGGTGTTCCTCCTGATGAGCGCATTTTCTGTTGCTGAAGCCAACACACACACCAGGAAGACTTCCCATGCTCTGCAAGTCTTTCTTATTAAAGTTTTATGCAGTGACAAGATGGTATTGTTGAATGACTTTGTAATTTTTTTTCCTAAGCAACTTCCAATGTTTAATTAGGCTTCAACTAACAGATTTCCAGTTAATTTAAGACAAAAGGCTCTGCTGTGGCTAATTGTTAGCATGATGATCTGGGAGTGTGTGGCTGCAGGGTGAGTCTGTCCCCCGCAATCAAGCTGTGGGGAGTGGAGATGTCTGTCTCTGCTTGAAAATACCGGAATCATCTGTCTGGGGAGAGTAATCTCACACACCACCTAAATTCACCTCTTCAGAGTCCAAGCTACTAGTATGGATTGAAAACCTGGAAGTTTGTTATCAAACAAATCAATAACAATAGCTTTTATGTGTCAAAAACAGGCTTGTATCCACTGTGTCAGAGTGACTTGGAAAACACATCACATTGGAGCTGGAAATAGTCCCAAAGAAAATCTGTTGCAAGCTCCCCATGTTCACATGAACCAAGAAAGGACTAGAGTGGTAGAATCATATGCCCAAGGTCACTCAGATTTTTAGAAGTGGGGCTAAAACCCAGCCTTCTAATTTTGAGTCTTCTGCTTGTTTCTCCTGTTCACTCCAAAAATTGTATTAAATTGACCAGTTGACTCCAGCTCCTTCCAGACAGGAAGTGGAGTCATGGGGTTTAGGCTAGGAAGCAGAAATGGGTATATTTGAGGGACCTGAATATCTGGCTTGTGATGCAGACACAGGGAAGCCTGGTAGGTGGGAGGGGACAAGGAAAGACTTGGAGACATCGTTCAAAAAAAAATGAAGGACAACCACATCCTAAGCTATGCTTCTACGGTTCAGTCTTCTTGAGGTCTCCCTCCACCTTTGCTCAAGGGGATACTCTTGGGCTTCCCGACTCTCACTCATTCCCCGGCCCCAACAGCCTTTCAGCCAGCCTCCCACCCCTTGAATTTTTATGCTTGCTGCTTCCTGGTTGTGTCTCCTTACTTCTCACATCCATCTCTATGTTTCAATGCCATCTCCACTGGTACCTGAGGTACTGGGGTCTACTAGTTTCATAATCTTCACATGTTTGTTATGATGTTTGAGTTAAAATGTGGGAACATTTGAGAAGAATGTTTGAGGTATAAGAGTAAGATTAGCACTCCCTAAAAGGCGGTTATTGGTTTCTATATTTTTTTTTTCCCATGAAGTCATCTCTATGCTGCCTGCCAGCAGAGGGGCTTTTTTTTTTTAACTTTTATTTAATGAATATAAATTTCCAAATTACAGCTTATGGATTACAATGGCTTCCCCCCCATAACGTCCCTCCAACCCACAACCCTCCCCTTTCCCACTCCCTCTCCCCTTCCATTCACATCAAGATTCATTTTCGATTCACTTTATATACAGAAGATCAGTTTAGCATACATTAAGTAAAGATTTCAACAGTTTGCTCCCACACAGAAACATAAAGTGAAAAATACTGTTTGAGTATTAGTTATAGCATTAATTCACAATGTACAGCACACTAAGGACAAATATCCTACATGAGGAGTAAGTGCACAGTGACTCCTGTTGTTGACTTAACAAATTGACACTCTTGTTTATGGCATCAGTAATCACCCTAAGCTCTTGTCATGAGCTGCCAAGGCTATGGAAGCCCCCTGAGTTCACCGACTCCGATCATATTTAGACAAGGCCATGGTCAAAGTGGAAGTTCTCTCCTCCCTTCAGAGAAAGGTACCTCCTTCTTTGATGACCCATTCTTTCCACTGGGATCTCACTTCTCACTCGCGGAAATCTTTCATTTAGGTCCTTTTTTTTTTTTTTTTTTTTTGTTTTTTTTTTTTTTTTGTTTGCCAGAGTGTGTTGGCTTTCCATGCCTGAAATACTCTCATGGGCTCTTCAGCCAGATCCGCATGCCTTAAGGGCTGATTATGAGGCCAGAGTGCTGTTTAGGACATTTGCCATTCTATGGGTCTGTTGTGTATCTCACTTCTCATGTTGGATCATTCTCTCCCTTTTTGATTCTATCAGCTAGTATTTGCAGACTCTATTCTTGTTTATGTGATCCCTTTGGTTGTTAGTCCTATCATTACGATCAATTGTTTATTTTCTTTTTTGTTCGGACAATGTTAATATTTTCCTTATTAAAAAAAAACCTCAGAAACCAAAATAACCTTATTTGAGAAGCAGAGACAGAAAGAGACATGCCCACAATGGCAACACCAGGCCAAGGTCAAAGCCAGGAGTCAGGACTTCATTCCAAGTCTCACAGATGGGTGGCAGGAAATTGATTGCTTTACTTACTATTAATATAGTAAGAATCAATTTTTGCCTTTTTGACATTTTCAGAATTTGTAGAACATTTCTGAAGTCCACAGCAGTGTATATCATGGAAAAAAACAATTTAGACATTTGGAACAAAAAAGAGACAGAGAAAATTTTTCTAAAGTAGTTAATAAATGAACCATGATTTTTTTTTTTTTTTTTACTTTTAAAACAAGTCTTCAAATATAAAGCAGTTAGTCACTTCAGATATTTGTCATTATTTCCAAAATAGGCTGTCAGGTATTCTAAAAACGTATGTGTTGGGGCTGGCAGTGTGACATAGCAGGTCAAGCTGCTGCCTGCAGTGGCAACATTCCATATGGGCACCAGTTTGAGTCTCAGCTGCTCCACTTCCAATCCAGCTTTCTGCTATGGCCTGGGAAAGCAGTAGAAGATGTCCCAAGTGCTTTGGCCCCTATTACATGTGGGAGACCTGGAAGAAGCTCCTAGCTCCTGGCTTCAGATCAGCTCAGTTCTGGCTGTTGCGGTTATTTAGGGAGTGAACCAGTGGATGGAAGACCTCTCCCTCTCCCTCTCTCTCCCTCTGCCTCTCCTTTCTCTCTGTAACTCTGACATTCAAATAAATAAATAAATAAATTTTTTTTAAAAGTATGTGTTAACATTTTAAAAGTGTTCATGAAAATTAAATGTGTCTTTAAGGTCATAACAAAAGGAAGAAGCTTATTATTTGAGGTATGTGTGAGAAAAATAGAATACAGAAGAGTAGAACACATTTATTTAGTTGTTGAAGAATATAGGCTAGTTAATAGCAATTTTTGTTTTCACTAACCCTAGTTGCTGACCTATAGTGATGTGAATGAAACAAATGTTGTATGTTTATTGATTGAACCTGATTTGGGTAGGCTTTTGGGTACTCTGTGTACTACAAAACGAGTTTCAGTTGAAGGCCAGAATAGAAGTGACATGGTTTACAATTTCACATTTATTTTCAAAAGCAATGTAATTTCCTTTTCCAAACTGCAGAGCAAAGCAAGACTAAACAAAACAAGACAAAATGATGCTTCTTAGTGCTTAAACTATTTGGCCAGCCTTCTTTAACTCTTAATTACTATCAATATTGTAGATTCCTAATTAGTGTCCAGAAAAAATACATAGGTTTCTAAATATCAGAATGGTTTTACTGATACAAAAGTATTATCATCAATGTGAGTGAAAAAACTTGCTAAATATGTGCAGATGCAAGTTTTAAAAAAAGGATTATGAAAAATGAAACTTAGAGAGGCTTGAAATAAATGAGGAAATATTTTACTCTATGTACCATTACAAGCTTGGCACTAGACCAGCATGCCGAAGGGGAAATTTTAACATTTTTGAAACTTATGTGTTTAAGTAACAAGCACAAAAGCTGCATCTGTTAAGTACACTGTGGTCATAGTGATACCCCACGGTGTTTTCCACTCTTCTGATTTACAAAAGACAAAACCCCAACTTTAGTGTAAGGGGGATGAGAACAGCAGGCAAATCCACTGATTCAAGAATTGGGCCAATTAGAATGTCAAAGCAATGCTGTGCTCTGGATACATTTTAAGTTTCTTGTAGGATTCATTTCAGTTTTGTTAAATAGTTTTTAATTGTAGCAAATTTAAATTTGCTTTTTAAACTTTTATTTAGTAAATATAATTTTCCAAAGTACAGTTTATGGATTACAATGGCTTTCCCCCCCATAAATTCCCTCCCACCCGTACCCCTCCCATCTCCCGCTCCCTCTCCCATTCCATTCACATCAAGATTCATTTTCAATTATCTTTATTTACAGAAGATCAATTTAGTATATATTAAGTAAAGATTTCATCAGTTTGCACCCACACAGAACATACATAAAGTGTAAAATACTGTTTCAGTACTAGTTATAGCATTAATTCACATTGGACAGCACATTAAGGACAGAGATCCCACATGGGGAGTAAGTACACAGTGACTCCTGTTGTTGACTTAACAATTTGACACTCTTGTTTATGGCGTCAGAAATCTCCCTAGGCTCTAGTCATGAGTTTCCAAGGCTATGGAAGCCTCTTGAGTTCGCTGACTTCAATCTTATTTAGACAAGGTCATAGTCAAAGTGGAAGTTCTCTCCTCCCTTCAAGAAAGATATCTCCTTCTTTGATGGCCTATTCTTTCTACTGGGATCTCACTTGCAGAGATCTTTCATTTAGGTTTCCCCCGCCTTTTTTTTTTTTTTTGCCAGAGTGTCTTGGCTTTCCATGCCTAAATACTCTCATGGGCTCTTCAGTGAGATCCTCTTCAGAGAGATCCGAATGCCTTAAGGGCTGGTTCTGAGGCCAGAGTGCTGTTTAGGACATCTGCCATTCTATGAGTCTGCTGTGTACCCCACTTCCCATGTTGGATCGTTCTCTCCCTTTTTTATTCTATCAGTTAGTATTAGCAGACACTAGTCTTGTTTGTGTGATCCCTTTGACTCTTAGACCTAATCAGTGTGATCAATTGTGAACTGAAATTGATCACTTTGACTAGTGAGATGGCATTGGTACATGCAATCTTGATGGAATTGAATTGGAATGTCCTGGCACATTTCTAACTCCACCATTTTGGGCAAGTCCGATTGAGCATGTCCCAAATTGTACATCTCCTCCCTTATTCCCACTCTTAGATTTAACAGCGATCACTTTTCAGTTAAATTTCAACACCTACAAATAACTGTGTGTTAATTACAGAGTTCAACCAATAGTATTAACTAGAACAAAAAAATACTAAAAGGGATAAAGTATTAAATTGTACATCAACAGTCAGGACAAGGGCTGATCAAATCACTGTTTCTCATAGTGTCCCTTTCACTTCAACAGGTTTCCTTTTTTGTGGTTGGTTAGTTGTCACTGATCAGGGAGAACATATGATATTTAAATCATTTCTTCCTCATTGAACAACTGTGTTATTTTAGTAACAAGAACATCTTAATGTTCATTTTGAGAAGATTTTAATTGATGCAAATTGAAACACTCTGCTTCACTGAATTTGGGTTTCACATTTTTCTCTGACTTGGATAAACCTCTTGATATCTCACGTCTCTCATCCATAAGTACATAAGCCTGGACAAGTATTTGAGTCAGGATGACAACTTGCAAAGCAGTGGTGAAATGCCTGGTATGTAGTAAATGCTTCATAAATGTCACCTGAGATAATGAGAATGTGGGACCCTTCAACAGTCATTCAGCACCTTCAGCTTCCCTTATAAAAGCCCTCACTGTGCACTGTTGAGATTGCTTGCTAGACTCCAGGGCCCATGAAGGCAGGGGACATTGGAAGTCTTATTTCATGACTGATCAACAATTCATCCCAGCACCTACCATAATGCCTGGCCCAGAGCCAATCTTAATGAAGAATGGGATGGGAGAGGGAGCAGGAGGTGGGATGGGGGTGGAGTGGGAGGGCAGATATTGAAGGGGAGAACCACTATAATCTAAAAGCTGTACCTATGAAATTTATATTTATTAAATGAAAGCTTTCTTAAAAAACAGTCTACAAGGTATTGTTAACTGATAGTTTAAGGACAGATTTTGATTTGAATTTTGAAATAAATTGGCAAATTAGTATATAGATTTTTATAAACATTTTTCATTCCTTAACTGGAGTTTTCTACATCACCTACACTTGTGTGGCAGAAGGACAAAGGAAGCAACTTATTGTGAAGCTGGAGCTGGGTGAGGCATCAGTATCTGGATAGGAGACCTGGTTTGGGTACTTACTCATTGAGGGGATCATCTCATTAACACTTTTTCCATTAGTTCTAAAATGGGTACAAGAGACTTGAGATAACTGATAAGAAAGTGTCTGGTAATGTGTATGTGTTAGTATCTGTCTATAGCTATCTATATTTTACAAACATAGGAAGTAGTTAATAGAGGGCAGTGGGTCAAAGTAAGAATAGGAAGTAATAATTCATTTCTACAAATGGAATATAACTCCCTAGTGGTAATCAGCTTCTTCTTGGTCCTAAAGCTTAGTCCTCTTATGAATACATAACCAGCTGTCCAAGGAATTGAAAACTTCAAAAAACCTCTGTAAGTTACCAAGAGCAGAGTCCCTGCCTCCAATGCCGAATCAACATTAGGATATGGTTTGAGAGTAAAGGAAAGAAATTGTAATCTATGCACAGATGAGGGGTAGAAGGCCTCTGTCTCAAGAACTGTTACTCTCCAAATGGAAGGTGCTTTGGGGGCTTAAGGGGTCTGGAAGGAAGAGGGAGTCAGGAGTAAAGGGAACCAAAGATGAGGACAACTGCATTTTGGCCCCTGGCCAGGCAGTTAGGAGCTGGCTGGAGTCACAGTGGTCATCTGGTCTGGTTATATGCATGACCTCTATCCAAGATCTTGGCTTGTCAGTTACACTGTACTCTTCCAGAATGTTTATGATGGCTCCATGGGCTTTAGTGCTTTAATCCCTGGGCCTGGAATTCCCCTAAGTGAAACCCCTCAATACCAACCATCAAGGTATCATATGATCATAATCTTGTAGGGCTGGCTCTACCACTCCCTCAATTCAGTGAGTTAATCTAGATGAGGTTGGCCAGGAGACTAGAGTTTGATGGCGCCTTGCTCTTAAGGCACTGTTTAGGGGCTTGGTTTCACAGACAGTACAAACTGGGGAATATTTAGATTCAGATTATTCTGAAGGCAGCTCAAGGTCATTTACCCTCTCCATTGATCAATGTTTAAGAACCTTTAGCTGTGGACAAGCTACTGATGTTCTCAGATGCTTGAAATGTGTCAGGCTTATCATTGGATGTGTTTGCATGGCGGGGCCTCTTGGGCAATAGCACCTTGTGCTTCTAGACATTCACTCTGCTGGGGAGGATTGTGTCCATGGTGGGATAATCAGAAATTTGCAGGCCTCTTTCTCCTAATTTCCAATTGCTTTCAACAAAACAGATGGATTCTCCATCTCCATAACTGTATTCTTCTCCTGCCATGTGTACCTTCAGGAAAAACAGGTCATTGGCTATTATGAAACACTAATATCTTGAGGCCATGTTCTAAATTAAACACAAGGTTAAAAGGGAAAATCTTGGTTAGAATTAAGTTTCAGTTAAAGTCTCAGCTCTTTTAGACTACATATATATTTGAACACTATTATCCTTTATAATTAATTTCTCAGAATTTTTTCTTTACATGCTCTATAAATCAAGGTATAACATACACTACTAACAGTAAACAGTGCTCTCCACAAAGCAGATGATAATTGTAAATTTTTACAAATATTTCCTTAAGTGGTTTAACACTTGACAGTAACTCATTTAAATGTTCAATTGAAAGAATGACACTACATTGACATGTTTCTTTTTTTTTCATTTTCAATTATCTTTATATACAGAAGATCAATTTAGTATATATTAGGTAAAGATTTCAACAGTTTGTACCCACACAGAAACACAAAGTATAAAGTACTGTTTGAGTACTAGTTATAGTATTAATTCACAATGTACAGCACATTTAGGACAGAGATGTTACATGAGGAGTAATTGCACAGTGACTCCTGTTGTTGACTTAACAATTTGGCACTCTTGTTCATGGCATCAGTAATCTCCCAAGGCTCTTGTCATGAGTTGCCAAGGCTATGGAAGCCTTTTGAGTTCGCCAGCTCTGATCTCTTTTAGACAAGGTCATAGTCAAAGTGGAAGTTCTCTCCTCCCTTCAGAGAAAGGTACCTCCTTCTTTGATGACCTGTTCTTTCCACTGGGATCTCACTCGCAGAGATCTTTCATTTAGATCATTTTTTTTTTTGGCCAGAGTGTCTTGGCTTTCCTTGCCTAAAATACTCTCATGGGCTCTTCATCCAGATCCGAATGCCTTAAGGGCTGATTCTGAGGCCAGAGTGCTGTTTAGGACATCTGCCATTCTGAGTCTGCTATGTACCCCACTTCCCATGTTGGATCGTTCTCTCCTTTTGAATTCTATAAGTTAGTAATTTTAGACACTAGTCTTGTTTATGTGATTCCTTTGACTCTTAGACCTATCAGTGTGATCAATTGTGAACTGAAATTGATCACTTTGACTAGTGAGATGGCATTGGTACATGCAATCTTGATGGAATTGAATTGGAATGTCCTGGCACATTTCTAACTCCACCATTTTGGGCAAGTCAGATTGAGCATGACATGTTTTCATATTTCATTTATGTGCTTACAATGGTATAGCTGAGGAAACTAATGAAGATGGTAACTATCTTGAAATGCTATATAATCTCCTAAAATTCACTGCTATATTCTGGTACTTTGTGTAAATTCTGACAAGAGCAATTTGTTTCAAATAAATGAAGAAAAATTTTACCTTCTGGTAAGAAATCCCTTAGAGATGGAATTTAAAATACAAATCACAATCTCCTTTCTGGATAAAGCATCTAATTTTCCTCCTTGGTTGTATGGATTTACAGCAGCTGCTGAGCCTACTTAATTATTGGTCCTCAGAGTCCAAATAGAAATGACAGATTTTCATTTTGATGGCAGTCACCTTGAGTGTTTATTTAACAAGTGTAGGTAATTATTCCAGTTCTTATTTGAAAATTTTCTCCAGAACTGGTTGCATATCATTAGTGAAAGTCTGTGATCTCAATATTCAGCATTTCAGGGTCTCTTCTTCACTTGTGATTGTAATTGTGTATGTGTGTGTGTGTGTGTGTGATGAGACTTTTCTTTGAATTTAAAAATAATTTCTCACTTACTGGTACAGAAGCACTAATTCCATCTCCAGAGAAAGAAATGTACTAAAGTATTGATGGGAAACATTTTTATGTTTCAGGGCAGATAGCTGAAAGCAAAATGTCCTGGTCATCAACTCAAGGGGTCACTTTTATGGCCAACCTTTCTCAATTTGGTCCTGTAGTGCTTTACTATAAAGCACTGAATCCACAGCCGTGGTTCTAGAAGGAGACCATTATTTAGCTAAGGTATGAGCTGGAGACACCCACGGGCGATCTGCTGATCTGTGGAACTGGCTTTCAAAACAAGAAATGAGGCAGAAGTTCAAGCTTCTATATTTAAAGCTATGTAAGTAACAACTTTCTGTTATGATAACATTTGACTATTTTGGAAGCATTTTCATTTACCTTGTTTGAGCATCACATCAGTAATTTCAGTAGGTAGGAAAGACATTCTTCTTTGTATTTGAACTGAAAAATTGAAACTTGGGGATGGTAACTTCTGTCAAATCAACACTTTGAGCACACTGGATGATGGGCTCCAAGGCTCAGGATTACTACAGGTTTCTTTGCAGTATGGCCATTTGTTCTGGTATCTTGGGGGGGCACACTCCCACATAGGAGCTTCCAGGAAAAGAGGGGATCATGATGGCCTGTTTCAGGGTTACTACATAAGATGCAGTGCACTTGGTTGAAGTTGAGCTTCCGATCAACATTTAGTGCTCTATCTGGGACATATACTAAAATTGATTATTTACTTGAAATTCAAATTTAACTGGGCACTCTAATTTAATAATGCTACTGTTCCCCCCCCCCCCCGACAGAATGACCCTGGTTAAAAGCCTACAATGCTGACAGCTTGTAGTATAACTTGTAGGTTGAATTGTCTCTCCCATTATGGCAGAATGTGACTTCATTTGGAAATAGGGTCTTTACAGAGGTGATCCAGTTAAAAAACTGACATCATTAAGGTGAGCCCCAATCTACTATGTCTGGTGTCACAGTGAAAAGAAACAATTTATTGCAGTGATGGAGAGGTACAGAGGGAAGAGGATGTGACAACTGACAGGGAAGAAACAACCAGGTACTGCAGTGATGCATCTACAAACCACTGATCACCAAAGGTGGCTGGAAAGCACCAGAAGGATTTCCTCCTAAAACCATCAGCGGGAACATGGCCCTGTTGTCACTTTGATTTCTGACTTCAAGTCTCCAGAACTGTAAGGCAATACATCTATGCTCTTTTGTAAGCCACACAGTTATTGTGACTTTGTTATAACAGTCCTAGGAAGTGAATACAGCTAATATAAGATGGCACAATTTATCTCTCACTTTGTCACTCCTAGAGGCCAGCCGTCCTGAGATGTCTCCTGGTCACATTTACCGTGTATCTTGCATTTGATTTGAATGCTGCGCAGGTCTATGCTGCCTGTTAAGCGAAACAATCATGTTAAATCCCTGTAGTTGTGCATCAATGCTTCACTGAGATCTTCCTGGACCTTCTGGTTCTCCCCCATTCCTGGGCTCAAATTCCTCTCCCATTTGGGAATATTTTCTACATGTTGCACCACATCATGTAGAAGAAAGATGAATCAGAGAGTATTACCAGTGAATTGGCTTGTGTGAAGCTTAACGGAGAAGGAGCTTCCTTTGAAATCAGCACACACAAAAAAGGACAAGTATATTCACTTTTTGAGCTCTGGCCTTCGGAGTCACAGGATGGCAAACATGAAAAACCAATTTTCTGAATGAATGAGTACTAATTTTGAGACAATGGCAAACAATCAGTGTGTCATCTGCAAAACAGACAAAAATGGCCTCATAGGGACACTACAAAAGAATTGAGATAATGATTCTAGAGACAAAACTTATATCCTTCATTTAAATTTCTATGAGTTTTTGGCATTAAGTACTTTAAAAGCTTATGGAAAATACTTGCATTTCATTTTTTTGTAAGCAAAATCAACTTTCCATTCAATTTTCCATAAAGATTTTGGAATGCTCTCATACTACCTTCATTTTGCAAAGGGAGTTCCAAGGTCTGGCACAAGTTAGAGCTGGTATTTAACCATCTGGTCTAGATGCCAAAACCTTTAAGTTCTTTGTGGATTGCTAATCAGTTACCCAAACTGAGCATGAAGAATCTCAAGTCTGAATTCTGTTTCTTCCATGCTGGGCTCTCTTTAACTTTTGTCTTAGCATACATCCTCTAGAAAATGGACAAAATGAGAGTGATTTGAGACCCAGGGATTAGTACAATAATGAGGACAGAGAAAATAGCAAGCTTTATTTTATGGAAAAAAAGAAAGCTTATAAGCTTACATACACATTTGCAAATTTTGCAAAAACTGCCACATTTGAGTGATTTAGGGAGGGGATACAGGTCAAAACAACACTAGAATTATGCCATTTTGGATACTGGACACATTGACTTACAGTCTATGCCAGTGAAGACAAACCACTGGAGCAGAATCAATGAAATCAAGTCCCTTGACTGGCGCCACAGCTCAATAGGCTAGTCCTCCACCTTGCGGCGCTGGCACCCTGGGTTCTAGTCCTGGTCAGGGTGCTGGATTCTGTCCCGGTTGCCCCTTTTCCAGGCCAGCTCTCTGCTGTGGCCCGGGAATGCAGTAGAGGATGGCCCAAGTCCTTGGGCCCTGCACCCACATGGGAGACCAGGAGAAGCATCTGGCTCCTGGCTTCGGATCAGCACGGTGCTCCGGCCGCAGCATGTTGGCTGCGGCGGCCATTGAAGGGTGAACCAATGGTAAAGGAAGACCTTTCTCTCTGTCTCTCTCACTGTCCACTCTGCCTGTCAAAAAAAAAAAAAAAAAAAAAAAAAAAAAAAAAAAAAAGAAGAAAGAAAGAAAGAAGAAAGAAAGAAATCAAGTCCCTGCTTTAGTGTGCAGGAGACCGTTAGAAAGAAGTCAAGCAACTATCTCCTGAAATTTCTTTCTGATGATGATTAAAAGTTAAGTCCAACCATGCAAGTTACTCAGTGTTCTGAACTGGAAAGTCAGATAGATGATGAGAAATTTTAATGTCATACATGTGTACTCCTCCACATATATATGTAGAAAAATTTGTCTCAAAACAATATTTTTCACCTTTCCTCTTGTGTATATGAGTGTATATACTTATATATATTTATGACCTCATACACTTAGATATGCTTATGTATAAGAATATGTATATATAATGAATATATATATTTTTATATTCTTAAAAAGGATCACTGAAACAGAATAAAGGAAATAAAGAGAAATAACAGGAGACTGAGGAAGAGAAATTATGGGACAAGAGCAAGATACACATTTCTGGCTATAAAAGATTTTGTCCCTTCTTTGTTAATGCTTTAATTCCTGAAGTGTTTCAATCTCCTTGAGAAAATTAACATGGCACAAGGCTAGAAAGGTATAAACACAGATCTAGAAAGTGCTTTGGAAATCATTAGCTGCCACACAAATGGTAAACATAAAATCAAGTTAATAACTTTAAGAACCTTATAAGACCTATAGTGCTTTAAAATATCAGAGCTATGCAAAAAGGAGGGCTAATAATTTGGAAAAATGAAAAATAGAAAAAAAGTATGGTTTTGTGAATTTCTGACCATATTCTGAAATGTAGAGAAAAACACTACCTTTTGATGTCTCTCAAACCAAACATTTGTTGGAGATTCTCCTCCTTAGCAAAGCACATTTGTTAGGCTTTCAAAAGGCTATTTTGGAGAATTAACATCAGTTCACACTTTGATTACATTAATTTTAATATGTAAGAACAGGTAACAAAGGAAGGTATTGTCACTAAAATAAACTATCTAAAAAATAAGGAGTTAGCTGAAAGACAATAAAATTAAGGGTTTTCTTATTTTAAAAATTGTTCCCTCCTTTTCATTCTTAGGAAAAAAAACAAATCCCATAAGCTCATATACTAAAGTTTTGTGAGCTGAATTAGAAGCAGCACATTAAGATTCAGTAATTAATTTATTCATTCTCAGGCTGTCAGTCTTTTTGTACCTTGTTGTGTTCCACAAAGGGTTTAGCAGATGCCAGGCCCATACAATGAGCCATGCTTTCAATATGTAGGGTGAGGGAAAGTACCTCATCTCTCTTTACATGTCTCTCTGGCTATCGCTTCAGAGCCTTTGCACTTCCAAAATGTGTATCCTCTTCCTGGGTTTCCCCATGGCTCACACTCTCCCCTTCAGGTCTCACCTTCGACCAAGCAATTTAGAAATCTCCACACTTTCTCAATTTGTATTTTGTTAATTTCCCAATGACCTCTCTGCATTCATTTTTTAAAGTTTTGTGTACTTTTTTATTGCTTATTTAAAAAAAAAAAAAACATTTTGATAGAGCTTCCATCCTCTAGCTCATTCTCCCAAAGCCTACAACAGTTGGGTGGTGAAAACCAAGAGCTAAGAACTGGGATCTCAGCCCAGGTCTCCTTTGTGGGTGACATGGACTCAATGATTTGAACCATCACCTGCTGACTCCCAGGGAATGCATTAGAAAGAAGTTGTAGTCAGGAGCCAGAACCAGGCACTGACCTTGTGCACTCCAAACATAGTCTAACTGCTTTCTTTATTCTGAAATATCACTTAACATACTAAATATTCTGCTTTTTAAAAACTGTTCAAATTCCAAGAGGGCAAGATTTTTTGTCTGGGTTGTTCACTGTTACGTTTTCCTTTTTTTTTTTTTCTTTGATCAAGTACCATGTCTAATATAAGTATTTGTTCAATGAATGTGTAAAATATATTCCATATTATTGTGAAATTATCAAGCTGTGATATTAGAAGTTGTAGTGGGATTAGGGGGAGGGGTTCAAATCCAGACTGCATTTCATAGGAAGCATTTTGGAGAAAAAGTTTCTGCTGATAAGGCATCTATTCTCAGGTTTGCAAGCAATCAATAATCCGCCCCTCAGAAGAGGTATAGAATTTCTTTCCCATGTCAGTGGACACAGAGAGTCTGGTTCAACCAGACTGAACACTCAGGTTATACACAGAGGGGTCAGATAACAGGGCCACAGCACTGTGTGACCAGTTCTGGAGTTAATAATCAAACACTGAAATGAAGAAGATCATACACCTGCCAACAAGACTGCCTCAACCAGAGCCCTGCGAGATACCTGTCAGAAAGACTAGAATATTACAGAAGTATCTTCTTAGTTGCTCTGGTGACTCTTTAGTGACAAATAATTGAAGGCTGATATAACATTCTTCAAAAACATTTTTTGTTGTGTTTTGAGAGGCAGAGAACAAGAATGGGAGCTGGAGAGGGAGAGAGAGCTCTCATCTATTGGTTCACTCCCCAGATGCCCGGGACTGGGTCAGGGCCAAAGCTGGAGCTGGAAATTCAGTCCAAGCTGGTTTCCTATGTGTGTGGCAGGAAACCAATTGTTTAAGGAGCTGTCATTGCTGCTTCCCAGGGTTAGCATGAGCAGGAAGCTGGAGCTGGAATTGAATGCAGGTACTCCAGTATGGGACCTGGGCATCTTAATCACAGGCTTAAATGCCTGCCCATAATATAGCCTTCTCTGAAGGCTTGCAATTTTATGGGTTTAAAGGATTTGATTAATACCTACTTCATAGAGTTTTATAATTAAGGAAGATAATTAAAGTAAAAAGCTTATTATAGTGGCTACCACTTCAAGTGGTTGTTATTCTACAATATACATTTTTTATATAACATGTCAGGAACAATCATAAAAACTCTAAAATGGCAAAATAAGTTAGAAGGATTACTCGATGTCCTGTCTAATGCACCCTTGCAGGTTATTGAGACATTCATTGTCTTTGAGTTATTTTACAACTCTGTAAATTATTTTAAAAATGTAGTAATGCAAATATTTCTTGCTCATAGAAATACAAATATATATTGCCCCATGGAAACACAGTTGGTTAATACCCTGTGGATATTGACTGGTTGTACATTTGTTAACAAATTCAGCATTGGCTTCAAGTTGCCCCTAGATGTGTTTGCTCTTTAGATTCTCCTTTAAATGGGTTGTGAATTATCACCAATTCCCTTAATAATACTTTAAACAAAATCTCAACATGCATTCATTTGCTATTTTTATGAGAAATATGATTTTATCTTTTCAAATGTATTCTTTAACAAATGTGTGGCTCCTGGTCTAGATTACGGATTCAATCATGAGTAGTAAGTCATTTTATTATTTAATCAACATTCTATTTATGTGAATTTCCTGTAATAATCAGACAGTATATTCATGCATTGGTTTGTGTTTATAAAAACTGTTCAACATTCAATTTGAAAAAGAAAAAAATAGTTGGGAAGGAAGTTGGGCAGATGTAGCAGTGGGGAATACCACGGGAAGGAGGAACATCAGAAAACTGTTATGTTGGTCTGAGGCACTGGATTTGCTTGTAAAAGCTATGCATTCCATTTGCAGTTTGGGACAGACTTGCAATAAGGACATTAGTGCAGAGAGAGTTATTGTCAATTTAAGGCTATCACAGTTCAACCTAGTGGTGTCCTCTAATATTCTTCTGAGCCCATCAGCCTTCCCCTTGTTTTTGTCAGTTATTAAAATATAATGTAAAGCCTGTTGCAAGTTGCCCCACTGATGAAAGCAAAGCCCTCTTGGATTTCATGTTAATAGCTCATAGGCTACTATTAGTGGAGATAGAATTGTCTCAGGGAGAAAGAGGTACTTGCACTCCATGGAGCAGACATCCCTGAGGGAGTGAAGATGCAGATTCCCAGAGCAGGCAAGTAGAGAGAGCTGTTCCAGAACCATGGGCATTTCCTTAACTGCCATGGGCCACCACTATTCCTTTGTCAAGAGGAACTAAAAACTGGTGTAACTCCCTTTGAAGGGTTGTAATATATATTTAAAGGTCTTAAAACTTCTTAGTTACGTGATAATTAAAACAATTTAAGATTTTATAGTGACAGCCCTTATTGTTTCTATTATTTTATTAGACACCTTCCCTCTAATCCCTCAGTCTTCTGTCCTTACCAGCCTTCCCCTGCTTGAGCATATAACATGTTACACAAGCAAGGTGAAAGCAAAAACATACATAGATTGTATAGATAGCAGAAGATTCTGAAACATTTGCCATAAATCAGTCTTACAAAGTTCCACTAGGGTAGGTGTACTCCATAAATTCCTCCAATTCACAGTGTAGGCTATACCTAGACTGATGATATAGTCTACCTTGACTTTAGCACATGAATTTAAATACATGGATTGCTTAAAATGAATGCATTTGAATCTCAGTGACCCTCTAAGATCAATACTTTTGAAATGTTTGCACTGCTCTCAAATGTGTAGTTATGAAAAAGGTAATTTTGATTTTTGTTGAAATCATGTCTGTGTTTTAATTCAATAGATTTGATTTGATGGAATCCTAAATGGAATTAAATGACAAACTTCATGCGGTATAAAGCCTTAAGAGGCTTCTGTAATGGAAGCCCCTTCACATATTAGGACTGGGGCATCTAACCATGAAAATAACTCTACGCTCTGTTCCAACAACCCCAGATTCAATCACTGCAGCCATCCTGCATTCTGCATACTTCGTTTCTGTAGAAACATTCCTGAGATGAACATCTGCTACTTCAGAAGCTGGTAACATGAACAAGGTGTTATGTAGGAATAAAAAAAGGGCTTTGTAGGAACTTGAAGTAGCAGGATGACCTGTTGACAAGTAATGACAAGGAAAGCAGAGAGTCCCTGGCATCTTACTGGAGTAATGAGGCTTAAGAATCTTCTAACAAGAAAAGAATGTGGGCCATGTCCAATCAAGTTTCCTCCTGCTCATACAGCAACTTTCCCAGTGGGGATAAACCACCAAGGGGAGGTGTGATGAGACCAGGAGCCAGAAGCCTGGGTCATGATATCACAACTTAAGCATATACTTCAATCTTCTATCCTGTATCTAATTCTACTAGGATGAATTCAAGTGAAACAACTTGAAAGGCAGCTCTACAGACTCTAATCTAAATTAATAGTAACAGGAACATTTACTTATCAATCTCTCCTTTTCCCTCCTATAGAGCGTTCAATAACCCTTTGATATAAGTACTGATTATCTTCAATTTATAACTGAGGTTGCTGATATTTTGAGAGCTTAAGTGATTTGTCCAAGGTAATCACAACACTTAGGAAGTAACAGAACTGGTTTTAAAATCTGGTAGCCCAATCCCAGGCACCACAGTATGATCACTGTTCTGTAATTCTGCTGGTCTTGATGGAAAGTTTAACTAACAAATATTGTTGAAACAGGTCTAAACATTTTATAAAAATGTCTCACTGGAATAAATCATACATCAAACACTACAGAAAGAACATAATGCATCCTCTAAAATCTTTTTCCTTTAATTCGAGACTATAATTTAATGGAAAGTGCACAATAAAATCTAGTCCTCATGCTTCAACAAATATTATGCTAGTATGTGTTCAGAATTCTCCCCAGTAGCATCTAAATATAGCATTTCAATAGTAATATTAACATACTGAACATATACTGAGAATAAGTCATTGTTCCAAGCACTTCACATACATTAACACACTAAGTACTCAGAAAAGTTCTGCAAAATAGTCATCACTATTATCTCCATTTTACAGATGAGTAACTTGAGGCACATTATCCATACAAACAGTTAAAGGCAGGGACTTAGAATTGAACCTCATAGGTTGACTTCTATGGGTCCATGTATGCTGTGCTCTCTTTTTAAGAATCTTGAATGCCAGTTCTCCACTAACTGCCATTAGCAATGACTTTTCACAGACTAATGGCATTCTCAATATTTACATCTGTGTGTATACTGCTTATTAGTATGTGCAAAGAACTTTCACATGCTGGATGTTATTTGATATAGCATCTCCCTGTAAGGAAGGGAGAACTATTTCCAGAGTCTATTTCAAAGATGAGGAAGACAGACAGAGAGATCAAATTATTTGTCTTGAGGTTACATAGTTGGAAAAAAAAAAAAAAAGACAAGAATGAGAATTACAAACCAAGTCCTTTTGCTCCTATAAATTACTTGAAAGTGATTAATAGCAATGTAGCAGCTCTCTGGAGTTCACATTCCTAGACTTTAGGGAATGCACTCAGCTATCACAGGTTGGAGATACTACTTCATTGACAAAAGCTGGAGCTGGAGATCTGTACATGGGGCTGGTTGCAGAAGCCCATTAAAAATGCCTTGGGTCCAAGTTAAGATCATGTTCCCTGAGTGACTTACAGGTATAGGAAGAAAAGGGGAGGAGGTAATTTTACTGGCTTAGTATCTAGTTGTTTTCTAATAAGGGAAGATTTTTCTCAAATTCCAGTCATTCATCTACCCAGCTTTGTGATTTTTGCCTTATCAAATAACACCAACGTTAGCTTGTGTAATGCATTTTCAGTAGACTTATTTTGTTTAGCATAACAATAAATTCTAAATTATAAGTTTTGTCATAGTTTTCACATGCATTAAAATAAATACCAAATGAAAACCTGAAGCTATGTCTAAATGGGTAAGAAGAAGTTTGAAGTGGGCCAGCTAAAGCAGAACTTGGCAGTAGAGGGCAGGACAAATGACCCCAAGGTTTCTGATATTCTGCTGTGCTCTTAAAGTTTATTGTTCCAGATACTAATATCGAAATCTTTCTTTCGGGAAAAGTTTATATTTTTTGACAGGCAGAGTTAGACAGTGAGAGAGAGAGACAGAGACAGAGAGAAAGATCTTCCTTCTGTTGGTTCACCCCCTAAATGGCCGCTATGGCCGGCGTGCTGCGGCCGGCGCACTGCGCCAATCTGAAGCCAGGAGCCAGGTGCTTCCTCCTGGTCTCCCATGTGGGTGCAGGGCCCAAGCACTTGGGCCACAGCAGAGAGCTGGACTGGAGGAGGAGCAACTGGGACAGAATCTGGCACCCCAACTGGGACTAGAACCTGGAGTGCCGGCACCACAGGCAGAGGATTAGCCAAGTGAGCTGTGGCGCCGGCCATTGGGAAAAGTTTAGAGAACTGGAAGGGGAAGCTTCATGGGTGTACCACTTAATATAGAAGTATTGTGGGAATTCATTTATGACAATCAGAAGCATACAGTTCAGAGGTCATAAAATACTCCATAAACACAAACTTGAACCTCAGTGAAAGTCAAGAGAATCTAAGATATTGCTAATTCACTTACGGTGGGGTGTCAAGGGGACAAGGGTTACTGGATTTTCAGAGTGATGTTGGGCTTCCTCATGGGTATTTGAAGGTTATAGTGTCATGCTCTGATGCACTTCCCTCCCAACTTCCACCTTACACTAAAGCTACGCATGTTTCTCACTTGAATTTGAGACACAGAAACTGCAACACACAAGTAGGGGATTCCCAAAGTGTCACTTCTGAAACTAGTGTGCTATTTCTATACAGCTAATAGGTTTACAAAATTGTCCTTATTCACTTATGTGTATATGCGTATTATCTACATGTATACACATGGATGGTATGTATTTTTTCAAGGACTAACAAAACATTATTCAGTTTGTTCCAATTAAATCATTTCAATAACCTCTTATTGATATTGTCATTTCTAGTTTAAAAATGGAAAAATGGGCTAAAAGAAATTTTGTCATTCTTTCAGCTAGGAAATAGAATTGTTATTTGAACCTAAATCTATGTGATTGGTTAAAGATAACCACAAAATATTTTATATTCCTTCTCTTGAGAGGTGGAATTTAATTTCCCTTCCTTAGATTTGGGTTAGATTTAATGACTTGCTGATAAATAGAATGCAATGGGCATTATGTTCTGGAACATAGGAGGCTGAGTCATAAGGAAAAGCTTTTCAGCTTCTGCTTGGGTCTCTTGGAAACAGTTTTTGGGAACTCCCCACTAAGGTGCTGCATCTTGGAATTTGGCTATCCTGTTTGAGGAAGCCCAAGTGACCCCCTGGGGAAGGTATACAAGCGGTTAATTGAGGCACCTGGGGTACAATACTGATAGTTTTTCCAGCTAACATTTAGCACAACTTGCTTGTAATGACAGTAGGTCATTCCCTATATCTAGCCCAGCTGAATCTGCAGATGACTGTAGCCCTGGCTGATATCTGACAGCAAACATACAATGGACTTTCTATTTTTTCCTGTGCTGACACAGCAAAGTACCACAAGCTGGGTTGGCTTAAAATCACAGAATTTTGATTTTTACAGTTCTTGAGTATAAGAAGTTTGAATTCAAGGTATCACAGTGGCCATTGTCCCTCTGTAGATTTTAAAGAATCTCTCGTGTCTCTTCCAACTAGTAGTCCCAAACATTCGTTGGCTTTCAGTAGTGTAATTCCAGTCTCTACCAACTGCCCTCTTCACATGTCCTTTTACAGTGTTTGTGTGTGTGCATGTCTCCCTATATCCTCTCTTCTTCCTATAATGTCACCAGTCATTGGATTTAGAGCTCAATCTAAATCCACAATGGTTTCATCTTGAGGTCCTTAACTGATTACATCTACAAAAGTGCTATTTCCAATAAAGTGATACACAAAGTTCTGGATAGACATGAATTTTGGGGAATAGTATTCAACCCACTATAGATTCCAAGCAAGTATTGTACAGGCCTTTTCTGAAATTTCTCCAAAAATCATAGGCATAATACAATGGTTGTTTAATGCCACCAAATTTTAGGGTAATTTGTCATAAAGTAATGCAAAGCCTTGTATTTTCACTATACTACACTGTCTCTTTGCATAGAATCTGAAATATTGAAGGTGTAAAACACTTATTGCAGATAACTGTTTGAAAACCATGGATAAAATTTGCTAGCATTCTCATGGGAAGGCAACAGAGGATAATCCAGATATTTGGATCCCTGCCACCCACCCGGGAGACCAGGATGGCATTCTGGATTCTTGGCTTCAACATGGCCCAGACTTAGCTGTTGCATGCATTTGGGGAGATAGAAAATATTTCTCTGTCTCTCCATAACTCCTCTTTTCAAATGAGTCAATAATAAATAAATAAATCTTTGAAAAACAGAGTGACGAGGTCAGTAGTATGTAAAGCTGATCAAATTCAATTACATCTGTTGAATGAAGTATTCAATTATTACTGGCTTGCTTCAAGTATTGTTCCCTTTCACAGAGTATTTCCTTTTACCCCTCAGTAAGCTCACTTCATGCATACATTTGCTTTACTTTAAAAACAAGCATTTGATCAGTTGGCTAACTATATATTTTTTTTTGACAGGCAGAGTGGACAGTGAGAGAGAGAGAGACAGAGAGAAAGGTCAATGGCCGCTGCGGCCGGCGCACCGCGCTGATCCGATGGCAGGAGACAGGTGCTTCTCCTGGTCTCCCATGGGGTGCAGGGCCCAAGCACCTGGGCCATCTCCACTGCACTCCCTGGCCACAGCAGAGAGCTGGTCTGGAAGAGGGCAACCGGGACAGAATCCGGCGCCCCGACCAGGACTAGAACCCGGTGTGCCGGCGCCGCAAGGCGGAGGATTAGCCTAGTGAGCTGTGGCGCTGGCCTCTGATTGCTTAATTTTATTGTCAGCTTTTAAGTTGCATCCACAAAACACCACATTAGATATATCAAGTGTACTCATCTTGGCCACTTTAAGGTTAAATATCTCTGGTAACATACTTTCATTTAAAGAAACTCATGAATATTTGAGCACCCTTGGTAGTGTACCTGAACTCTGCCAGAGTGCTGGCAGGAAGTTGATCAACAGGTGTGCTTTGCCTTTTATTCTGGAGAAGTGAGACAAAGTCTAAGGGTTTAACATGGTGGATCAAGTGTGCTGCTCTCAGCTGGGTCTTGGTTTCTCCAGCAGGCTAACACAACCATGGGAGCTGAGTGCAGGTGATCAGCATCATGTGTGCATCCCTGGAGGAGCCAATTTATAGTTGATGTATGGGGGAGTCCCAGTAGCACAGGTGCTTGTCTGAGGAGTTAATCTCACATGGCTGCCCTAAGCTTCCAATCACCGGTCAGTGCTGGTAACTGGGTAGCAGGGAGCAAGATGTCCTCAAGTTGACAAGTTTCACATTTTTGTCTCATTGAACTAGATTGGAAGGCTTAGTTTTGATCCAAGGGGAAGAAAAACTTTCCCCAGCTGGCTGGGGCTTGGGTCCTTGCTGGTATTAAGGTCCTGAGGTCCACACAATGCTGCAGGTGGTCTGCTGTGGGTCCTGCCTCAGTTGCCAAGACTGCCAGTAGAAATAATGGGAATTTGGTTGAAAATTGAAGTTTGTTCAGAAGTCAAACTGAGGAGTGAAACCGAGGAACAGCCAGTCAGTTGTGTGCTGGCTATTCTGCAAGCCTGAGCAGGGTTACAGGTATTACACTTTTCTTATACACTCTTTCTTATAGGAGCATGTACTGAGTCAGGTTCAACCAATTTTATTTATGTGTGGCTACCAATCACATTGAAAATTGAATACCTCATTGAAAAATAAAGAACACCTGGTAACATATACCAACCTTGGGTATTGACTAAAGAAGACCATTACATTCCCACACACATTCCTACACTGGAATGTAATCTATATCATGGAGAGGAAGACAATGGGATCAGGTTATAAGTAAGTCTCTTAGGGGGCCGGTACTGTGGCATAGTGGATTAAAGCTGTGGTCTGCAGCACCGGCATCCCATATGGGCACTGGTTTGAGTCCCAGATGCTCCACTTCCAACCCGGCTCTCTGCCTGAGAAAGCAGCAGAAGATGGCCCAAGTGCTTGAGCCCCTGCACCTGCGTAGGAGACCCAGAGGAAGGTCCTGGCTCCTGGCTCCTGGCTCCTGGCTCCTGGCTTCGGATCGGCGCAGCTCCAGCCATAGCAGCCAACTGGGGAGTGAACCAGCGAATGGAAGACCTCCCTCTCTCTTTCTCTGCCTCTCCTCTCTTTGTGTAACATTGACTTTCAAATAAATTTTTTAAAAAAATCTTTAAAAAATAAGTATGTCACTCTGCCTACAGTGTCCCTAAGATCTAAAGCCCCCTCTTTCTCATAGAACAGTTGCTTCCTTGCCCGTGGCTGATGCTTCCTTGATCAGAACTGGAATTCATTGAAAGGTCCTGTCAATCAGGGAACCAGCTGCAGGGAATCCTCACAGCACCCAAACTAAATCATATTCTTATTTTCTCTGTCTGATAATTTGTATACTTTCTTTTTCTGCTATTGACATAATGTTTTAGATTTATTATAATGGCTTATATTTAAAGGTTTTATCAGTGCAAGGTGGCATTAAATGTCATATCTATCATATCCTGCATAGAAAAAGTTCATTAACTTGTTAATTTGGGAAGACTTGTTTTGCATTAGTCAACAATCTCAACTAAATATATATGTGTATTTTTTCATGAGTTTTAAAATATTTTACCCTAAGAAAAGTATAAGTAGATTAATGCTGTGTCACTTACTTGTGAATTTAAGGGACATAATCTTCAGAAATAATATTGTATATAGGGAGATGTAATATAGTATAGTCAGTACAAATTTAGTCACCAGAAACCTTCCTCAAGTATTTCTCAAGAGGAAAGCATTCAAAGTAAACTCACTGTGCTCTCCAGCATAGACTTAATGTTTTGAGAAATGGGGGAGGAAAACAGGGGACGATGAAATTTTGGGTCCTCCAGTTGTCTTAGAGTGACCCCATTTGGCCTTCAAGGAGAACAGAGAAGAAGTTGCTTAAATAAGGAGGTGAGACTGGTACAATGTGTGGGGAGCAACTGAGACTAGACTGTTACTGGAATTAAGACTTATTCTATGCATCTGTTCTCCCACAATATGGCTCTGAGAGAGAGAGACCAAACAACTTCTACGCAGCTGCCTCATCAGTTTGACGAGCTGCAGGAGCTGATCCTGCTCCTGATTGGAGGAGAGCAGCGTGCTCGGTGTGTGGGCAGCAGAGTTGGGATTGGTGGAAGAGGACTATAAAGGAGGAGAGAGACAACATGCATGGGGAACATCTGAAGGAACACCTGAGGAACACCTGAGGAACATCTGAGCAACATCTGAGCAGCCCCCGAGAGAGCCGGCCGGCGGTGTGCCGCTCCTCCATGGAAGCGGGGAAAGCAGTGGGGGGGGGGGTGCCACCCCTCCACGGAGGTGGAGGGGCCAGCAGCTAACCCGGGACAATGTGTGGGGAGCACACATTGTCCAGGACGGCGTCGTTCCTCCACGAGTGAAGGAATGGCAGCTAACCCGGGAAGGGCTGAGCAGACAAAAGAACAGCGCAGGGTCCAGTGTCGTTCCTCCGCGAATGGGGGAGTGACACAATGGAAAGTGTCTAACCCTGTAGCATAAATGGAAAACCAAAAGACAACTCAATAAAATAAAGCAACAACTACAAAGATTAAAGTCTAGGAAGGAAGCCAAGGCAGACTTAAGTGTGGGGGGATTATAGGAGAACCTAATGCTGATTATATAAACTTCGTGTCCCAGAAACCCTCAGTGGAAGATGGCCTAAGTCCTTGCGCCCCTACACCAGTGAGAGAGAGCCAGAAGAATCTCCTGGCTCCTGGCTTTGGAATGGCACTGCTCCAGCCATTGCGGCCAACTGGGGAGCGAACCAGCGGATGGAAGACCTCTCTCTCTCTGCCTCTCCTTCTCTGTATAACTTTTTCAAGTACATAAATAAATAAACCTTCTTTTTTTTTTTAAAAAAAAGAATCCATCTATAAACTCTATACATAGATGCCCAAGGGAGGAAGACCTCAGGATAATACTTCAGATGGTTTCCTTTTCTACAATATTAAAATGTCTATAGTTTTAGGGGTCAGTGCTGTGGAGCAGTAGGTTAATTTTCTGCCTGTGGTGCTGGCATCCCATATAGACGCCAGTTCTAGTCCTGGCTGCTCCTCTTCCAATCCAGCTCTCTGTTATGGCCTGGGAAAGCTGTGGAAGATGGCCCAGGTCTTTGGGCCCCTGTGCTCGTGAAGGATACTGGGAAGAAGTTCCTGGCTCCTGACTTTGGATCAGCACAGCTCCGACCGTTGCGGCCATTTGGGAAGTGAACCAGTGGAAGGAAGACCTCTCTCTCTGTCTCTCCCTCTCACTGTTTGTAACTCTACCTCTCAAATAAATGAATATAATCTTTAAAAAAAAGTCTATAGTTCTAATATGAAAATTATCTTGCATTTGAGCTTCTTTTTATAAGAAAAAAGTTATCCCAAGGTAGGAATTAGGAGATAATGGGATAGATAATGGAACTAGAGATTAAGAATGGGAAGAGAAGGGGAGACAGAAGGAAGATGGATAATAGGAAACAAAACATAATTAGCAAAGAGTGATCATTTCTAATGCTTTGCAGCACACCAGGGTAACTATAGTTATGATAACCTATTGTATATTGGAGAAGAACTGAAAGCAAGGAGTTTGAAACCTCCAAACATGAAGAAATCATAAGGAGATGTAACTGCTAATCACTCTGATTTGATCTTTACACATTGTATAAATGTATTGAAATACCACATGGTACCTTCCCCCCAAAATATGTACAATTAAATTTTATATTAAAATTTTATATTAAATTAAAAGTTATACATTTTTACATGGATTTTTTTTCCAGCTAAACCACACTAATTTATACCACAAATTCAGATAAGATCCAAGATTATGTTTATTTTCTCACTATGAGCAAACACATTTCAATGAATGGTCTTCACAAAAACAAAATTGTAAGGTAAATTATGTCACCAAATGAAAAATTTGGTAACTGTATTCAAAGAATTGGAGTGATGCAAAGAAATAAAAATATTGGTTAAATTAAATTTGCCAAAATTCATAACATATGTGAACTGTGCACTGAAATGGAGAAAAGCCTAGAGGATTCATTATTTCACATGTGACCTAAGACCAATTCAATTATACCCTAACTGTTCAGAAATTTAGTTGCATTTTGCACAGATTTATAGCTTAATTTATAGTTACATAAAAAGTGTCTTTAAATAGTTCATAAAAATGAATGTCGTGGGGTTGGCGCCGTGGCTCACTTGGTTAATCCTCCGCCTGTGGTGCTGGCATCCCATATGGGCGCCGGGTTGCTCCTCTTCCAGGCCAGCTCTCTGCTGTGGCCTGGGAAGGCAGTGGAGGATGGCCCAGGTGCTTGGGCCCTGCACCCGCATGGGAGACCAGGAGAAGCACCTGGCTCCTGGCTTCAGATCAGCGCAGCGCCGGCCGTAGCGGCCATTTCGGGGAGTGAACCAACGGAAGGAAGACCTTTCTCTCTGTCTCTTTCTCTGTCTATAACTCTACCTGTCAAATAAATAATAAAAAAAAGAATGTTGTAAAAAAACTAGAGGTTGATTTCAACATTTTTGCATGAAAATAAATCTATTTTTAAAATTCCCTTTTCTATGAGCTTTTTTGAATTTCCCTTTTATAAAACATCCCTTCCGTTCCACACAACTTCGAGTGTACTTTGTGATACTTGTCATTAGAAAGCCAAAGAATAAGCAGCAAAGGCTATTGCAAAGAAATAACAAGTAACAGCAGGCTAAAGACTCAATTTGTCATGGCCTCTCCCTAGCCACCTGCCACCTTCCCAATCTAGCTTTTGCACTAGGCTCACCATTTTAATTTTCCAGGGAACTCAAAGTTGCATGTTTGGGGTGTACCTAATCAGTTAATCATGAAACTGCCTTCTTCCTCAGTATTATCTCTGTAGTTTTTGTCAGATTTATCTATTTGAATATCAAGTGACGGAGAGAGATCTTCTATCTGCCAATTCACTCTAAAATGTCTGCAATAGCTGGGCTCAGCTAGGCCAAAGCCAGGAGATGAGAACTCCATCCAAGCCTACCTCATGGGTGGCAGGAACCCAAGTACTAGAGCCATCATCCACTGCTTCCCAAGTGCATAGCAGGGAGCTGGATTGGAAGCAAAAGGGTTGGAACTCCAATGTGTGTTCTGATGTGAGTATGTGCATCACAAGCGTTGCTTTACCTGCTGCACCCCAGTGTCCATCCCTCTGTCTATATTCTTATTTCGATGCTTTAGATCATCATCTCTCATACCTGGGTGCTTCAGATTCCTTTAGTCCAGGTTAATCTTCAGTCAATCAAATCCACTGTCTGCTTTTGGAAGTCTTGATTTCTTCATGTCATTCCCTATGAACTTTTAGTGGTTCTCTATTTCGCAGCAGGTATAATCTCAGTTCTCTGCATGACTTTGAGGAATTTCCATTGCATTTTTTTTTTAAGATTTATTTTATTTATTTGAAAGACAGAGTTACAGAGAGAGGTAGAGACAGAGAGAGAAGTCTTCCATCTGCTGGTTCACTCCCCAGATGGCTGCAACGGCCAGAGCTGCACTGATCCGAAGCCAGGAGTCAGGAGCTTCCTCCAAGTCTCCCACGCAGGTGCAGCGGCCCAAGGACTTGGGCCATCTTCTATTGCTTTCCCAGGCATAGCAGAGAGCTGGATTAGAAGAGGAGCAGCCAGGACTAGAACTGGCGCTTATATGGGATGCTGGTGCTTCAGGCCAGGTCTTTAACCTGCTGTGCCACAGTGCCAGCCCTGTCCATTGCATTTATATGCACAACTCTGTCACATACAATCTTTCTCCTCAGCTTGGACTCACATAAATTAGTTAGGTCATTCACTATTTTGGGTAGAAATATATCTTATTTCTTTCTTATGCCTCCCCTTAGATCATTTTGTTTCCAGAAAAACTCAACCCTTTCCATCTCCATTTACTTCTCCTTTAGAGACAAACATAATCCCACCTGCCTTCCCTATCCCTCTAATTCTAATGCATCTCCTTTGCTGCCTCCCAACCCTTCCATAGAATTTGGTCTTTCACTCAGTCTGACTTAGAGGGCTGTATATTGTTTCAGGTGCTAACACTTCTTCAGATGAACTTGTTTCTTGAACTTAAACATCCTTTCCTCATGAAACCCTATACCAATATTACTTTCCACCTCCAACTTAGTTTAGATTCCCAAACTGTATGTTCCCATTGCTTCTGCATGGTAGGGCCATGGTGCTCGCCGATGTTTGTCTGCGTCCTTGCTGGGCCGTGAACATTTTATTGGTATCCATTTACTCTATCCACATCAGGCACCAGTGTATCCCACAGCCTCTGGCATACAGCATTTGTTTCCCAAATATCTTCAGACTTATTGTTAATCTGAAGGCAAGGATCATGTCTTCAGTCTCATTTTTTAAACTCCACAAGCTGAGTGTTATTGTATAACTTAAAATCTGTATAAAATCTTATCTCTAAACATAAGGAAAACATTACTGACAGCAGGGTTTAATCTTCATGGAAATGACAGAGGGACAAGATTCAAACCTACTTTCATATGGAAAACATAGATACTAATTAAAAGAAAAAAATCTCCGTAGAAAACCACATTGTAAAGCAAAGCCAACACACCCTGAGGTGCCTTGACTCACTTGAGGTGGGGACTGAGCCTGTCCAAACCTGGAAGGGTGAAGTCAGATACTGATGGTTTCTCCTTCTTGAATTTTCATAAAAAAGCATGCTCTCCTGATCTTTAGCTGAGCAGACTTAGAAGAAAGGGAAGCGTAGGCTCTTAACACTGCTACAAGGACCTGTGGCATGTCCAACCTCCACAACTCCAAAGTCACCCTGAACCTCTGACCTGAAATCCCTACTCAAAATACTGGTACAAAGATACTGGATTGCTTCATGTACCCCCAGTGCTGGTTGCTAATTTTTCTTCCAAGAATTCATTCCAGTAAAACAGCCTAGACACAAGATAAGCCAGCATTCCAATTCTGGAAATCCCTTGTGCAAAACTTGCATTTCTGGGTCTCCTTTGCTAAAGTGATTTATAGCTCATGATTCCTCTTACAGTTTTCTCATCAACCCAGATCTCTGAGAGTTCACCCCATGGCCCATGGTTAGGAGTGGTCTGCTCTGATCTGTGTATGTGGAGGGGGCTGAAGGGGATGAAAATCCTGCCTCCGGAGATCCTTCTCATGGCCTCTCTCCTTTCATTCTCCTCAGGCTTTCGAAGTTCCTGAGCAGGAGCTCTTAGACAGTCACAGAGATCTTTACAGATGTTCGCATGTCACAGCCTGCAACTAGCAAGGATTTTATTGATAGATTGCACATTTCACTGGATTCTCAAAGAAACCTATGACCCCAAAGAGTAGGACCTACTAGTATCTAGGCGGATATGTTATCTTCAGGCCCCATTTCTTCCTTTATTTAAATTACATAGTTAGTTAGTTAGTTAGTTAGTTAGTTAGTTAGTTAGTTGAGAGATAGAGGCAAACAGCAAGCCCTATCCATTGGCTCACTCCCCAAATGCCCACAACAGCTAGAGTTGGACCAGGCAGAAGCTGGGAGCCAAGAGCACACTAGAGGGTCTCCCATGTGGGTAGAAGGACCCAATTACATGGGTTATCACTTGCTGTCTTCCAACTTGTGCATTAACAGACAGCTGGATTGGAAGCAGAGCCAGAACTTAAACTCAGGCACTTTGATATGGGATGTTGTTATCCCAACCCGTATCTTAATAACACAGCCAAATACTTAGCTCTAGGCCCCATTTCTTGCTAAACTTCTTTTCTTTTTTTATGATCAAAGTACTCAATCTTAGCAACAAAACCCATGCTTTGTATCTGATATAAAATAGGGTCATTCATTCATTGGTTCAACAGATAAAAATGCCTACTATGTGCTAGACATTATTCTTGTCACTATAGAAATAACATAAGACAAAATAGACACAAGCTGCTTCATGAAACACTGAATGCTTTCTCTGTGTAAAGTACTTGGCTAAGTGATTATCTCCTTTAATCTTCACAACAGAATTATGAAATAGGTACTGCTGTTAATAGACTAATTTAATTTGAGAAAACTAGGGCAGTAACTAAATTCAAATTCTCACAGTTCATAAGTAGTGACTCCAGGAGATAGAGGAATCTTTTTAAGTGACCTCTCCAAATTACTTAAGGGGTATAATGTAGGTCTGCAGTCAACAATGCTAGAAGCCCACAAGAATGATCACCTATATACTAGTAAGGCCAGTCACTACAATTTGCTGTAGGTGCATTATTCTTCTTCCTGATGCTGCACCTCAGCTCGCTCTGTTTCTTGGTGCACTGGGAATTGAGGCCAGAAAGCTTCATTTGTGAGTCTTAGTGACCTAAAAGGAAATTGCAAACATGTCATCACCGGCCCCTTTCCCTCTCTCTCTCTTCATGCTCAAGGATTCCCCGATCACTTTTCCACTCTCTTTCATTTTCTTTTACCTCCGCAGGGATGTTTCTTCTTTATTACAGGAGGATAACAGATCCGACTAGCATAGCAACCTCTGATTAAATCAGCAGCTGTATTTTTATCGAGACTTCATTAGAGAATCCACACAAACTCAAACTGTGTTAGTCATATCATCTGAGCAATACCACAAACTCCCTTTCCATTCATTCTAATCACATATATTTACATATATTTACAATTGATCTCTTCTACAGCTTAGTCATCAGTCCACAGGCTGACTGTCCATGTGTTTGAATAAGTTGAACTTTCACTTGTTTATAACCACCTAGAAGGGGATTTCTTCCTTCTCCTCCTCCTCTTCCCATTTGTCCCATGTGTGATTCTTGCTGTTGCTTTCAGAGGTTCCATGTTTTATCTTTTTATTAACTCATTAGATATTTTTGATTCACAAAAATATTTTAAAGCTGGCGCAGCGGCTCACTAGGCTAATCCTCCACCTTGTGGCGCCAGCACATCGGGTTCTAGTCCCGGTTGGGGCGCCGGATTCTGTCCCGGTTGCCCCTCTTCCAGGCCAGCTCTCTGCTGTGGCCCGGGAAGGCAGTGGAGGATGGCCCAAGTGCTTGGGCCCTGCACCCCATGGGAGACCAGGAGAAGCACCTGGCTCCTGCCATCGGATCAGTGCGGTGCGCCGGCCACAGTGGCCATTGGAGGGTGAACCAACGGCAAAAGGAAGACCTTTCTCTCTGTCTCTCTCTCTCTCTCTCTAACTGTCCACTCTGCCTGTCAAAAAAATATTTTAAAATAATCATCATCTTTGTTAATAGCCACTTACCAGCAGTCATCGGAGAAGTCTGGTGATTTGAAAGTTAATGAGTTAGGATCTAGAACTTAGCTGTCCAAAATGGTAGCCACTAGCTTCATAGGGTTATTGAACTATTGAAATGTGGATGATGTCATATGTGAAATCATTATATTTTGTATATATTAGGTTCCATTAAGATTCAATTCATTCATGTATCTACTTTTAAAAGTGGCTACCAAACATTTACAAAATTGTGTGTATTGGACAGTGATGATCTACATAGACCGGTTTTTCATATCAACCTACATAGCAGAACAAAAGAATCCTAACCTGATACAGAGTTAGCTATGCTATTTACTTATTGAAGATATCTTTGTTTAGACAGTACATGGGGATTACCAATACCTTTGAATTCATATATGTATGCTCATAGAATAAATAAAAAAGGAAGATTTTTAAATGATTTTAGTTATAGATAGCAGCGTGATGAGAATCCTACTTCACCATTTCTTAAAAGCTTTTGTACTGGGCACTAATTTGGGATTATTTTATTTCACAGAGAAAAATTGGAAGCTACAATCATGTATATTGTTTGGAAAAATATTTCTTTTAAAAATGTTTACTTATTTATTTGAGAGACAGAGAGAAAGACAGAAGGAATGAGAGACAGAAACAGAAAGACAGAGAGAACTCCCATCTTCTGGTTCACTCCTCAAATGCCAACAGCAGTTGGGGCTGGGCTGGGCAGCAGCCAGGAGCCAGGAACTGATCTCTCATGCGATTGTCAGGAATCCAATCATGTCAGCCATCACCAGGGACTGCATTTTCAGGAAGCTCGAGTTTGGAACCAGAGCCAGCAATAGAACATACGTACTTAGATGTGGGACATAAGCACTTTAACTGGCATTTTAATCACTAAGCTAAATCCCTGGAAAATAATTCTTACACAGGCTGAAGTCTCAACCATTCTCCAGTGCTGACCCTCTCTTAAAACTAATACATCTTGTAATATTGATCTCATGAGACAGAACCAGTGATAGACTATCAATGCAGACTGTTGAAAGGAGTTCTCAGTGATTTATGCCTGCAGAACTAATGCACCCTGGGTGCTCTTTTCATGAATAAGTGTCAGTGAAATGCTAATCCATGAACCAATGCTAATGTACAGTTGCCTTGTGTTCTAGAGAAGTCAAATCCTTGACCATGTCTAGGATTTTTTTCTTTCACTCATATGAATGAAACATGAGCTGGAACAATAACACATTAGATTAGAATAGATCTAATGATGGTGATGTGATACATTATGCACATACCATACACATGTGTATACACACACACACACACACACACACACCACATTAATCAGGAAAACTAAGCATTACATACTAACCAATAGACTAATTCTTTAATTTGAAGGACAGAGGGAGAAAGGGAGAAAAGTGAGAGATAAAAAATAGAAAGAGAGGAAGTGGGGAGAGAAAGAGACAGAGAAAGATGTGTATCTCCCATTTGCTGGTTTATGGTTTACTCCTCAAATGCTCTCAATGGCCAGGCTGGGTCAGGGACTCAGTATGGATTTCCCACAAGCATGGCTGGGACCAAAGTACTTGATGCATCACTTGCTGCCTCCCAGGAAGTGCCTTCAAAGGAAGCTGGAATAAAGAACTGGAGCTGGGAGTCAAACCCAGGCAGTCTGAGATGGGATTCAGACATTCCAAGTGGTATCTTAACCATTTTGCAAACACTCACACCAAATCAACAGGTATTTATTGATTCCCTGTTTTATGGCCAGCACTTCCTTAAGCACGTGAGCTTGTATGATAGCTAAATCTTTAATATGATAAACCATATAGGAACATCAAAGTTGCTTGGATTCTAAATTTCCTTTATGTCAACATCCAAGTGAAGGGTAATTTCCTGTCCTCTCATTGCCTCTCACCTCAAAGTTCAACCAATTGCAATTGTCCATCATCTTTGAGAAAGGACAAAACAATGGCCAAAGGAAACCCAAAGGAGGCATTGGAAATTGTAGCCTTGGGTGCAGTAACAGCACCCTAGGTGGCAGCAAACTTCGTCTTCAAGGGTCCCTACAGCACAATGTTCAAGATAACAGGCTCTAAAGTCAACTACATGGGATTGAAGCCTGGTTCTACTTCTTAATATTTGAGTGCTCTTATCTATGGGGTGTCACCTATCTAATCCTAAACTTAGTTTTTCCTTCTGTAAAGTGAGGGTAATTATTTTTCTTATCTTTACAGTTGTAAGAATTAAATAAGACATTGTCTACTAGTTCCTTCACCTAGCACAGTATCTGATATATAGCAAGTGCTCATTAAATAAAAAAATATGTATTTCCATCAGTTCTGTGGTACTGATAAGTCTTCTTCCTATGTACCAGCTGTCTTTCAGAAACAACTGAAACTCAGCTACATCACTGTTTGGTCTAAACTTGGCTTTACCATGACTCTCATCACCAGGTATTCATCTTAGATATCACATTGCAGGGACTACCCTTGGGAAAAAACACCTTCTTTTACCTACAAAACTTTTGGTCCTTTACATTCTATGTTCAATCTTGTCACTTTAAAAACAAATATGGATTGAATTTATGGTTAGGCAATTCTCTTCAGAATACTTTGAATTAAAAATTAATGGTTTACTTACCTTACTTGACTTGAACTTTGATTTGAATTTTATGAAAGTACAAATACAGTATATCTTTAACATCTTAAAAAAGAAACACCAAATATGCAATGCTCTGTGTGCCTGTGCATATTCATTATGCAATGGACAAACACTCTAATGTACCTATTAGTACTGTATAATGTGATGGCTTTATTCTGAGTTCAGGTATATTTGCAATTATAATAAGGATATTTGGGATTGTAAGATATACACAATGTTCTCCCCACTATCCCTGACCTATGAGTTCACTTTCTTCTTAACTCCTTTAGATGATGGCCCCAATTTTTATGACTTACTTACAGTGAATTAAGTAACAAGAGGGATATAAGTAATTATTCCTTTTCTTAAAACAGTAATTTATCAGATTATGCTGCTCTAGAGCTACAACTGAATTTTCCAGGGTTAATCCAGTGGTTTCCATAAGCTAATTTGATTAATCAGTACATTCTACATTATAAATAATTGAGCACACCCATCCACACATATACACACTTAACATGAACAGGCATATTTATTTATTTATTTATTTTTAAATATTTATATATTTATTTGAAACTCAGAGTTACACAGAGAGAGGAGAGGCAGAAAGATAGAGAGAGGTCTTCCATCTGATGGTTCACTCCCCAATTGGCCACAACAGCCAGAGCTGCACAGATTGGAAGCCAGGAGCCAGGAGCTTCTTCCGGGTATCCCACGTGGGTGCAGGGGCCCAAGGTATTGGACCATCTTCTGCTGCTTTCCCAGGCCATAGCAGAGAGCTGGGTTGGTAGAGGAGTAGCTGGGACTAGAACTGGTGCCCATATGGGATGCTGATGCTTCAGGCCAGGATGTTAACCCACTGCGCCACATATTCAAATCACAGTTCAAGTCAAGTAAGGTAAATAAACCATTAATAAGCCCCAGGCATATATATTTTTAGAGGAAAGGTTTATTGTTGGGTAGGGGAAGCCCAACAGGCTGGAGTGAGAGCAGGGGAAGGGGCATATTTTTCCACTGCAAACTGTATTTGACTATTTCCTTTGCTGGATTCTTCATTTCCCATATTTTTCACCAGAAGAAGGGATCCTGAAAATGTTTAGAATCAAACTGTATCCTACATCAAGGCTTCCTACTTCAATATTTACAGTTCGTATTGTAAGTGAAATGGGCAAAAAGATGATTATAGAATCACTCTAATTTAGTTGGACACACTGCTCTCTAACAGATGTTTTCATGAGATCTTTCAGTTGACTAGTTTAATCCCTTAAGATCTAGAATGCTGCCACTAAATGCCAGCTGATGGGTCTGGTGGTTTTCAAATGTACCAGTAATACCCACACTTCAAATTTACTTTGCTTCCAAAAACACCATTTCCTAAACAGATTTTTAAGTTTTGATAGTCACTATAGCCGATAGAGAACCGTTCAAACCCCTTTAGAATCATCCCATGTGGCAGGCTTTTCATGCCTGAGGGTTCAGTTAGGAGCTTTTGAGATTTCCCAGGGCACTTGGTGCAGAATGTCTTAAAGAAGGAGAGTGAAACTTGAAGAGGTGAAGCCTTGACATTTGAAAAGCAAGCAACCTTGTTTGGCACGATGACGTTTTTGTGCTGTTCCTCTCTGTTATTGTTTCTCTGTAATGTTGGAGACGTAGGGAAGGTGCCAAGAGCATGGATTATACACGAAGGAGGTGACTGCCACAGAGAGGTAGGGTGGCCATGATGTTAGTAGCAGTGGTAGCAGCTGCAAAACAATTTTTGTGCTTCTGGGCACTGATCTCACATGTTTCCTTTAGACAGTTTTCAACAGAAGGGTGTGGCAGGGGAGCCTCCAAAGTGGACCATGAGACATGCAGTCTCCAAGCTTCTCAATGAAAAAGCAGCAATGTGCCTTTTGGGTGAAAGACAGGTTATAATCTATTCATATAGAGTACATCTGGTGGCAAAGACTTTGATCAGCAGGCTCAACAGAGAGAGAAAGGTGAACCCCAGTACTATAATCAGGAGGTACAACCCCTGACTCAAGTTTTGTGAGCAGCAGGCTGGCACTGAGCTCAAAGAGACGAAACAGAGCAAGAACAGAGGATATCAGGGTGTGTAATCACCCATTCACTGAATCAGTCGAATTTGACCTGGTAACAGAAAGCACAGAGAGAACAAGGGAGCCTATGCTAGGAAGTTTCCAACAGGCATCATCCAGAGGGAAAAGGGTAGAGAAAGCCAACTAGGAAAGAAATGATAGAGGGTATCTCCCATAGCGGATTCCTGCCCACTTGGCTCTTGCAGAGACATCAGAAAACAATTAAATAGAAACATATGTCAAATGCATGCAGATGACACACCATCTGTAAAAACAGAACTAAGCCCAAAGACCTTCACTAGGCACCCAAATCTCTCTTTTATGCCTGGCTCCAGCACCAGCCACTTATTTTGGGGGCCTTTAAGATTCAAAAGTGTAAATTCTTCCCTTTTTGCCTGATTCAATTTCAATATACTTCTACACCTTCAATTTTTGCCCTTCAATATGTTTTGTAAAGTGTGAATGTAGTTCATCTAATTGCATTCTACACATGACTGCTTTCTCTCCTTAGAATTTACAGTTTGGACCTTTACTTCACCTTCACCCTTGGGACCCAGAGCACACTCATGCCTCCTTTCTTCATAGGATGTGGATCTGAATTGGGCTGTCTTCCCTGTACAGGACACCACCATTGGTTTGCCCTCTTGGACTGCTCTGATCCACTGGTGCTCCTCACCAAAGTTCAAATTAGCTGATTCAATTTCTTCATGATCTTCTGTCGTGCCCACTGACCTAGTGGAAGTTTCCTAGAGGCATACACTGAAAATAGAATTCAAGTACCAATGGTTTATTTGGGACTTTGGAACGTACTTCCAGAAAAAAACAAAAAACAAAACAAGGTAACACTATACCAAAAGAAAGTGATGGAGGAAGCAAAAAATGTGACTCATTAAAAAAATTACCACGCTGAGCAACTGGAGCTGAACTTTGAGAGATAGACTAGAACACACAGGAAACAATTCTCTCAAACAGAAGAGCTGGAATATTTTTTCATCAACTCTTCTCTGACATTATTTGGGGCCTTTTTTACAGGGTGATTATTCTTCCATTCTTCTTGTTTGCCTCGCATGAAAGTAGGCAAAGGCAGTCTTCAAGGAAAGTTGCCAATGTTGGAAGTTGGCAATTGGTTTACTGCATGGAAATGGCAAGGGCTGAGGAGATGGTAAGCATCTGCCAGTCCCTAACCATGGGCTATACCCACATCTGCCTCAGCCCTCAAAAAGGATCAGCTCTCATACTCTAGCTATACGAGTGTATTTCCAGCTCTGAATTTGATTTGAATGCTGTGGTATACTTAAGCCACCAAAGTTCATGTTCCTATTTCTGTACTAAGCACTAGTGATTATAAGATGAATGAGACATGGTTCTTCCTTTAGGAAGTAATTTTTTAGAGTGTAAAATGACATCCTCACTTCTGCCTTCCAATAGAAATCCACTTCTCAATTTTCTTTATGCATAATGTTCTTTAATATCTACTTGTTGACACCACCATCTTTAAATCGTCTCTCTTCCCAGTATACCAATAAGTATCTTCAATACTTTTCTCAATGTTTCTAGCCTTGGTTTGCTTCTTTTTGTTCAAATTGCCATTCTATGTGCAGGCTCTCATTATATCAGTGTCATCCTTTTTTTTTTTTTTTTCCTTTTGTAACATCCCTTGTTAGCACCCCACACCTGTATCTCTTAAACTCCCAGCTAAAGATGAAAGTTATTCCCCACACCATGATGATGTAGTGAATCTTTATAAAACATGTTCTTTCAGGCCAGCACTGTGGCTCAATAGGCTAACCCTCTGCCTGCGGCGCCGGCACACCGGGTTCTAGTCCTGGTCGGGGCACCGGATTCTGTCCCGGTTGCCCCTCTTCCAGGCCTGCTCTCCGCTGTGGCCCGGGAGTGCAGTGGAGGATGGCCCAAGTCCTTGGGCCCCGTACCCGCATGGGAGACCAAGAGAAGCTCCTGGCTTTGGATCAGTGCCATGTGCCGGCCGCAGCAGCCATTGGGGGGTGAACCAACAGAAAAGGAAGACCTTTCTCTTTGTCTGTCTTTCTCACTGTCCACTCTGCCTGTCAAAAAAAAAAAAAAAAAAAAAGTTCTTTCCTGATGAAACACCTTTCACTTTCTTGCTGTTTCAAGAAAACTCAAGATCCCTCCTCCCCCCAGTTTTCCCATATCTGCCCTTCCAACCTTCTGTATAAACCAAATTAATCTAGTCACTGTCACCTCAATACAGCATGCACATTCAGCCTCCACACTCCTGCTTACATCACTTTCCTAGCTGTCGTGACCTTCCCCCCTGCACCAAATCCCACTCAATCATTAAGGTAGAGCTAAGGTCCCATCTTCCGAGGAGGCTTCTGGTGAACCTCATCTGTGCCCAGCTTGCTTCACAGAAGCTGTAATTGCCTGTTCTAATCACTTAACACTTTGTTGTTCTCTGAAATTTGTGACACTATTTCTATATAATTTATTATATTGTTTTAGCAATTGTAAGAGTTATCATTGAACACTTACATGACAAGATTCTCTAAAATTTTACATCATTTAATAGCAATACTATGAGATAACTTTTTCCCTATTTCTTTTAAAAATTTTGTTAATATAAGGAGAACAGATTTCATGTATTTCATAAGTGCAGTTCGAAGAAGGTAACCATATTTCCCTCCCACCCCCTTTGCCCCCTCAATTCTCCTTCCTTCCTTCTTTCCTTGTTTCTTTCCTTCCTTCCTTCCTTCTTCCCTTCTTTCCTTCCTTCCTTGTTTCTTTCCTTCCTTCCTTTTTTTTCCCTTAAATTTTGCAAAGACATAATTTAAACTCACTCTGTAATCACAGGCTTAATTTACCACTAACCATAATATCTAATAAGTAAAAAGTAGGAAGACCACAGTCCCACAGGAGTATAAACAAGGGCTAAAAACAATAATCATTTCACAATATGTCCATATCATTCCTAGACTTTTTTTTGTATTCTATATTAACTGCCACATATCAGAGGAAAACATGATATTTGTGTTTTTAGGACAGGCTTATTTCATTAAGCATGAAGGTTTCCAGTTGTATCCATTTTGTTACAAAAGTCAAGATTTTATTCTTTTTTATGGCTGAGTAGTATCACTGAGTAGTATCCCATAATGCATATACCACATTTTCTTTATCAAGTCATCAGTTAATGGACATCTGGGTTAATTCCATATCTAAGCTATTGTGAATTGAGCTTCAATGAACATGGAGGTACAGATCATTCTTTCATATGCTCATTTCATTTCCCTTGAGTTCATTTCCAGGAGTGAAATTTTTGGGTCATATGTATATCTATTTTCAGCTTTTTGAGCTATCTCCATATTGTCCTCCAAAATGGTTGTACTACTTTACATTTCTACCAACTGTGGATTAGGGTATCTTCTCCCCCACATTGTTGCCAGCATTTACTCTTTGTTGGTTTCTGTGTGAAAGCCATTCTAACTGGGGTTAGGTGAAACCTCACTGCGGTTTTGGTTTGCATTTCGCTGATGGCTAGTGATCCTGAGCATTTTATCATGTGTCTGTTGGCCATTTTAATTTCATCTTTTGAAAAATGCCTGTTCAAGTCCTTTGCCCATTTTTAAAAATATTTATTTATTTATTTATTTATTAGAAAGGCAGAGAGAGAGAAAGAAAGTCTTCCATCCACTGCTTCACTCCCCAAATGGTTGTAACAGCCGGAGCTGAGCCAATCCGAAGCCAGGAGCCAGGAGCTTCTTCCAGGCCTCCCACATGGGTGCAGGGGCCCAAGCACTTAGGCCAACTTCTACTGCTTTTCCAGGCCATAACAGAGAGCTGGATTGGAAGTGAAGCAGCCAGGACTTGAACTGTCTCCCATATGGGATGCCAGCACTGCAGGCGGCGGCTTTACCTGCTATGCCACAGTGCTGGACCCTGCCCATTTGTTAACTGGATTCTTTTGTTGCTGTTGAGTTTCTTGAGCTCTTTATAGATTCTGGATATTGATCCTTTATCAGTTGCATAGTTTGCAAATGTTTTCTCCCATTCCATTTGTTGCCTCTTCACCTTGTTGAGTGTCTGCTTTTCAGGGCAGAAGCTTCTTAGCTTGAGGTACACTTTTGTCACTTGGCTTTTATTGCCTGTGCTTCTGGGTTCTTTTCCAAAAAGTTTTTGCCCATGCCCATGTCTTGCAGTGTTTCCATGATGTTTTCCTGTAGTAATTTGATGGTATAAGGTCATAGAGTTAGAGCCTTCATAAATTTTAAGTTGATTTTTGTATAAAGTATAAGGTGAAGGTCTTGTTTCATACTTGTGCATGAAGATCAAATTTTCCCAACACTATTTGTGAAGAGATTAATTTTAGCTCCTTTGACAAAGGTAATTTGCTCATAGCTGTGTGGATTAATTAATTCTGGTGTTTCTATTCTGTTCCATTGTTCTATGTGTCTATTTTTATGACAGTATCAGAATGTTTAGCTTTTAACTGTCGTGTAATATATCTTAAAATCTGATATTGTGGTGCCTCTGGCTTTGTTTTTGTTGTTTAAGATTGCTTTAGCTATTCAGGATCTCTTGTGTTTCCATATAAATTTTAGCAGCTTTCTTCTAGATCTAAGAATATTATTTTGATTGGCACTGCATTGAATCTATAAATTGGTTTGGGTAGTATGGACATTTTGGTGATATTAACTTTTCCAATCCATGAATATGCAATATTTTTCCATTTTTTGTGTCTCCTTCTATTTCTTTCTTTAGTATTTTGTAATGTCATTGTGGAGCTCTTTCACATCCTTGGTGAAATTTATTCCAAGGTATTTAAATTTTTGTAGCCATTGTCAATGGTATGGATCTGACAAGTTCTTTCTCAGCCATGGCAGTGTTTATATATACAAAGGCTATTGACTTTTGTGTGTTGGTTTTGTTTCCTGCAACTTCATCCAACTCTCTTATGAGTTAAAATAGTCTCTTAGTGGAATCCTTTGTTTCTTCCATATAGAGGATCATTTCATCTGCAAACAGGGATAATTTCATTTCCTCCTTTCCAATTTGTATCCATATTATTTTTTTTCCTGCCTAATGGCTTTGGCTAAAACTTCCAGGACTATATTGGATAACAATGCTGAAAGTGGGTACCCTTATCTGGTTTTGGGTCTTTTCCCCATTCAATATGATGCTGACTGTGAGTTTTTCATATATTGTCTTAATCGTGTTAAGAAATGTTCCTTCTATCCTCAATTTTGTTTAAGGATTTTATCATGAAAGGATGTTGTATTTTATTAAATGCTTTTTCTACAGTTACTGAGATAATTATATGATTTTTATTTTTCAATTTGTTAATGTGTTGTTTCACAGTTATTGATATTTGTATGCTGAGCCATCCCTGTACATCTGGGATAAATCCCAATTGGCCCAGGTGAATGATCTTTCTTTTTTTTAAACCTTTATTTAATAAATATAAATGTAGAAAGTACAACTCTTGATTATAGCAATTCCCCCCCCCATAACCACCCTCCAACCCGCAAACCATCCCATCTCCCACTCCCTCTCCCATCCCATCCCATTCTTCATTAAGATTCATTTTTAATTATCTTTATATACAGAAGATCCATTTAGTATATGCTAAGTAAAGATTTCAACAGTTTGCACCCACACAGACACACAAAGTATAAAGTACTGTTTGAGTACTAGTTTTTTTTTATAATTTGCATAGTATAACATATTAAGGACAGAGATCCCTCATGGGGAGTAGGTGCACAGTGGCTCCATTGTTGATTTAACAATTGACACTCTTGTTTATGGCATCAGTAATCACCTGAGGCTCTTGTTATGAGCTGCCAAGGCTATGGAAGCCTGCTAGTTCACAAAATGTTGGATTTGATTCAGTAGTATTTTGTTAAGGGATTTTGCAACTATGTTCATCAGAGATATTGGACTATAGTTCTCTTTCTTTGTTGTATCTTTTTCTGGTTTTTGAATTAAGGTGATGCTGGCGTCATAGAAGGAGTTTAAGAGGATTTCCTCCCTTTCAATTGTTTTGCATAGTTTGAGAAAAATTGGAATTAGTTCTTCTCTAAATGTTTGGTAAAATAAAAAAATTTTTTTGGTTAGTTGGCCAAAGATTTATCAGTTTTGCTTACTTTTTAAAAAATCCAGCTCTTCATTTCACTGATCTCTTTGTCTGGTTTCAATTTTGTTTATTTCTTCTCTAATTTTGATTATTTCTTTTCTCCTACTAATTTTGGGTTTGGTTTGTTCTTGTTTTTCTAGGTCCTTTAAATGCATTGTTAGATCATTAATTTGATGCCTTTCCAATTTCTTTGTGTGGGTACTAATTCTAATTGCCATAAAATTCCCTCTCAACACTGCTTTTACTGTATCCAAAAAGTTTTGATATCTTGTACTGTCATCTCCATTCATTTCTTGGAATTTATTGATTTCTTCTATGACCCACTGTTCACATGGGAGCATGTTTCTCAGTCTCCATGTGTTTGCATATTTTTGAGAGTTTCTTATGTTTTTAATTTCCAGCTGCACTCCCTTGAGGTCAGAAAAGATACATGGTATGATTTCAAATTTTTTGAATTTGTTGAAACTTGCTTTATGGCCTAGCATATAGTCTATCCTAGAGAAAGTTCCATGTACTGATGAAAAGAATGTGTTTTGTGCAGCTGTGGATAAAATGTTCTGCAGGTATCAATTAGGTCCAATTGGTCCATAGTGTAGATTACTTTTGTTGTTTCTTTGTTGATTTTTTGTCTATTTGATCTGTCCATTCATGAAAGTAGAGTATTGAAGTCTCCTATTATCGAATTGGAGCCTATGCCTCCCTTTAGATCCATTAAAATTTCTTTTAAATAGCCAATTGCCCTGGCATTGGGTGCATATACATTTACTATAGTCACATCTTCCTATTGAATTGATCTCTTAATCATTACATAATATACTTCTTTGTCTCTTTTAAATGTTTTTGTGTAAAATTGTATTTTTGATATTATGATGGCTGCTATTGCTGAATTATACTTATTTAATAACTCAGTAACAATGCATTTGCTCAAGTGTAGTAACTACAGTAATTACCACCTGTAGTCTAGAAATACTTTTTTATGATAAGTCTAGAAAGATTTTTATTATAATTTCAATAATATCCTATTCATCTCCATGTTTAGCAGTTTAATATTCAAATCTAGATTTTTCATTTTTCTTCTTCTTAGCTAATTTTGTTCTCCTTTTTAAGAATGTCCTAAAATTCCTAACCATAAACTATAACAATAGAATTTCCCTTTAGTATTATCTGTCTTAGGGATATCATCATTATTTTTTTCCTTCAATGAGTATAATTTTTTTCATATAAACATTTCTGTATTGGAAACATTTCAAAGTTAAAGGAACTGACTTGTCACAGATGATCTGTTATGAAATCTCTCCTTTTAGTATGTCATGCAGGAAAAAAAAAATGGGCAAATTAAATAATTTGAAAGAGTAAGGAGGTACTTTGCCTATATTTCTGTAGACACAAAAGGACATCAACGAAAAAGCCTGAATTTGGTTTATAATTTGACAGTTCTTTCCTTTGAAAAATATGTTGAATTGCGAAAAATTTGGAAATTTTGTGACCTTTCTCAGAAAATATTGAAGATCCCCAAGTCAGTTCACTTTGTGCCCTCTGGAAGATTAGAAACTAAAGAAACACAGGCTATGTAATGTCTTCTTGCTGATTTAAAAAATTATTTCTAAAACCATCACTATTGTTGATATAAAAAACTGAAATTCAAAATTTCCTTGTTACTGAAAAATAAAATCCTTTGTTATTTTTTGCCAAGTTAAAAATCCTATTAGAAAGTAATTATTATTTTGTTTTCTTGAACATAATCTCTCAAGGAGAAATTTCACCCACATAGCCATTAAATCTCTTTATTCTTCATGAATTAAAAAATTCTAGGAAGCAGAATCATTGCCTGAGCAAAGCTGATGATTGTAACTCTTAGCAGAGGGCAGAGTGGTAGAGCAGAAAATCTTGGACTTTGGAGCTGTAAGTCTTCATTCAACCTCTGGTTTCATCACCTAGTAGATGTGTGAACTTGAATAAGTTACTTTTCCTCCCTTATCCTCATTTTGAACAGGAAAAAAAATGAAATAAATCACTCTAGACTTTTTTAATGGTTAAAGATAACCCTGAAATTGTTTAATACACTTGAAAGCTGTGTTATGGGCTGAAATGCACCCCACCTTTCAATCTTCAGTGATTTATAGTAAGGCCATATCTGGAGATAGGGCCTTTAAAAATTTGGTTGAAGTAAAATGAACTCTTACAGGTGGGCCTTCATTCAATCTGACTGGTGTCCTAGGGAGAAAAGACTAAAACACAGACAGGCAGGGACACAGAGAAAACACATGGGAAGACATAACTCTCAGAGGAAACCAACCGTGTGGATACCTCGATCTAGGCTTCTCAGCCTTCAGAACTATGAAAAGGTAAATTTCCATTGTTTACTCCACCACAGCAGCCCCACTAAACTAATAAAGGCTCACAATAATTGACAGATGAGTGTTATTATGTGAGTTTTCCTATTGAAACATCCAGATTTATGATTTAAGCTGGATAAAAAGAGCTAGCTCATAGTTGATGGTGAGTAACCATCCGCTGAAAGAATTAAAGGGCATAACAAAGGATGAATCCTTGCATGTCCTTAGCCAACAGGCCACAGCACTAGATCTTCCAGCTATCTTAGGTTAAAGCACTGAAGGGTCCTTTTAAGATTCACATTAAGCTATTATCCTTCATCAATGTTTTTACACAAATAATTTAAAAGATCATAGTTAATCTTAGAGACTAAGATCTTGAGAGCAAAATGTCCAGAGTAAGTCAGCTTTCAAAGTAGGTAGGAAAAAGATAAGCACTAGGACCAGGGTATTGTGGGCATATAAATAGCCCCACCCCTAATAAGAGTTGCTGAAGACCCAACAAGGAGACTGCCTATGTGGCACTGAATCCAAGCAGGACACTCACACAGAATGGAGGTCTAGATACGGATCACTGATGCTAACCTTTCTCAAATCCCAGATTTGCCTCCAGCTTATAAACAGGATCAATTTATCCCTATGGGACACCATCTTGATGTATATGTCTGTTCTCACATAAGGAATAAGAATGGACTTACAGGATTTACTTTATATGCATTTTCAGACATTAATGTCAAACAACATCTCAACTTTGCTACCATTAAGGTATTCATTGGAAGAAGGATGATTTTACAGGAAGTTAGAGAACTGATGAAAGGAATGAGTAAGCAAATTGAAAATATGAAGGCATGTGGAGACTACCCAACAACATTGCAGAGATAAAGGAAATCCTAAACTCAAAAATCAGACTCAGAAAACTCAAAATATTTTTGACAATTATGTTACTGTTATTATATTACTGTTATTCACTGCTCCCCCATCTTTAAATAACATCACTGTCAGCACAACTCGCCTTAATGCAGACCAGTTAATTACCTCTTCTTAATAATTCTTCATGAATTTTAATCATCCTTTGACTTACAGGAGGCTAAAAGTAAATGAACTGGAAAAGAAAATAGAATGAGAAAATATCAAAGTAAGTGGATCACATAAATCCTAATGGAAGCAGACAACTTTAATTTGACTGCAAGTTAACACTGATGCCAAACCAGTTTGCCCAGTTTGATTGAGTTTTAAGAAATAGTCAAATTTGATATTTTGAACTGGAAGAAAACTTATAGATCTCAACTTCCTCATTTACATAAACAGGACTAGATGGCCTCAATGTGGAATTCGGTCCTATTATCCTTTAAATTTTGTGATGTAATAACTTTCTTTAGATGTTTCTTCTGATCAGAGATTAGCAAAGATTATAATGACCTAGTGAAAGTAAAATAAAATGAAATATAAAGCTTATAATTTTAAGAATTCTATTATCAAACAGATGATTCTCTGCTAAATTAGATAATTTTTCCAAATAGTAAGTCCAATGATCCACATTTGGCTTTTATTTTTCATATGACCAGGCCAAAATTTAGGTGAAGTCATTTCCTGGACAATAATTTATTTTATGTTGAATTCACCAAATCTGAGTTTCATTTAAAATTGTTACTTTGTTGCCCATTTTATGACAGTTCCAACATACTCACCAACACCTTCTTCATCTGGTACAAACTATGGAACCAAAGATACCAAAAGCAAACAACTGTGATCCTCCTGACAAAAAGGAAAAAAAAATTCCATTCCCATAAAAATAACTAAGAGGCTCTTTTGTAAACTAGTGATTAAAAATATTCAGCAAATAGCACATACATGATTGCAAAATATATCTCAAACATAATAGTGTGCTTTAAAAACAAAATATCCTTCAAACCCTTGAGTTAGCGAAATAAAAACAAGAAAACACATGAATCCAATAAAGTCAATGGGGTGTAAACTTGCTCACCCTCTGTTCAAAATGAAGATAGGCGTGCTAGTGGTTTAAGAGGACTTCTAAAATGACTCCATAGTACCAAAGATCTGGTTCACTCAAGCCTACTTTACAAGTTTCCTGAGAACAAGAGCCATTTCTCATTCACCTTAGCATCTCTGATAGAATTTAATATAATACACAATAGGTAATTTGTATACATTCATGAAAACATGAATGAAAGAGCGAGTTCTGGGGCGGAAGCATTAGAAATTCATTTTAACTAGAGCTGATTCATAAAGGATAATTTTCTTAAGGAGTTCTTGTCCTAATCTGGCCTGGAACTGAAATGTTAGTAGAAGGGAATGAATTAAAAATAGGCTTAAGGGGCCAGCACCGTGGCTTACTTGGTTAATCCTCTGCCTGCAGCACCAGCATCCCATATGGACGCTGTGTTCTAGTCCCGGTTGCTCCTCTTCCAGAACAGCTCTCTGCTGTGGCCTGGGAAGGCAGTGCACCCGCATGGGAGGCCAGGAGGAATCACCTGGCTCCTGGCTTCGAATTGGCGTAGCTCCGGCCGTAGTGGCCATTTGGGGAATGAACCAACGGAAGGAAGACCTTTCTGTCTCTCTCTCCCACTGTCTAACTCTATCTGTCAAATAAAAAAATAAATAAATAAAATAAAATAAAAATAGGCTTAAAAAGGATAAATGCAATTCAAATAGCGTTAAAAGCATAATGTTTTAAGCTTTTTAAAAGAATATGAAGTACGCTGTGAAGTGTGAAACAGTTCAAGTAAACAAGAGTTACATAATGCATTGTTGGGAAACCCATTTGGTTTGTTATTAAACATTGGCATATGGGATTAAGCAATGGTACATAATACATCTTTGAACAGCTTGTAATGCTTAACTGAAAGAGAAGTTACTTATGTCCTTTTCATGAATGAATTGCTCAGCCTTGGCTCTCCATTTCTTGTATTCAAATTTGAAAAAGTTGAACAAGCAGCTCAGAGGCCTGCAGTTTACTAGCCCAGTTTTTGGAAGGAAGTATTCAGGGGAGGACCTGAGCCTTTTGAAAGGCAGCTCAGGCCAGATATAGATTGAATTACAATTTGTTTCTTCAGACCGTGGCCTTGATGTAGCATATTAATATGAAAGATGATACTGTACTTTGTTACTATCTTGCATGAAGGGAAAAATATTCGACAAAACACATGAAAATTATTTTCCAGGTTCTGATCCATATCATGGAAAGCAAATCTATGTATTTTACTTCTCTGAAACATTTAGTTATCCCAACATTCATAGTACACATGCTATACACTATGATTTTGTAACAATGCTCACGGGTAACTGAAATCAACAATCTATTAAGAAAATCATGTCATTTAATCCTTGAAACTAGGATAAGAATTCATTTGTTTGAATAATCCAAGCATGACATTAAAATCAGGTACATTATGCACATTTCCCTCTCCCTGCTGAGGGGCACGTGCATTTGGAAGAACAGACAGATCTTATTGCTCCCTGATAAGGTCAGAGAGGCTTAGCTAGAATGTGGAATTACTTAAAGCTCATTGGTTTTGCCTATGGAGCACAAGGCTGTTACCATGACGACAAAGCTGCAGTTGCTACGGCATCCACAGGCTCATCTGATGTCAAGGCTTCCAGGTGGCCCAGCACAAAAGCTATTACTTTATGTTGTTTCAGGAAGTCTTTGAATAGTAGTGCAAAGCTAAAATAATTCCAGGTAAGTGAGGTTTCCTGTACCTTTCCATGAAGACAGAAGGCTGGTCTTTTAAGCAGGAGTAAATCATTGGAAACAAATTTATTTCTCCCAATCAGCTCATCAGAGAAATAATTCAGAGTTGAGTGAGTAAAAATGTATACAGTTAGTGTGCAAATCATGCTTTACTTTCCATTTCCCAAATATAAATTTTATGATAAATTTTTAAATAACCTCACAAAAAATCTATAAATTGTTTAGATTGGCAACAGCCAACTCACTGTTTGGTTAAAAAAACAAAAAAGTGTTACAAAGCTGGAAACACAGGCAAAGTAAAGCACCAGAAAGGAGCAACCCATTCCCTTTCTTGACTATAGTGTATTATGGGTCTATGCCAAGAATAAATACAGCCTTTTTGTGGGGTGTTAAAGCATATAAAATATTCATGCACGAGAGAGAGAGAGAGAGAGAGAGAGAGAGGAAACTTTACTCTTGTCATCCTTAAGACTTCCATAACAAGACCTCAAGGCTGAGAATAATGCTACTTCCAAGTGATATAGAACTTGTGTTCTAATTAGAGAGAGTGGGTTACAGTGAGATGAAAGAGGGAGAAAGATAACTAATTTGAGTCTTTGCTGATTGGCAAGTATTGTGTTAAGCATGTATGCCTGTTACTTCATTTAGTCCATGTTCTCTTACTAGGAGTTAGAAAATCATATTTCCATTTTACAGATAAGGAACTAGAGAAGTTAAGTGAAGGGTCATAGGATAAGTTGATCTGCAGTTGGAATTAATGCCTGTGTGATATACTAAGTGTGCTCATTCCCCCTGTGATGGGTGTGATGATATGCTACCTTCAGAATGCCATCTTCACAATAGACATTCATCCTGAATAAGTAGGGCTTGAAACAGGAGTAATGGAAAGATTCAAAAGATCACACCTGAAGTAACTTTAACAATCTTCTAATCTTATCCCTGATATCTCAACTGTCTCTAACTACTGTCCATACCTCCCATTGTAATGTCAACCAGTCACAGCTTCCTTGCTAACCGGGAAGCCACCGTCTCCAGAAGCAGACATTTAAGTTAGGAAATTACTCATTTTATTAAGCCTTTTTCACAGCTGGTGGTAGGATCTGATATACTGCTAGTCTTTGTCCTGGCTAAGACTTGAACAAGACTGAGCCTGTTGTGTTCAGACTGGTATGTAGGCCGGGTATGATTTGGGACAAATAGAGAGAGGCTCTTGGGAGTAACACTGTCCAGAACTGTGGAATTCTTAAGATTTCACCCTATGTGTCAGCAAACAAGTTAACTGAACACGGTTTCTTGGATACTGAAAGAAAACACAAGACTCTTGGGTCAGAGATGGGAGACAGTTTATTACCCACTGCAACTGCAGTAGCTGGAGTATCAGCGATCATGCTGGTTCCCTGAGCCCCAATTTGCACAGAGCAATGTGAAAAGGGTCAGGGGACATTTGCACATGCAAAAAATTGTGCCTATAAGAGTGAAATTGGATGTGGTGTTTTATAATGGGCAGTAAAGCCTGCTTAATTAACCTCTTTGTCGGAGGAAGATGTTGTAAAGATTGTCCAAAGAAAAGACAGCTGATATCTCTGTGCTTAAGACGCTGAAACAAGAGAAATCCATAGGGAATTATCTTCCCCAAAATACCTCCTTTGTTCTAAATGACATACTTCATATACTATGATATATGGACACATTTCTTTTTTACTGGTTATATCAAATTGCTGCCACATAGTGAGTTATGACTGATCTGATTGTCTTGTTTGCTGACAGGCACTATAACAATACCGAATCACTTCAAATTTTACTTTTAGTTGGATTAAAGAAAAACCCACAATTTAAATGCACCCTTTCATTCATGCTAGTAACATTATTTCTCAGAAGAGTGGAGGAAACAGCATCCTAATGGAAGCTGGACTTTGATAACAGTCTTTTGCTTGTTATCCTCCACATCCCTCTTGGTTCTCTTGAATTCAGTCAGTAAACTTGCAGGGAGGGTTATTGTTCAGCCACACAGAGCTAATCGTGTTTTGAGTTCTGACTTCCATTTTCTATAAAATAAAACCATTTTGAAATTTCCCTTTGTTTTTAGTATAAAACTTAAGTCTTGTAACATAGCTGACAGGAACCTGCCTACATTCCATCCTTATCTTGAAATATTGTTCTTTCTCTTTTTACTCCTGTCTTAAAAGTATTTTTTCCAAGTTCTTAAACACACCATGCCTTCGAGCCTTTGCACTTGGAATTTCTCTGTCTGAAATGCTCTCTATTCATCATTACCCTTTAGCCTAACTCATTACTTTTCTAACTTGCAGGTTTCAGCTTCAAAGTTCTTTTTTTTTTTTTTTTTGACAGGCAGAGTGGACAGTGAGAGAGAGAGAGAGAGAGAGAGAAAGGTCTACAGATGTGAGTCATTGTGAACATCAAAACCAGGGATGATAGTATAAATGAGGTGGGAAAGCAAGGGGAGGAAGGCTGTGCTTCTTAGTTTTATCACTTTTCTATAGTTTACAGGTTGGGGGTCTGGTCTCTAACCATCTTTCCTTATAATAAAAGCAAGGCCATTGGGGAATTGTGACTCTGATGGTCCAAAGAAGCTTCAGCCAATCCTCTAGGCGCAGACAAATCTTCATTGTTAACTATCTCATTCTTTGCCATAAATGCTGAATGAACAGTACATAATGAGAACAATTAACAATATTTTAGAGTTTTATGAAATGCAATAAAATGTACCAGAATAACTGCAATCTAATTTGGAATAATATTGTAGTAGTTTGATTTGAAATCTGTACAGAAATTCTGACTTCACTATCTACTAACTGTGTGACCTTGAGCAGGCTATTACTGTTAACTTACCCAAGGGCATATACATTTAAGCACTTATTATTTGTCAGATACTTTACCTTAAAGTAAATACTACTATTATCCTTATTTCTCATATGAGAAACTGAGGCAGAAAGCTTAAGTAACTTGCCAGAGTCACAGAGTTATTACTTGGTGCAGCCATCACTACAATTCCAGCAGTCTGGTTCCTACATCTTGCTCCCGTACTATACTCCCTAAGCTTTAGTGTCTTCTCTACAACAGGTACAATGATACCTACCTCACAGAATTGTTGCAATGTAAGTGAGAAAATACTTACAAAGTGCACAATGTCAGAACAAAATTCTCTCTAAATGTGAGCTATTATACTAGACAATCTATGGGATTTATAATTTTAAAGTATATTAATTGCATTCTCAACTCAGTTATCATGTGAATGTTTTCTGTTTTCTTTTTGGATTATGCATGCTAGCAGTTTAGTATGATATTGACTTCCCTCTTTTGAAAAGCATAACTGGGGGACATTGCCTCCTTAATTTGTGATTGTACATTTAGGAGATATTTGATATTACTGTAAGGTGAGATTAAACCAAATACCAAGACTCAGGACTGAATATTTTCAACCTAGCCAGCCTTTCTTTTCAGCTGTATCTTGAACATGTTTAAAGCAATTATATATATATATATATATATATATATATATATATCCCTAAGAAGGAAAAAGATAATAATGAAAAGAGAGATTTAAGTGGAGGGTATTCTGAAATCAAAGAAGTTAGGTATGCTTATTTTCCACCTACAAGCTTTCAAGCTCCATGCAAATGTGGTGTTTTGTCAGTGGTGGTGGTGGTGCATGGAATATGGACCCTTTTAAACTGCTATTGAGAGCTTCCCATTCTATTGACTACAAGTATTACACTCTTAGCTGATGGAGAATCACTGAGGAAGATAGAAATAAAATATAATTGGTTTAGTTTGTAGGATTCCTCCTTCTATTCAGAATCTCTTAACGTGCCCCCAGTCTGCCCCAGGCACTGAATTTACTCTTCTTTGACCATTTTCTTCCTCTGAAAAAGAAATAGCATATTTTAGATGTCAGTGTTTCATCTTTCCTTCCAGTTTTTTAACCATAAGTAATCTTCCTAATCAAATAAACATATAGTCAATGGCCATAGGTGAAAAAGATTTGTTGCTAAGTAGTAGAGCTATAAATAACAAACATAGAGGAACATGAGCATTTAAGAAATTGTCAGAGGAAAAAGAATTACAAATGAAAAACAGAACAGCCAAAGAGTTAAGAGGAAAATCAGATTTTTATAATGTCATAGGAATCAGTGTTTATTGGATTTGGCAGTAAAAGCTGATTGCTGTGTCATTTAATTAGAGAATGGAGAAAGGAAAGAAAACAGAATGAGAGGAATCTGCTTTTTGTGGATTTTGCCTATTAAATGTAGTATCCAAGATGGTAGCTTTTAGAGGAGGTTAAATTAAGGATAATTGATTTGTTGTTTCGGGTGTGTATATTTAATGTAAAATTTAAGCATATGTACAAAAACAGTATGCGATTGATTTTGTGATATTTCCTATATTAACTAAGAACTTGTAGAGATTTCCACTTCTACATAAAACATAACAAAGCATGGCAAGTCAACATCATTGTTAGTAATAAACTGGAAAAATCAGAGACATTGAAAAAATCATATTTTTCAACCCATGAGAGAGCTGTGGGAGAAATAAGGTCTAAAAGAACTGGAATTCGTAAGAGGGCAAATCATTCAATTTTATCTGAAGATCTGCAGATTCTATTTTTACTATGAATATTTGCTGATTCTGGGCATGGATGGTGGCTGAATATTAGGCTTCATTCATGCAACCCTCAATAGCATGTGGGAGAAAAACAAACTAACGTAACTTTTAGTTATTGCACAGGTTTAATATGACAATATTGGAGGACTGAAGGAACTCAAACGTGTGACTGGTTTCCTACACAAAGCATTTGTTTAATTTTGAAGCTTCATGGAAAACTAAACTGTTAGAAGCAAAGACTTTTTTTAAGTTATAGGCATCAATATACATTAGTCAGACATACTTTAGCATGCACATAACAAGAGCTTAATAGAAGCTTTGTTTTCAGTTCTTGTTTTGTTTCTAAAATTTATATACTCATATAGTGAAATCCCAATCTTAAGTGTATCATTAGATAAATTTTTGTATTATTATATATATTTTTTGACAGGCAGAGTGGACAGTGAGAGAGAGAGACAGAGAGAAAGGTCTTCCTTTGCCGTTGGTTCACCCTCCAATGGCTGCCGCGGCTGGCGCGCTGTGGCCGGCACACTGCTCTGATCTGATGGCAGGAGCCAGGTGCTTCTCCTGGTCTCCCATGGGGTGCAGGGCCCAAGAACTTGGGCCATCCTCCACTGCACTCCCTGGCCACAGCAGAGAGCTGTCCTGGAAGAGGGCCAACTGGGACAGAATCCGGCGCCTCAACCAGGACTAGAACCCGGTGTGCCGGCGCCGCAAGGCGAAGGATTATCCTAGTGAGCCGCGGAGCCGGCCAATTTTTGTGTTATTATAAAGAGAACAGATTTCATGTATTTTATAAACACAATTCAAAGATAACCATACCTTCTTCCTTTCCTCTCTCCCTCAATCCCACCTCAATCCTTCCTTTCTTTTTTTTCTATAATTTTTTACAATAATATAATTTCAATTTAGTTTATATTCACAAGCCTAATGCACTACTAACCATAATGTTCAACAAGTAAAAAAGTAGGAAAACCTCAGTTCCATAGGAATATAGACAAGGGCTATAAATATAATCAAATCATAAGAAGTCAGTTTCATTCTTATACACTGCTTTTGAAAAATTCTATGTTAACTAACACATATCAGAGAAAATATAGGATATTTATCTTTTAGGAACAGAATAAAATCTTCTAGAGTCTCATAGAACTGTAACCTAAATGGGAGGATCCCTTAATAAATCTCCTGTGGAATTTCAGAGCTAAGGAGTCAAAGACCACCAAGCTGTCACTGGAAGTTCCAAAAGACTTGCGGGGCCCATGTTATGATGCAGTATGTAAAGAAGCTGCTTGCAGCACTGGCATGCCATATTGGTGCACTGGTTCTAGTCGCAGCTGCTCCACTTTGACTCTCTCCCCCCACTAATTCACCTGGGAACCCAGGAGGGGATGGCCCAAGTTTGGAACTCTGCCACCCAAGTAGGTGATCTGGATGGAGTTCCTGGCTCCTGGCTTCAGCCTGGCCTAACCCCCTGACCACTGTAGCCATTTGGGAAGTGAACTAGCAAATGGAAGATCATTTACTTTCTCTGTCTCTCCTCTCTCTCTCTCTCTTTTTCTCTTTCTCTTTCTCTTCCTCTTCCTCTTCCTCTTCCTCTTCCTCTTCCTCTTCCTCTTCCTCTCTCTGCCTGTCAAATAAATAAAACAATCCTTTTTTTTTTTAAAAAAGAAGCTCCAAAAGACTATGCCCTAGGATTAGTGATGAACTAGAGGAAGATTATTTTCTACCAAAATTGTGACCTGCACTGGGCCAACATGGCCCTTGATTGGATTACATTGATCCCTTCTTTACTCTTTCTGCCTATTAGAAAAATTGAATCCTATCTGGGAAAGATATTATAACACCCAAAGTCTACAAGGAAGGGGGAGGGAGGGTAGGAGTGTGGGCAGGAGGGAGGGTAGGATGAGAGGTATCACTGTGCTTCTAAGTCTATAAATATGAAATTTGTTCGCCTTATAAAAATAAAAAATTATTTTAAAAATGTTTTCTAACAAAATATTTTTTTAATTTTATTATCATTGAATTTTTTAAGAACCCTTATATTTAATGACATTATTTAAAGTACTGAAAAAGGCCGGCGCCGCGGCTCAATGGGCTAATCCTCTGCCTACGGCGCCGGCACACCGGGTTCTAGTCCCGGTCAGGGCGCTGGATTCTGTCCCGGTCACTCCTCTTCCTGTCCAGCTCTCTGCTGTGGCCCGGGAGTGCAGTGGAGGATGGCCCAAGTTCTTGGGCCCTGCACCCGCATGGGAGACCAGGTGAAGCACCTCCTGGCTTTGGATCAGCGCGGTGCGCTGGCTGCAGCTTGCTGGCCCCAGCGGCCACTGGGGGATGAACCAACAGAAAAGGAAGACCTTTCTCTCTGTCTCTTTCTCTCACTGTCCACTCTGCCTGTCAAAAAATAAAAATAAATAAAAAAATAAAGTACTGAAGAAAAATGGCCATCTTTGGTTTCTATACCCCCAAAAAATAAATTCTTATGGTAACTTCTGAGTTATTTTGTTAACAATAGACAGAATAAACAAACAAAAGCATACAAGGGCTTTTCTTGGGCTTGGATAAAAACAGAGAAGTCAGTAGGATCAAAGAACATGGGAAGCAGTAGAAATTTAGGTATATGTAACTGAAATTGACTCTAGGAAATAATTTTATATTTCATAGTGATTGAAATGTAGACTGTGCTAAATGCACACAGCAGTAACACAGCAGACAGGGGGCTGGTAAGCAGATGTAAAGTATTCCAGGGCTGTAGCCATTATGCAGGTAGTGGTAAAGGTAGTAATTTGCATTGTTGTCAAGGCAGCAAGGATTCAACTCTGAAGTTGTTTCCTAAAGCCAAATAAACTTGGCTATCCATACCCCTGGTTAGCTTCCTTTGATATTACAAATTTCATTATCACATTGTAACTTTTAGGTAATAATCTTTCTACTTCCATATCCTTGTTAAGTTTTTCATAGCCAGAATAAAGGCCAAACTAGACCTAAATCTTGTTATTTCTTCTTCCTTCTGAGTAATTAACTTCCAGCAAGTCAAGAATTGGTCAGATTCATTGCCCTTTAGAAGAGCAAGACTTGCATCTGGTGTCTAGACATCCGCCTCATCCTTTTAACGCGTTGCCTCCATAGCATGGACCGTTAAAATCGCTTCTCTGGCCAGCCGGCTGTAGTAATACCCCTCACTTGTTTCACGCATGTCCTTTTCTCCTCAACTGAGCATGCTTTGCTTCACTCAACAGATGTAAGAAACCAGCAAACTTCAGCTACAACTGCTCCTTCTCCCTCAATTTGTTATTTTTCTTTTGAATAAGGAATAAATATCCTTCCAGGGACATGTTTGCATCCTGCTCCCCCAGGCTGATGCGAGAGTGATGAGCCTCTGTTCACGTTTCTTTGTGGATATTGATATTTTATCTTACTGAATACACTTTGCTTATAGAAGGTCATTATGCTGTCCTATGTATCTTTTCATTTTTCTCCTAAGTTTGAACAATTTCCTTTTCTCTCAAAGCAATATACAGTAGTCTTCTCCTATCTGCAGGGGATACACTGTAAGACGCCTAGAAGATGTCTACAATTGCAGATAGTACTCAATGATATGTATATTATATGCCTACAACTGCATATAGTACTGAATGGTATTTTCATATGTGTATGTATATGCATATATTTATATAAATATGCTTCCAGATAGTTTGTGGAAAATTAAATTAAAAGAGAATTGAATTATGTTATCAAAAAGATTTCTCTCAGAGTATCTTACTGTATCCTTCCTCTTGTGGTAATGTGAGATGATAAATACATATCTGTATGGTGAGATGAACTGAGCTGAATGACACTGGCTCCTGCCTAAAGGTTAATTGAGCATAGACCCTGCAAACTGTCAGTGAATTGGACAACCTAGCTAGCACTGAAACGTCTAACAGGCTGATAGTATGTGCAGTGTGGATATGCTGGACAAAGGATGATTCATGTCCTGGGCAGAAAAGAGCACAGCAATAAGAGACTTCACCACGCTGCTCAGAACAGCCTGCAACTTAAAACATACAAATCGTTCTTTTCTGGAATTTTCCACTTAATATTTTGCACCATAGTTGATCTCGGGTAATTGAAACCACAGAAAGCAAAATTGCACATAAGAGGAGGACCACTATAGATGAAATGCGGACTTAAGCCAGATTGTCTTCCTTCAAAATCGGGATTCCAGGGCAGATGGCACAGTGGTTAAGACACTATTTGGGATGACCACCTCGAATATAGGAGTGCTTGGGTTCAAGCTCTGGCTCTGCTTCGGATTCATTTCCTGCTAATGAGCACCCTGGGAGGCACCAGGTGAAAGCTCAGGGAATTGGGTCTCTACCACCCCTGTGGGGAGACCTAGACTGAGTTCCTGACTCCTGGTTTTGGTCTGGCCCAGACCTCATGCTTGTGGGCATTTGGAGAGTGAACCATCAATGCAAGAGCTCTTTCTCAAATAAATAAAAAATAAACAAACAAACAAATAGATAACAAATAAATCCTAAGTTCTAATAACTGCTGGGTAACCATAGCCATTTTTCTTAACTTTTCTTGAATTCTCTGCTTATGTTTCTTCATCTGTAAAATGACCATGAAGATAGCAATTGTGTCTACTATTGTTTGGGATTTGGGAGTTTTTTTTAATTAATAGAAACAGAACCCTCAATCACTTGTGCCATACAAAGTGTCACATGCTCAACTAATGCTATTCCTCCTTTTTTTATTTTCTCCCATTCTTTATGGTTTTATTTTCTCCACTTTAAATTTAGAAATATTTCCAATCTTTGGCTAATGTTAGCAAAAAAAGAGCTTTCCTGAATTTATCCAAAAATTTCTATCCCCATGCATGCTGCCTTTTTGTTGCTCTAATTCTTTCCTTAGAGGCTTCAGAAACGAGTTTCATCTTCCATGTAAAAGCTCTTCCTAAGACAACTGTTTCATCTCTTGTCTCCTGTGAGTGGTCTTTTTGTTTCATCTCTCCATTCTTTCAAAAAAATTTCTGCCCCTGTTGTATCACATTATTTTCTGGCAGGGAAGGTGAATTATATTTGCAACATTGATCGGCTTAGGATGATGCACACTGGACAAATGAACAGATTCTGCAGTTGAATGTCAAAGTCCCGCAGTATGCTGTGTGTTTGATTTAAGAAACCAACTTTCTGAGCTCAACACAATATCATCTCTCCTGACATATAATAATAGCCTAGCTTTGGAAAGCGAAGAATGAAACTATAGCCAGCTCTCCATATCTGTGGGATACCCATGTGTGGATTCAACAAATCATCAGTCAAAAATATTTGAAAACAGAAAACTACACAAGTGGGTGTTTACTCTAGTGGTTAAGACACCAGTGTCCCACATCAGAGTACTGGTTTTGGTTTCCAGTTCTGGGCCCTGACTCCAGCTTTCTGCTAATGTAGACCCTGGGAAGCAATACGTGTCTCATGAAATTGAATTCTTGCCACTCATGGAAGACCTGCGTTGCATTCCTATCTTATTCTGGCTCTAGCCCCAAACTAGCTCTCTGTATTGAAGGCATTTGAGGAGTGAACCAGTACATGAGCACTCCTTTCTCTCTCTCTCTCTGAGTTCCTTTCTCTCTCTCTCTCTCTCTCTCTCTCTCTCAGTTCCTTTCTCTCTCTCTGTCTCTCTCTGTCTCTCACTTCCTCTGCCTCTCAAGTAAACAATACATCCAAGAAATATTTCAAATTGTGTCTGTACTGAACATGTATTTTTTTTCTTGTCATTGTACAGTGTATCTATTTATAAAGTATTTACTTTGTATTAAGTATTATAAGTAATCTAGAAATTACTTAAAGTATACAGGAGGATGTGCCTAAGTCATACATAAATATTACGCCTATTATATAAGGGACAGGAGCATCTGTAGAGTTTGATATTCTCAGAGGGTCTGGAACTGATCCTTCATGGAAGCCAAGGCACAATTGTCAATATTAGATCTGTTTCAGTGGGGTCAGGAAGGATGTCAGAAGGCAGGAAACTGACAAACCAAGGGTGAGCCAATGCCCACCAGGCAGTAAAATCAGCAGGATTAGGAGTTCTGAAGGGAAAGGAGTGCAACCTGAGCCTCAGAAGCCAGGGAAGCTATGTGGTGAGCCATAATGGGGAAATAAAAGCAAAGAAAGTTGGGCCTGGAAGACAGATCTTATCTTCCTGTGTCAGCCAGGAACCAGTCCTGGTACACACAGTACCAATGTGACTAATTTATTTAGCGAGCTCTTTGAACACTGTGATTTCAATATGTGGGGTTTGGTTTGGCAACTGAAAATACTCCAACACAACATGTATACCCTGGGATGTTTAGTGTGTGTAAGGGCTTTGATACCTTTTTATGTTTCTCACCAACATTTTCTTAGAAGAGCCCTTTGATGTCAAAGAGGTCTTTCTATGTGACTCTTGAGAGGATTTGTTGTTTTTTCTCAGAATCAGAAAGTTACTCACTTTCTTTGAAGTAAACAAACCAGAACTCTAAAAGGCTTTTGTCTTCAGTCCACAACTTCAACCCTGGGTAAAACAGGTGATGCTGTTACTCTGGGTCTTCTATTGCATGTATAAAGCAGTATATTTTGCAAACGCCCTGTTGTTTCCTTCTGGCCTAGGGGCAGTAAGATACACCTTTATTATTATCGGAGCTGCTGCACACAGAGGCTGGCTGAGTTTTGTCTGAAAGGACAATTCCAGAATCACTCAACTGATTTTCCTGTATGGACTCATCAACTTTTAGTTGCAAAATTAGTTAACTTATAAAAACAGCTGCAACATAAATCAATAGTATTTATACATTCTCATATACATGTATGTACACACATGCATGAATAAAATGATTTTGTATGTTAAGGAGGAACTAAATAATCTTTAGTAGCCATCTATGCAGAGGATACCTGGAAAAGCCTGTGTCTGCTCTTCTATGCTTCTTCCCAGAAGGGACGCATACTGCTTCCACAACTAGTCACCTAGCCCCACCAAACTAAATGTAGGGCTAGGGAGTCTCATTTCATTGCATGTGGAATCTTCAAAGAGTCCACAAATAATGTATACTATTAATAAAACACTATTCATGGTTTTCAAAATTTTTGCATCAAAATGAACATCTATTATAAGTTTTGATTTATTTGAGAGGTAGAGACACACGTATACACCCAGAGAAACAGAGAGGGAGAGAGACAGAAAGAGAGATCATGAAAGAGAAACAGACAGACAGACTGTAAACAACAGACAGTGAGATCCTCCATATGCTGGTTCACTCCCCTAAAAGCCTCCAGTAGCTGAGGCTGGGCAAGGCCCAAGTCAAGAGCCTAGAATTCAATAGAGGTTTACCACGTGGGTGTCAGGGGCCTAAACACTTGACATATCACCACTCAATCTCAGGATCTACATCAGCAGGGCGATGGACTCAAGATCCAGGTCTGAGTATCAAACCCAGGCACTCCAGTATGGGACACAGATATCCTGACCAGCATCTTAATTGCTAAGCCTAATGCCCACCCATAAACTTATCTTTTAATTAAATTTTTCTACAAACTTTTTGAAGTACTCTCATAAATGATCTTGACTTTGGTTATGGAGTGCCTGGATTTTTGTTTCTTACCATTGTTTGTGTTTGTGGATTGAGAAAAGAGGGGACAGAACATAGATGTGCAAGGCAGGAAGTACTGAAAATTATGTCTTTGGTCACACAATTCCATTTAGGGAGACAAAAATGCTTTCAACAATTTATAGCAATTTAGTATAAAAACAATTTCTCTTTTTGACATAAAATGGTTTGAATCATAACAAAAATAGATTTTGATGTGTCTAACTCTTTCAAAATTTCACTTATATAATTTTGGAATTAAAGCAAAGTTGAGTGCATCAGGAGAATGAATTTTCAGTTCCACACATCAGGAAATTAAGCTAAGTCTTTCTCAGTTCATTCTCCCACACAGCCAAGTAAGTTACCTATCTCACTGTGCCCTTCAATTGCTCGCAATGTTCTAGCATCCCACCACGCTCAGAATGAAGCATGAACTCCCTTGCACACCAAGGTCCTGGGTCACCATGCCCCCATCTACTTCTTCAGCTTAAACCTCCACCATGTTCTAGCATTGTCTTGGAACTCCAGACTTCACTCAAGCTGTGATCTTTTGGCTTTGAGTATTTTACATGTATTTAGTAACTGCTATGGAGGGAAATAATTAGCAATTTTTTTAGAATATTCTGATACACTCTGGCTGTCAAAGGCAAACATTTGTTTATCTGCAGTACAGTTTCTTATTTGAAGTGAAAACAAAAGAAACAGAAAATTCGTGCTTAGAATTCCAGATATATTTGGATTTCTTGTTTCATTTTTTTAATTAAAATGTTTATTTATTATTTAATATAAGGGACAGAGTGACAGAGACAGAGATTTCCCACCCACTGGTCCATTCCCCAAATGCCTTTGCCAGACTGAAGCCAGGAGCCAAGAACTCAATCAAGATCTCACTTGTGGGTGGCAGGGACCCAGATACCTATGCCATCATCTGCTGCCTCTAAGGCTGCACGTTAGCAGGAAGCTAGAGTTGAGAGCAGAGCCAGGACTCAAACCCAGCTACGCTCATACTGTAAACTGGTGTGCCAAGCAGTGTCTTAACCATGGAGCCCAGTGCCACATTCTGTATTTTCAAAGGAGAAATGTAGAATTATTGATACCAATGATTAAAGCACTGAATCTTTTATACTTTGTGAAAGAGCTCACGTGGCTCCAGAAGTGACTCAAATGTATCTTCAGAGAGTTCAGTGAATAAATGACATGCCCATAGTTACACAGATTTCCATATTCGTAGGTCAGAAACTGTAGGTCATTCCTTTTCACACTTTCACAACAATATTTTATGGGATAGAATCATTTTACCTACTAATAGGATTCAGGATTTTCTGATTTGTTTTCTACCACAGTTTGTGAGAAACACTGCTCCATACTGCTGCTTTCATTTTTATATACTATGTTCTCAGAGTGAGTTTTCCTCCTTAATGGTACCCACCTTGCTATGGCTGCATGTGCACTTCCCCATCCCACTCTGGGAATGGATTTATAGGGCTCAGGGTCTACTCCCCCTTACGCATTTCCTATGACTTACTATTTACTTTCAGAAAGTGCCAACTCCTTGACTTTGCCCATATTCTATCTGCTTGCTCTCAGTAGTCATAGCTGCTGCCTGCTGGGTTTGTTTGCCAATTCCTGCAGTTCTGCCCTGACATCATTTCCATTAATGGTCCTCTTCTCCAGTCTGGACTAAATGTCTTCAAACACTTCCAGTCTTTGCTCCCTGGTCCTTCTCTGCCTCAGGCTAGAGAGTCAATTCCAAGTGTAGCATCTTCCACTCTGCGCTATACTAGGCAATTTAACTAGACTATACTTAGCCATGTCCAGAATTATTACAAGAGATCTTTTTGCATCTGTCTGATCATTGCTGCTCCATAGAGGAGGCTAGAATTGTATCTTGTCCATTTATGTATCATATCCATTGATTTCTCTCTTGATTCCTCTATGATTGATTGTTTCAATTTAACTTGATCATGGAGAGACCACATAGTTAGCCAAACGTTTATCTGAGTGTGTCTGTGAGAGTGCTTCTGGACAAGATTAGCATTTGAGTGGATAGACCAAACAAAGCTGGTGTTCCTCCCCAAGATGGGAAGGCATCATCCAGTCCCCCAATGACCTTGATACACAAGAAGGTGAAGGAAGGAACAGTTTCTCTCCTCTCTGGCCAACTGTTTTAGCTGGAAGATTGGTCTTCTGCCTTTGGAGTGGGCCTTACACCATCAGTAGTCCTAACTCTCAGACCTGTGGACTTGGACTGGAACTATACTGCCAAGTTTCCTGGATCTGTAGCTGGCAAACAACAGATTTGTAATCACATAGAGATAGATAAATAGATGATATAAATAGATTCGTAGATAGACAGATATTGTGTATATAATAATTTTATCTTACTGGTTCTATTTCTCTTGAGAAACTTGGTTAACACATTTTTCTTTAGCATATTAGTAATCCTTAAAGTAATATATATTGAATTTGAAAGCAAAGCCCACAGGAAGAACACATGCATGTCATTACGCATGTGTATTCACTCATGTTTTCCACCAAGAATGACTAACCCCTAATGATTCTGCTGCATTCCTCTCTGTCTACTGCCCTTAAAAAGAGTGGGAAAACAAATGCTTTGGAAAAATATGAATTTTTAATAGACATAAGTTTTACGGAGACTTTGTCTAAGTCACAAATGCCTTATGGAGTCTTATTGCAATGAGCATGAACAGTGTAAAGAATAAAACCTGTGGTGGAGATTGCATTCTCAAATTGAGGTAAATATGCAGTTGCTCGCTCACAGGCTGATGTGCTTTGAGTAGAATCTATTTTCCCTCAGACAGTAGCTTTATGACTGTATGGTGAGGCCGTCTGGGCAATTCAGAAATTTAAGGGCTGTGCAGACTTACTGTCTTTGACCGGGGCAGACAGCCTGGGAGTCTTTGTTCTCAAGGGTAGTACACTGTGCTGCATTCATTATCCCAAAACTGGCTGGCGGAGGTTATAAAAAATATATTTTGCAAGAAAGTTTCTAGGCCGTTCAACTGTATAAATTACTTCAATTCCTTGCTCTCTTCTGAGGAAAACAACATTTTTCTCCCCACAAAATATTGCCTTTTCACTCATGACTCTCTTGTTATTACTTGTTTGCTACCTTAATTTTTTAATAGATATAACATTCAAATGTGTAAAAAAAATCAAATACATGTAGAATGGAACACTTCTCTTCAATCTCAGTCCTCCACCTTCCCTACTCTCCACCTCTACCAAAGATAAAGTAGGGATTCCATTGTTACTTTCTGTGTATCCTGTCAGAGGCTTTCTACATATATGCAAAGCAATGTGAATGTATGTTCTAATTCTTGCCACTTTTAAAGAAAAAAGCAGATAGATTCATGAGGACTACCCATGTCTGATTTTAGCACTTCATATCTCCTGGCTTTGGAAAATTTTAACTCTGGGCAAATCAAGGTAACTGATCTAATCTCTCTAGGAGTTTTACATGCTACCTGACATCTACACATTTTGGAGACATTTTCATATCAGTTCAAAAATCTTCCTCATTGATTACAGCCCTGTCTCTACTATTGAGGGAGGAACAATGTTTTTTTTCTTATTATTTATTGAACTCTTTACTTAGCGTAGGGTTAATTTTATGAGTATAAAGTAAATGGAAAGTTGGTCATTGTATAAATTAAGAAAAGGAATAAGAGAGGAAGGAGGAGGATGGGTGGGAGTGTGGGTGGGAAGGAGAGAAGGGTGGGAAGTATAACTATGTTCCTAAATCTGTATATATGAAATACATGAAATTTGTATAAACTAAAATAAAAAATAAAAAACCTTCCTTATTCCTTTTATGTGTTTGCTTAATTTTGTGGCTATGCAACACTCTAAGTATTCTCCTGTTAAGGGATTTTGAGAGGTTTAGGAGAGTACTTTTTTGCTATAACAAATAGTGCTGCAAGGAATAAAATTCTACAAAAAAGTTCAAATGTGGCACTGAGTTACAGTCTCAGAAACAGAATTATTGAGTAAAAGGAAGTATGTATCTGTAGCTTTGATAAATATTGCCCAGTTACCACTAGTAGGTGTGTACCCACTGGCACCCCCATGGATGTATATATGAGTGCTTCTTTCTTTACATTCTTGATAAGACATTCCATTTTGCACTCATCAAATTAGCAAAAATCCAGAAATTTTGCATACCTCTAGAAGTTTAACTTGCATTTTATTTTTAAAAACATAATAGCTGCTCTTTATTTATATTTATTTTTATTTGAAAGGCAGACACACACACACACACACGAGAGAGAGAGAGAGAGAGAGAGAGAGAGATACAGAGACAGATACAGAGAAATCTTCCATCTGTCGATTTACTTTTCAAATGCCCATAATATCCAGTGTTGATTCAAGCCAAAGCCAAGAGCCTGGAACTCCAATCCAAATCTCCCATGAGGGTGACAGAGACCCAAGTGCTTAAAGCCACCAATGCTGCCACCTAGGATATGCATGAGTAAGAAACTAGGACCAAGAGTAGAACCTGAACTTGAACCCAGGCATTCTGATACAGGATGCAGCCATCCACTGGGTGTCTTAACCACTGCACCAAACATCCACTCCTCCATTGAATTTTTCTTTAAAAATTTATTTTATTTATTTGAAAGACAGAGTTACAGAGAGAGGTAGAGACAGAGAGAGAGGTCTTCCATTCACTGGTTCACTCCCCAGATGGCTGCAACAGCCGGATCTGTGCTGATCTGAAGCCAGGAGCCAAGAGCTTCTTCTGGGTCTCCCACTTGGGCGCAGGGGCCCAAGGACTTGGGCCATCTTCTATTGCTTTCCCAGGCATAGCAGAGAGCTGGTTCTGAGGAGGAGAGACCAGGACTAGAACTGGTGCCCATATAGGATGTCAGTGCTTCAGGCCAGGGCTTTAACCCGCTGAGCCACAGCACCGGCCCCTCCATTGAATTTTTAAAAAGATGATGTTAAACTGTGTTTCACAGAGAACTTTTTATAATTTCTTTTTCTGAGGATTCATATTTTTCTCTCTTTTATCCTATTGAATGTTTTCCTTCTGAGAAATATAGTATATGTATTAAGGCAATTTACTCTTCATATTGTGAGTTTCAAACATTTTTCTCAGTTTATCATTTTATTTTGACTTCAAACTAATCTACCTTTCTTTTATGGCTTATAGATTTGAATCATAGAAAGACTATTTTTTGTCAAGATTATAAAGGAATTTTCATTTTTTCTTGTTATGGTTTCATTTTTAAAAATAATTGATTCTCCTGAATGTTGGAATATGTTGGACTATTTTTTCTAGATGACTACCAGTTGTCTTGTCACCATTTGTTGAATCATCCAACGTCTCTCACTGATTTGAAATGTCACCTCATTATACACTAATCTCTATATGTGCTTAGGTCCTTTACTGAGGGTATTTCTGTTCCATTGGTCTACCTATCTGCTTATGCACTGGTATCATATTTCTTTTATTTATTGAAGCTTTATCATATATCTTATATTCAGTAAGACTGTTTCATCATTATTGTTTTGTTTTGTTCTGGAATCCCTATGGCTGGTTTTTCTTGGAATTTTTTTACAGGTCTGTTAAAAACAGCTAGATACATTTAAAAATCATGATTTATAAAAAATTTATTTGGGAGTAGAGGGAGAGCCTGAGAGAGGAAAGAGAGAGAAGAAGGAGAGAGAGAGTGCACAAGAGAGAGCCTCCACTTGCTGGTTTACTCCCAAAATTCCTTCAAAGGAAGAGGCTGATCTGGAGCCAGTCTGGGGCTGAAGCTGGGAGCCAGAACTCAATCCTGGTCTCCCACATGGGTGGCAGAAGTCCAATTAGTTGAGCCATCACCACTGCCTCTGAGGATTTGCATTAACATGAAGTTAGAGTCAGGAGTTGGGAACAAATCCCAGGCACTCTGACCTGGAAGATGTTCGTCTTATCCACTAGACTTAAACACCCATCTCCTAGTGTGTCTCTTAGGATTCTACTTCATTTATATGCTAACATAGGAAGCATTCAAATTTGCATGAGGTTGAATTATTTTTTAAGTTTTAATTTTCATTTATTGGAAAGGCAGAGAGACAGAGACAGGCAGAGAGAGAGAGAGATCTTACATTCACTGGTTTGTTTTTCATATGCCCACAACAGCTGGGGCTAAGTCCAACCTAAGCTGGAAGCCCAGAACTCAATCTGGGTCTGCCACGTGAGTGGCAGGGGTCAAAGTACTTTAGCTATCACATGCTGTTTCTTAGCTTGTGTGTTAACGGGAAGCTGGAATTGAAAATTGAGCCAGAAATCTAACCCAGGCACTTTGAAATGGGATGCATGCATACCATGCAGCATCTTAACTGTTGCACCAAACTTCTGCACCAAGAACCATTTTATCTTTACCAGTTTTAACCATTCTCTTGTGCTCTTTGGCAGCCTTTTGAAATTTTTCTTATATGCATTTTGCACACATGAGTGGCTAAGTTTATTTCTAATATCATTACTTTCATTCTAGTATGGTCACATAATTAAGGTAAAAATTATAATTCTGTTTCCTGTAATTATTTTGCTATTAAGTTACTATATATCTTCCAACTGCTTGTTATGTGCCCCATAGTTGTGCATCCTATTTTTATTTGAATATTTTTATCTGATTCTTTTGTGTTTTTGGGTTATATAATCATATTAACCAACTGCAGCAGTGACAGATTCAGGTCCTCCTTTACAACTTTCACACCTGTGATTTCTTCCTGCTGCCTCTGATTTTTATTTCCCAAAAGACATTAACTAAAGGTGGTTTTATTAGAGTTTGATATGTTCTTGTCTCATTCTTGAATTTATTTTGTCATTAATCATGATGCTTAAGTTGACACAGAAATTGTTTATCATTTTAACTATTTGATTTTATTTTACTGAGCATCTTCTTTTAAAGAAATCAAGAACGGCTGTTGAATATTTTCAGATATCTATTTTTGCTTGTTTTCAAAAGATCTTATGATTCGTATACTCAAATCTAATACTATGACATATAAACTGATTTCCTAATATCAGGCTATTATTTGATCATGCTGTATTATTCTTGTAAGTTTCTGCTATTTTCTAATTCTTTATTAAGAATTAATTTTTTTCAAATTAATATTTGATTTATTATTTTTGAGATAAATATTTTTATTCACATCATAGTCAAAGGCTTATTGCTCCACTAAATAAAGAGCTCGATAAATAAAAATTTTAAAAAGACCAGAGTCATGTTTTCTCTGTAATCTTTATCAAATATCAGTAAGAAATTTTTGGTAATTTTAATATTTTTCCAATGCTCTGAATAATTTTAACAGCACTAGAATTCTTCTAGATTTGATAACTTCCTTAGGATTAGTGTCTTTTTAAGAGTATTTCATTGAACAACTTATCTATTTTGTCTTATTTTCTGTGCAAGTTTGTCTTTTAAGATTGTTGCATTGGGAATAACTTTTAAATTAAATTTTTCTATAAAATTATTTAAATAATCCAGATTCTAATTTATGTACCCAAGATTGCCCAAAGGCTTTGCTATAATTATTTGAATTTCATATGCTTCACTTTTACTTGCTGTTTGTATATTTGTACTTTTTCTCAAGGTAGTTAATGATTACATATTTTTCTCAAAGAACCAATGTTTGGATTTGTTTTTAGTTTTACTGTTTTCCTATTTCTAATTTACCAATTTCTGCTTCCATGCTTTAAAGTCTTCCCTTTTCCTTTTTTTGTAACTTACTTTATTGCATCTTTTCAATATTTTAGCCTTTGATTAATTCATCATTTAAAAATATTTCTTCTTTTACTGGCTTAAGTCTGTAAGATCAAATTTTTTTCTTGGTACAAATTTTCTTGCTTTCCATAAACTTTATTATTTTTTGGGAATTCTGTAAGTTTAGTATATCCTCTGTGACTAAGGATTTTTAAGATAGAGTTTTAATAGTTCCAGGTTGAAGACCATTCTTGCAAGTGAGCTAAAGAGGCACTTCACACAAGAGGAAGTATATATGGATGGTATGCATTTGAAAATAGTCATAAAGATATTGGAAATCAGCATCTTGTGATACTATCACATCTACTGGAATGACTAAGACTAAGATAACTAGAATAACCCAGGTGATAGAGCAATGGGAACTTTGATGTACACTGGGTGGAGGTGAGTGCAAACACTTCAGAAAGAAGTTTGGTAAAAATCAGCAAAAGTAGGACATATACACACCTATGACCCCATAACTAACACAAACACACCCTACCACACCATAAATGTGTAACCAGGGTCACCAATCATATATGTAAATATTTATAGATTTTATTAACATTATGTAAGGTAGCCCAAAATAAGACACCATCAAAATGTCCACCACAGTGCAAGGAAGAAACAAACAATGGTAGATTCACATAATCAAATTGGATGCAGCACTGAAAATGAATGATTACAGCTATAAATTACGTGAGTAAACTTCACAAGCATAATATTGCCCCCAAAAAGCTTTATGATTCCAATTACAAAAGTTCAGTAAAATCAATGTTGCACTTTTATATTTAGGAGTTATTCTAAGATGGTAAAATCTAGGAAGTGATTACCAATCATTCTGAATGTTGGTTTATATTGAAGACACAGCAAGAGGGTCATAATTAAGAATGGACTGCAGAAGGCTTCTGGGATGCTGGTAATATTCTGCGTATTGATCAAAGTCCATGGGTGTTTGTTTTTTGAACAATTTGTTCATTTTTGCCTTATGCATCTTTGTATGTGTACTTTATTTCAAAATAAATACAAAATTACCTTCAACGAACATTTATGGAATACCCAATGTTCCAAGCACTCTACTTGTATCTATATGCTCAGGTATATACTAAGGCATAGACAGATATACACACTACAAAGATCTACAATAGAAGCTGTAACAAAGTTGGTTTTTCCAAGGCACATTAACAGTGAGCGATATCTGAAGTGAGGAACTGGGGACTCGAACACAGGCTCTGCTATGGGATGCTTGTGTTGCAGGCAGCATCTTGACTAGCTGCGCCACAACACTGGTTCTAGGTTGAATGTTCTGGTTTTGTGTCTTCAGAAAACTTGAAGAACCATAAATACATAAAACAAAAGATAAAAATCATCTACATTTTCACCACTTAAGGGTGATCACTGGGGACAGAAAAGCTAAGGCAGTTTCTTCTGTTTTTTTTTTTTTTTTAATTTAATGCATTTGTTCATAAGTCATTGGCCAAACAGCACTGTTCTATGAAGTAGGGTTTCAGCGATAATAATAATAATAATAATAATAAAATCAGTTTGTATACTGTTGTCTTGGGGAAGGTGGACAGGGAGAGCTGCAGACCTTATACACCTGAATCAAAAGTAGGAAACTTCTAGCTGTTACAGTGGTGTGAAGAAGGGAGAGCTGGTTTCTGCTGGTAGAGTCAAGGGTCAGCTTTGCCTTCACCTGTGGACACAGGCAAAGTCATTCTGGGCCAGCTGCACTTGCAACGAGACGTGCGGGATAAGGAGGCAGCCCTGAAAAACTCCAGAGGAGAGCACCTCAGTGTACAGCACAGCGGACTCCACAAAAGGACATATCTCAATTCTGTTCTTACTCAACATATGCCCTGAACATTGCTTTCCATGATTAATTAGCGAAACCATCCATTTTCTTGAGGCCTTATAGGATTTCATTATATGTCATTGTTTATCTGTTATTTTTATAATCATTGAAAACTTGCATCATTGCCAAACTCTTGCTCTTATGAGTTGGACTGCACTGAACGTTCTTTTTTTATTTAAAGATTTATTTATGTATTTATGTATTTATTTATTTATTTGAAAGTCAGAGTTACACGGAGAGAAGGAGAGGCAGAGAGAGAGAGGTCTTCCATCTGCTGATTCATCCCCCAGATTGCTGCAATGGCTGGAGCTATGCTGATCCGAAGCCAGGAGCCAGGAGCTTCTTCCAGGTCTCCCACGCGGGTACAGGGGGCCAAGGGTTTGGGCCATCTTGTACTGCTATCCCAGGCCATAGCAGAGAGCTGGATAGGAAGTGGAGCAGTCGGGACTCAAACCGGCGCCCACATGGGATGCCGGCACTGCAAGCAGTGGCTTTACCCGCTACGCCACAGCGCTGCCCCACATTCTTGTTCATTAATCCTTGTGTGCTATGTGTTTCTTCCTTTGCAATAATTTACAGTGGAAAAGTTACTAGAAAATAGAATAAATATCCTGGAAAAGGCTTTATGTAGCCAATGTGTCTTCCAGAAAATGTATTATATTGCTAGAAATGGTGACTAAAGGATTTACTTCACTGCAAGTCCTCCAATATTGTTATCATAAAAAAAAAAGCAAAACATGAGTCTACTTGAAAAACAAATAAATTGCTCATTGTCACTTAATGTATTTATATTTAATTACTAATGAATTTGAATGTTTATTATATTTATCATTCGTATTTTTCTTTTCTGAAATGCTTGTTTGCTCATTTTTCTATTGGTTCTTTTATTAAATTCATAAAAACTCTGTTCACTATGTATGTACAGCACATTGTTCCCAATTTTTATTTGGAATTTAATTTTCATGGCCTCAATTTTATATGAACTAAATTAAACAATATTTTCCTTTGTGACTTCCTATCTTTTAATTTAATCAAATTTCCCATTTCTAAATAAGATAAGCAGTTATTTATACTTATAATTGTTTAAAAATTTTATTTCTTTTTTAAATCTTGAAACTGTTTGTTTATGTAAATGGAGAAGATTCCATGTATTTCATGTATACAATTTGAAGCCCATAATCATGTGACATACATATCTGCTATTACTGTTTTCTGAACAGGTTTATTTTTCAAACAATTGATTAATTTAATGTCTGCTTCCCCACTGATTTGAGATGCCTCTTCAAAGAATAAATGCCACATTTTTCATGAGTATCCTGGTATCCCAGTTAGTTCCACTGATGTGTTTGTCATCAAAATGTTCCTGCTTTAGTTAGAGTGGTTTCAGAATACAATTTACTCTTTGGAAGTGTAGGACTCATCTCAAAGCTTCTTTCCCAAAACTGCTTTAAGGAAACCCTACATTAGAAACCCCTGATAAAATTTTGGGTTATCACTTTCTCCATAAAGAAAAATCTATGTTTATCTGTAGAAATCACAGGCCCTGGGTTGGACCCTGTCAGTAGGGCTGAAGCTCATACACATTGTAGCTATCTTAAGGAAAATGAAAAAAATCCTAAAACAATTCAAGACTATAAATGAAATACGATAGGCAATGTATATTCAGATTGAGAAAAGAAAATACAGCAATGTACTCACTTTCAAAACTCTGCAAACATCCAAATATTACAAAATATAGAAAAAAAAGCATAGTGTTTTTGTTCATTACTTGACCATCATTGTATTTCTTTCCTTTGCATTCTTTGCTATGTACTCTATGATTATTGCTTTCTGTAATATTTTTCTATAGCAAGAATTGATTTTTAATTTATTTTATAGAGAAAAATTCAATATCTTCTGGCACGATGTATCGGAAGTCTTTATCATTATTATTATTATTACTACTACTCAATTTCATTGTACTTTGTTGCTAATGTTATATGAATTTCAAATTTGGGAAAGAAAGACTCAGTTATATGAGCTGTAAGATTTTAGAACATTTCAAGAGATTTTGTTTTTGCATTAGATTATTCTTAAATAGCCTGAATTGATGACATTCATTAACCAATTTTGTGTCACTGTCTTCATTTCAATGGCATATTATGAATTGCATGTTATCTTCGTCCAAGACAGTATTTCATGTCAAATCTGCAAACCTCACAAATAAACAAGTGCACTGACTGATGAATTTATGATTGTACATTCCTGACATAAAAATATTTCTACTTTGTTGTTGCTTTGAAGCATTGTATCTATTTTTTAAGCTTTGCGCTACTTACATTTGGACATATTTCTCATAAGTAGCTTGCATATGGATTTTAAACATATAATTAGCAATGTTTGCATTTTAAGTACTTATTTTTTGTATTTTGAATAACAGAGAGGCAGAAAATCATCTTTCATTCAATGATTCAGTCCCAAATGAATACCATGGCTGAAGCCAGGAGCCAGGAACTAGATCCAGATAGCCCATGTGGGTGGCAAGGACCCAACTACTTGAGCCAAGCTGCTGTTGCTATCTCCCAGGATGCACAATAACAGAAAGCTGGGATCAGAAAGCAGAGCTGGGACTTGAATCTAGACACTCTGATGTGGGGTGCAGATGTCCCAAACAGCATTTTAATGCCAACCCTAGTATCTGCATTTTAATACAGTGGTTTCCTTACACTCAATTACAATAGAAATAGTTGGTATCACCTCTGTTCTATTTCTCTTTGTTTTCCTTCAAGTTGCATTTACTTTATTTGTGTTTGTTTTCTTTTGTATGATTCTGAGTGGAAAATAAATAATACTTTGTGTAGTTGTGCTTAATTTTCACAAACACATCATCAAAGCAATGTTATATTTCCATAAGTATCGATGGTAACTTTTCATTTTTCCTCTATGAAGTGGGAAGGAGTTTGGCATGGACTTGCCTTGTGCTGTCTTCTTTATGGTTCATTTCTCAGTATTACTAGTTTAATCTGGAGTTGTCAGCCAGCTTACATGTATCTGTGTTGTCTTGTAAGCATATAATCTTTAAAGATTTGGTCATGGCTGCTTGCATTCTATGTCATAACCAGACTGCGGCAGACCTCGTGGGTGGCCCACTCTCATGCCTTGGAACTCACGCTGACGTACGTCTATTGATTTCTGGATCTCTGCCGGACTGCATTTCTGAAGCCATAGCAGGGTGGTGGGGGGAAACTCTCTTTCCAGATTCTCTGCTGAAAATGGGGTGAAAACCACTCCTGTATCCCCAACCAATAACTGATGGTAGGCACTGAGGTATCAGTGTTGCAGCATTCCAGTCCTTCGTGCGTGCTATCGCCCCTGCATGCATTTCGCATGGGTTGAAATATTTCCCCATGGCAATGAACTCCAGTCTCCTGTTAAATGGCTTGACAACCCACCCTTTGGTGGCCATATTCCTTTTTTTTTCATATTCCTCCGTATGTTTCCCAAGATTCCAAATAAAAACACTCATATTACTCACAAAGTCTGGCCTGGGAGCTCTTTCTGGAGGTATTAAAAATCTAAACCCAGATTTAGAAAAAATGTTGGTATTTCATCCTATATTTTTAATATTTTAATATTCAGGACTTTATTTTTTTAAGATTTATTTATTTATTTGAAAGTCAGAGTTACACAAAGAGAGAAGGAGAGGCAGAGAGAGAGGTCTTCCATCAGCTGGTTCACTCCCCAAGTGGCCGCAACGGCCGGAGCTGAGCCAATCCAAAGCCAGGAGCCAGGAGCTTCTTCCTGGTCTCCCACGCGGCTACAGGGGTCCAAGGATTTGAGCCATCCTCCACTGCTTTCCCAGGCCATAGCAGAGTGTTGTATCAGAAGAGGAACAGCCAGATCTTGAACCAGTGCCCATATGGGATGCCAGCACTTCAGGCCAGGGTGTTAACCTGCTGTGCCACAGTACCAGCCCCTCAGTGGTGGGTTTTAAATGCAACAGTTTTCACACTATTGATATCTTGATGCTGGCTAGTTTCTTAACTAGAGAGAGTATAGAGTACATTTCAGATAGGCTTCGCTCACCACTACCCCCCCCCCCCCAGTGAATTTTTGCTGGGCAAACATTTTTGGTGGTGATGTTACCTGAGGGCGTTTGAATGATTTCTCTTTCTCTGGCAGACAGCAATTTAGGGAGCAATGACCTAGCCTTTTCCCATAAATATCTAAAACCATGTTCTGGAATAATCTATTTTTTAGTGTTTAAAGTCATATAATGTCAGGGTATTTTTATTCTTCTATAGGCAACCTATTTTATCTATTTCTTTTTGTACTTGGGTGGATATAGGAATGTTTTTCTTCAGTGTTAAAAAGTTTCCAGTGTTCCAAGTTATTCTCAAGTGTTGAAACTTAACTGAAAAGTGATCGCTGTTAAGTATAAGAGTGGGAGTAAGAGAGGGAAGAGATGTGCAATTCGGGACATGCTCAAGCTGACTTACCTCAAACGGTAGAGTTAGAAACATACCAGGGGATTCAAATTCAATCCCATCAAGGTGGCATGTACCAATGCCATCTCACTAGTCCCAGTGATCAATTTCTGTTCACAATTGATCATAATGATAGGACTAAGAACCAAAGGGATCACATAAACAAGAATAGTGTCTGCAAATACTAGCTGATAGAATAAAAAAGGGAGAGAACGATCCAACATGGGAAGTGAGATACACAGCAGACCCATAGAATGGGAGATGTCCTAAGCAGCACTCTGGCCTCAGAATCAGCCCTTAAGGCACGCGGAACTGGCTGAAAAGCCCATGAGAGTATTTCAGGCATGGAAAGCCAAAACACTCTGGCAAACAACAACAACAAAAAAAACCGACCTACATGAAAGATCTCCGCAAGTGAGATCCCAGTGAAAAGAACAGGTCATCAAAGAAGGAGGTACTTTTCTCTGAAGGGAGGAGAGAACTTCCACTTTGACTACGACCTTGTCTAAATATGATCAGAGTTGGTGAACTCAAAAGGCTTCCATAGCCTTGGCGACTCATGACAAGAGCCTAGGGTGATTACTGATGCCATAAACAAGAGTGTCAATTTGTTAAGTCAACAACAGGAGTCACTGTGCACTTACTCCTCATGTAAGATCTCTGTCCTTAATGTGTTGTACATTGTGATTTAATGCTATAACTAGTACTCAAACAGTATTTTTCACTTTGTGTTTCTATGTGGGTGCAAACTGTTGAAATCTTTACTTAATATATGCTAAACTGATCTTCTGTATATAAAGATAATTGAAAATGAATCTTGATGTGAATGGAAGTGGGGAGGGAGAGGGAAAGGGAAGGGTTGCGGGTAGGAGGGAAGTTATGGGGGGGAAGCCATTGTAATCCATAAGCTGTACTTTGGAAATTTATATTCATTAAATAAAAGTTAAAAAAAATTCTAACATAAAAAAAAGTTTCCACTGTTCCTCTAAGCGTGGATCTATTCCATTTATTTTTAAATGGAACTGTATGTGGCTTTTTATTTTTTTTTTTAATCTTAAAAAGTTTTTACAGAGACAGTGAAGTTGATGGTAATTTCTAGTTTGTTCTTCTCTTTCCTGGATTCTGAAATTCTTTTTGGAGAAGTGGTTTATTTTTACCCTCATTTTCATGACCACATGAGAGGGAGTCTTTTGGGACTGGCTGACCTGCCACAGAGCTGGGTTCAGGGTAGGCCATTGTGCAGGTCCAAGTTCATGGTGAGCATGTGCCAGCGCGCTTGAAGTCTCAGCTCACTCGTGGGCCTGCCTCTTGCTGCGTACTCACGCTCTGGACTAGGTTCTCTGCTGCCCACCATGAAGACAGCACCTGGGGCCCGCATGCCCTAGGTCCTGGGAGTCAGGTTGGTGGGACGTATGCGCTTTGCTAGTAAGACCCCTACAGGAACCTGAGTGAATGTGAGGCTTTGCCATCTCCCAGCTGGTATCTCCACACTTGAGACTGCACATTAACGACAATGAAAACACCTGACAGACACAGAGAGGGGGCACCGCAGGAGAAAGGAAAGAAGCCCTTTCTACTGCTTTTTGAAACAAGGAGCACGGCCCCCACCTTCGCATTTTCATCCTGCATTGAGCCCTGCAAAATTTGCTGCTCGCCCTCGTTGACCATCACATAACCACAGACAGTCTGTGCCCCATCATGTCTTTTGAAATACCAATCTTAAATCAGTTTCTGCAGAAAATGTCCCCTGGTTAATACATCTGCTGATTGCACGCTCCTGCCACCTCATTGGGTGCCACCTTCTCTTACCCAGCTTGCTTCTTCCTGACAGCTGACTGAGTCTCTCTGTCCTCCCCTCCTTCCTCTCCTAGGAGTCTATATGCCAAAGACGCTCTCTCATGGATTAAAGAAGCAAAGATGAGCAATTCCAGAAAGGAGAGAAGAAACCTACGGAAAAAGCAGGCAGGGTCCACCTTGTTACTGCAGAGGGTCCTTGGCGTACTGCTTCTCAATTTTGGTAGCTCTTCTCTTTGGGGCAGGGGACGTTTGTTTAGTGTACATCCAGAAATTGTTTTGGATAGGAAATTTAGACAGCGGACTCTGTAAAAATAGATTCATCTATTGAAATCTTTTATTAAACCCTTTTTAACTTCTCTAGTCCTATATTCTGATGTGAAAATGTTTTCTAATAAGCACTTTAAACCAATAGATTTCTATGATTTTTCTTCCTCTGAATTGGTAACCATCCATAGTCCATAACTATGCAAATTATTTTGTAGTTCCAAGTCCAAAGCATTTCTCTTTGCCTTGATAAAAGATTCCATTTCTATAGCACCTTTATTCAACAGAATCTTTACAAGTTCTGCTTTAAAGACATTCATCTTTATTTTATAGGTGCATAGTATTACTGTATTTGAATATGTGTGATATGGCCAGTTAATCTTTCCAGTGTGAACCTGGGTGTGCATAATCCATGGCTGATAGAGCATTTTTTTTCTAGCTTTGTTTTCAATCTTATTTTTAAATAATGTAAATTTCTCTGTGGCTAAATGACCTAACAATTGTTTTCCTATGATAAATCAAAAAAGAGCTTGGTTCATTTAGTGAGTGGCTGTACTCATGACCCAACTTTCATTTGATACCATTTTCATCTGCAGCTCTCAAATGGGTCAGCTGCTTAAAATTAAGCTACTCTCACTTCTCACATAATTGCTGAAACAATATAACACACTAGTATCAGAGAAGCTCTCGTAGTAAGTGGATTTTAATGCATTTGTGTTTCATCTATGGATGAGGACCGAGAGATGACCAGGAAAGTGATCCGAGTATTCACATTTATTATGACTGAAATTCATAGCATTGTTTGCCTTATTTCAATCTTTTATCCACTGGAATTTTCCAGTGCCACAGAACTGCCAGATACGTAGCATAATGACTGTCTCAGTAGTGGATATATTTGTGGCTAGAAGAATCATAGTGATTTAAAATGCATTTATGCTTATTAAGCATCCATCTAGTGTTTTACAATCTTTAAAAATCAACCATGCAGTAATATCATCAGCAATTTATACCTTAGTTAACATAGCAAAATCAGAAGCCCAAAGATGGATAAATATGCTCATCTGCCAAGAAAATTAACTTAGTCCAAAATTCATGGTCCTAGCTTGCAAAATATTAGTTGCAAAACCATTCTTCTAGAAAGAATCCTAATAAAGCATTTAATGAAAATGTGGAAATATTATATATTCATCTGCACTTCAAAATGTTGTTTTTTTAACTGCATTTAAAATAAAAAACTCTTCAAAACTGGATGTTTACCTCCTTTTTAAACTGTTTCCACTCTTGAATCCTTAGTAACTAGAAGAATGTTTGGCATGTGCGTAAGTCCATTTTCTGTTACTAAAACACAATACCACAGGCTGAATCAGTTATAAAGAATGGAGGTTTATTTTGGCTCATTCAATTATGGAAGTCCAAGAGCAGGGTGTTGGCACCCACTGGGCATTTGCTGATGGCCTTCTCGTTGGCAGAATCCAGGGTGTAACATGCCAAGAGACATGGAGTATGTGAGAGATCCAGCCAAAGTGATTTTCTAGGCAGACCCACTAACGAGACAACCCATTCACCTACTAACCCATTATTTATTTATTCCATTACCATATTAATCCATGCATGAAGGCAGAGGTCTGATTGCTTTCATGTGGAGCTCTCCTGATCTCACCTGGTAATGTCTTACAATGGGGATTAAATTTCAACATGAATTTCAGATGGGACGAACCACATTCAAACCATAGTACCATGTAACATTTTTCTTATAATATAAAATGACTTATAAAGTATTTTCAGGTAAGCTAGCTTTATCCTCACACAGTCATATCATCAGATGAATGTGGTTTTAATATCTAAAATTCACCATCAGAGCAGCTAAGTTATTTGTCCAAGGCCGCATAAAGGAATTAGAGGAGAAACTGAGCCTTCATCAATCCAGGTTTTTCAGTTCCTAGCCTGCAGCTTTTCTACTGCCTCTCAGTAGGAAAAACAAATTGCACTATATTCTCCATGGCACAGGGACAGCTCATGCATTTAGGTGGAATAATTCTTCACAGTCTTTGGACTGGTGAACAATGAATCATGAGAACTAATCCTATAGGGTATGTATATCCATAATCTCAGAGCTACTTTTTTAAAAATAAATTATTTTTTAAAGATTTATTTATTTATTTTAAAGTCAGAGTTACACAGAGAGAGAAGGAGGGAGGGAGGGAGGGAGGGGGAGAGAGAAAAGAGAGAGAGAGAGAGAGAGAGAGAGAGAGAGAGAGGTCTTCCATCCGCTGGTTCATTCCCTAATTGGCCAGAATGGCTGAAGCTGTGCTAATGCAAATCCAGGAGCCAGGAGCTTCTTCTGGGTCTCCCATATGGTTGCAGGGGTCCAAGGACTTGGGCCATCTTCTACTGCTTTCCCAGACCACAGCAGAGAGCTGGAATGGAAGAGGAGCAGACTTGAACCAGCGCCCATATGGGATGCCGGCACTGCAGGCGGTGGCTTCATTCACTACACCACAATGCTGGCCCCTGAAAATAAATTATTTAGTTATCTATTTATTCATTTAAAAAGGAGAGAGAGAGAGAGAGAGAGATCTTCCATCCACTGATTTACTCCTCAAACTGGAATTCGTTCTGGATCTCTCACTTGGGTAGCAGGAACCCTAGTACTTGAGCCATCACTTCCTGCCTCCCAGGGTGCATGTTAGCAGTAAGCAGAATCAGAAGCTGAGCTGGGACTTGAATCCCAGGTCTCTGATATGAAATACAAACATCCCAAATAATGTCTTAACTGTTGCTTCAAAAGCCTTCTAAGAACCATTTTTTGTTCTTCAGTTTCCTTCTCCTTGTTTCTTAGTCTGGTTTGTTTGTTTGTTTGTTTGATGCTATTACAGAATACCACAGATTGAGTAATTTTTAAGGAACAGAAATTAATTTTCCACAGTTCTGTAGGTTGGGAAGTTCAAGGCCAAGGGGCTGACATCTGCTGAGTGCCTTCTTGTTGCATCATCCCATCGCAGAAGGCAAGTGAGTATAGCAAGAGGGGACTGGACTTTTCCTTTAATGAAGAACCTATTCCCTTGATAACTACATTAATCTTTGGATGACGATGGTACTTCCATATCCTGAACCCCTTTCACTAAGCTCTATGTCACAAAACCCTTGCTTTGGAAATCAAGTTTCTAACACATTAACTATGGCGGTCACATTCAAACCATACTACTATTCATACTCAAACAATTGTCTAACCAACTTAATTCACTCTCATAAACAATTTATAAACTTTAACAATAATAACCTTCCTACTGTGACCTATGGCCTATCCTAATTCAGGTCCTCTTCATGTTCTCTTAGGACAAAATCAATGATCTCCCTACCTTTCATGTCTCACCTACCCTTACCCTGCATTCAATATATATTGCTAAATATTAAGCATCTACTATTTACCAATTACTAGAGTAGGTAATAGGAAATCAGAGGTGAATGTGAAACAACCCTGGCTCTTTGCAAGAATTTCATTGCCTCAAAGGGAAAATGAACAAGTAGGAATAAGTGCAATGACAAAATCCATATACACTGCCACAGGAATATGCAGGCCATCTTAAAATTGCTACCAAAGATTTCTTCCTAAAATGTGTATTTGGTTTTAGATCCTTGATCAAATATAAGTTGGCTGTAGATGTTTGGGTTGATTTCTGGTGTTTCTATTCTGTTCCATTGGTCTAGCCATCTGTTTCTGTACCAGTACCATGCTGTTTGATTACCACTGCCCTGTAGTATGTCCTGAAATCTGGTATTGTGATGCCTCCGGCTTTGTTTTTGTTGTACAGAATTGCTTTAGCTATTCGAGGTCTCCTGTGTCTCCATATGAATTTCAGCATCATTTTTTCTAGATCTGAGAAGAATATCTTTGGTATCTTAATTGGTATCGCATTGAATCTATAAATGGCTTTTGGGAGAATGGACATTTTGATGATGTTGATTCTTCAATCCATGAGCATGGAAGATTTTTCCATTTTTTGGTATCTTCTTCTATTTCTTTCTTTAGGATTTTGTAATTCTCATTGTAGAGATCTTTAACATCCTTGGTTAAGTTTATTCCTAGGTATTTGATTGTTTTTGTAGCTATGGTGAATGGGATTGATCTTAGCAGTTCTTTCTCAGCCGTGGCATTGCCTGTGTATACAAAGGCTGTTGATTTTTGTGCATTGATTTTATATCCTTCCACTTTGCCAAACTCTTCTATGAGTTCCAATAGTCTCTTAGTAGAGTTCTTTGGGTCCCCTAAAAAAAGAATCATATCATCTGCAAAGAGGGATAGTTTGAGTTCTTCCTTCCCAATTTGTATTCCTTTAATTTCTTTTTCTTGCCTGATGGCTCTGGCTAAAACTTCCAGAACTATGTTGAATAGCAGTGGTGAGAGTGGGCATCCCTGTCTGGTACCAGATCTCAGTGGAAATGCTTCCAACTTTTCCCCATTCAATAGGATGCTGGCCGTGGGTTTTTCATAAATTGCGTTGATTATATTGAGGAATGTTCCTTCTATACCCAATTTGCTTCGAGTTTTCATCATGAAAGGGTGTTGAATTTTATCAAATGCTTTCTCTGCATCAATTGAGATAATCATATGGTTTTTCTTCTGCAGTCTGCTAATGTGGTGTATCACATTAATTGATTTGTGAACATTGAACCATCCCTGCATACCAGGGATAAATCCTACCTGGTCTGGGTGGATGCTCTTTCTGATGTGTTGTTGTATTCTATTGGCGAGAATTTTATTGAGGATTTTCGCATCTATGTTCATCAGGGATATTGGTCTGTAATTTTCATTCAATGCTGCATCTTTCTCTGGCTTAGGGATTAAGGTGATGCTGGCTTCATAGAAAGAATTTGGGAGGATTCCATCTTTTTCAATTGTTCTGAATAGTTTGAGAATAAATAGAGTTAGTTCTTCTTTAAATGTCTGGGAACAAGGACAGTCTATTCAATAAATGGTAATGGGAAAACTGGATTTCCATGTACAGAAGCATGAAACAAGACCCCTACTTTACACCTTACACAAAAATCCACTAAACATGGATTAAAGACCTAAATCTACGACCCGACACCATCAAATTATTAGAGAACATTGGAGAAACACTGCAAGAAATGGCACCGGCAAATACTTCTGGGAAAAGACCCGGGAGGCACAGGCAGTCAAAGCCAAAATTAACTATTGGGATTGCATCAAATTGAGAAGTTTCTGTACTGCAAAAGAAACAGTCAGGAGAGTGAAGAGACAACCGACAGAATGGGAAAAAATATTTGCAAACTATGCAACAGATAAAGGATTAATAACCAGAATTTACAAAGAAATCAAGAAACTCCACAACAACAAAACAAACAACCCACTTAAGAGATGGGCCAAGGACCTCAAAAGACATTTTTCAAAAGAGGAAATCCAAATGGCCAACAGGCACATAAAAAAATGTTCAAGATCACTAGCAATCAGGGAAATGCAAATCAAAACCACAATGAGGTTTCACCTCACCCCGGTTAGAATGGCTCATATTCAGAAATCTATCAACAACAGATGCTGGAGAGGATGTGGGGAAAAAGGGACACTAACCCACTGTTGGTGGGAATGCAAACTGGTCAAGCCACTATGGAAGTCAGTCTGGAGATTCCTCAGAAACCTAACTATAACCCTACCATTCAACCCAGCCATCCCACCCCTTGGAATTTTCCCAAAGGAAATTAAATTGGGAAACAAACAAACAAAAAAACGGTCAGCACCTTAATGTTTATTGCAGCTCAATTCACAATAGCTAAGACCTGGAATCAACCTAAATGCCCATCAACAATAGACTGGATATGGGATATGTACTCTATAGAATACTATACAGCAGTCAAAAACAATGAATTCTGGTCATTTGCAACAAGATGGGAGAATCTGGAAAACATTATGCTGAGTGAAATAAGCCAGTCCCAAAGGGACAAATATCAGATTTTCTGCCTGATCGGCAACAACTAACCTAGCACCAAAAAGGAAAGCTGTTAAAGTGAAATGGAGGCCGGCGCCGCGGCTCACTAGGCTAATCCTCCACCTAGCGGCGCCGGCACACCGGGTTCTAGTCCAAGTCGGGGCGCCGGATTCTGTCCCGGTTGCCCCTCTTCCAGGCCAGCTCTCTGCTGTGGCCTGGGAGTGCAGTGGAGGATGGCCCAAGTCCTTGGGCCCTGCACCCCATGGGAGACCAGGAAAAGCACCTGGCTCCTGCCTTTGGATCAACGCAGTGCGTCAGCCGCAGTACGCCAGCTGTGGCAGCCATTGGAGTGTGAACCAATGGCAAAAAAGGAAGACCTTTCTCTCTGTATCTCTCTCTCACTATCCACTCTGTCAAAAATAAATAAATAAATAAAAATAAAAAAAGTGAAATGGAAACTATGAGAAATGGTGATTTGATCAGCCCTTGCCCTGACTGTTGATGAACAACTTAATACGTTATCCCTCTTAGTATTTTTTTTGTTTGTTCTACTTAATACTATTGGTTTAATTCTGTAATTAATACATAGTTATTCTTAAGTGTTGAAACTTAACTGAAAAGTGATCGCTGTTAAATCTAAGAGTGGGAATAAGAGAGGGAAGGGATGTACAATTTGGGAAATGCTCAAGCTGACTTCTCTAAACGGCAGAGTTAGAAATGTACCACTATGAGAAACGGTGACTTGTTCAGCCCTCACCCTGACTGTTGATGAACAGCTTAATATGTTATCCCTCTTAGTATTTTTTTTTGTTTGTTCTACTTAATACTTTTGGTTGAATACTGTAATCAATACACAATTCTTCTTAAGTGCTGAAACTTAACTGAAAAGTGATCGCTGTTAAATCTAAGAGTGGGAATAAGAGAGGGAAGAGATGTGCAATTCGGGACATGCTCAAGCTGACTTACTTCAAACAGTAGAGTTAGAAACATACCAAGGGATTCAAATTCAATCCCATCGAGGTGGCATGTACCAATGCCATCTCACTAGTCCCAGTGATCAATTTCTGTTCACAATTGATCATAATGATAGGACTAAGAACCAAAGGGATCACATAAACAAGAATAGTGTCTGAAAATACTAGCTGATAGAATCAAAAAGGGAGAGAATGATCCAACATGGGAAGTGAGATACACAGCAGACCCATAGAATGCCAAATGTCCTAACAGCACTCTGGCCTCATAATCAGCCCTTAAGGCATGCGGATCCGGCTGAAATGCCCATGAGAGTATTTCAGGCATGGAAAGCCAAGACACTCTGGGGGAAAAAAAAAACCTAAATGAAAGATCTCCACGAGTGAGATCCCAGTGGAAAGAACGGGTCATCAAAGAAGGAGGTACCTTTCTCTGAAGGGAGGAGAGAACTTCCATTTTGACCATGGCCTTGTCTAAATATGATCAAAGTCAGTGAACTCAGGGGCTTCCATAGCCTTGGCAGCTCATGACAAGAGCCTAGAGTGATTACTGATGCCATAAACAAGAGTGTCAATTTGTTAAGTCAACAACAGGAGTCACTGTGCACTTACTCCTCATGTGGGATCTCTGTCCTTAATGTGCTGTACATTGAGATTTAATGCTATAACTAGTACTCAAACAGTATTTTTCTGTGGGTAGCAACTCAGACTAGACTATGTTACTCGAATTAAGACTTATTCTATGCATCTGCTCTCCCACAATATGGCGCTGGGAGAGGAGAAAACAGCTTCTACACAGCTGCCTCCAGTTCAACCAATAAACAGCAGGACCTGCTCCTGATTGGAGGAGAGCAGCATAAGCGGCATGTGGGTAGCAGAGTTGGGATTGGTGGAAGAGGACAATAAAGGAGGAGAGAGACAACATGCACCAGGAACATCTAAGGGGAACATCTATCTGAAGGAACACCTGTGCAGCCCCCGAGAGAGCCGGCCGGCAGTGTGCCACTCCCCTGCGGAAGTGGGGAAAAGTGGCAGGGGGCCCGCCCCTCCACGGAGGTAGAGGGACGGTAGCCCACCCGGGAAGAACCAGCAGCAAACCCGGGGAGGGCCGAGCAGACGAAAGAACAGCGCAGGGTCCTGTGTCGTTCCTCCACGAAGACGGGGAGCGACATAATGGTGCCGTGACTCGGATATGAAGCCTAGGCAGGGTTCAGTGTCGCTCCTCCACGAAGAGGGGGAGCGACATTTTTCACTTTATGTTTCTGTGTGGGAGCAAACTGTTGAAATCTTTACTTAATGTATGCTAAACTGATCTTCTGTATATAAAGAGAATCGAAAATGAATCTTGATGTGAATGAAAGGGGAGAGGGAGTGGATAAGGGGAGGGTTGCGGGTTGGAGGGACGTTATGGGGGGAAGCCATTGTAATCAATATTCTGTACTTTGGAAATTTATATTCATTAAATAAAAGTTAAAAAAAAAAGAAATGTACCAGGGGATTCCAATTCAATCCCATCAAGGAGGCATGTACCAATGCCATCTCACTAGTCCCAGTGATCAATTTCTGTTCACAATTGATCATAATGATAGGACTAAGAACCAAAGGGATCACATAAACAAGACTAGTGTCTGAAAATACTAACTGATAGAACAAAAAAGGGAAAGAATGATCCAACATGGGAAGTGGGATACACAGCAGACTCATAGAATGGCAGATGTCCTAAATAGCACTCTGGCCTCAGAATCAGCCCTTAAGGCATTCGGATCTGGCTGAAGAGCCCATGAGAGTATTTCAGGCATGGAAAGCCAACACGCTCTGTCAAAAAAAAAAATGACCTAAATGAAAGATCTCCACGAGTGAGATCCCAGTGGAAAGAACAGGTCATCAAAGAAGGAGGTACCTTTCTCTCAAGGGTGGAGAGAACTTCCACTTTGACTATGACCTTGTCTAAATATGATAAGAGTCAGTGAACTCAAAAGGCTTCCATAGCCTTGGCAACTCATGACTAGAGCCTAGGGAGATTACTGATGCCATAAACAAGAGTGTCAATTTGTTAAGTCAACAACAGGAGTCACTGTGCACTTACTCCTCATGTAGGATCTCTGTCCTTAATGTGCTGTACATTGTGATTTAATGCTATAACTAGTACTCAAACAGTATTTTTCACTTTGTGTTTCTATGTGGGTGCAAACTGTTGAAATCTTTACTTAATATATGCTAAACTGTTCTTCTGTATATAAGAGAAATGAAAATGAATCTCGATGTGAATGGAAGGGGAGAGGGAGAGGGAAAGGGAAGTTTGCAGGTGGGAGGGAAGTTTTGAGGGGGAAGCCATTGTAATCCATAAGCTGTACTTTGGAAATTTATATTCATTAAATAAAAGTTAAAAAAAATAAAATGTATATTTGATCTGAAAAATCATTCAATTGCCTACCATATTAATTTTTTTTTTTGACAGGAAGAGTTAGACAGTGAGAGAGAGACAGAGAGAAAGATATTCCTTTGGTTTATCCCCCAATAGCCGCTGCGGCCGGCATGCTGCGGCCAGTGAACAGAGCCGATCCGAAGCCAGGAGCCAGGTGCTTCCTCCTGGTCTCCCATGTGGGTGCAGGGCCTGGAAGAGGAGCAACCAGGACAGAATCTGGTGCCCCACCCGGGACTAGAACCCAGAGTGCCGGCGCCGCAGGCGGAGGATTAGCCTAGTGAACCGCGGCGCCGGCCACCTACCATAGTAATTAAAAACAGAAATGCATATGTGTGAAGTAGACAAATATAATACAATAGGAAATTGTGAGGATTTTGGAAATTTTTATGGACAGCAGAGTAAATGGCCAGACTAAAAGGACAGCCACTATTTCGCTCTAGCCAATTATGGCCAAGTGAGACCCATTGTGGCTAAATCATGTTTTATTTTTCTTACGAGAAACTGGATATCTAGAACTTTATGATATCTTTGTCTCTCAATTTTTAAAATATTTTTAATTTTTGTAATTCAAATTACTAATGGTAATAATAACCCTAAATCACAGAAAAAACACTATGAAACCCACTGAAACACATCTGTGGACCTCCAGTTAGTGACCTTTTGGCTTATGAAACAGTCAAAACTTTTTAGTAAGACATCCAAGACGTTACATAATCTGGGCTGCATCTACTTCTCCCTTTATATTTCCAGGTCACCACACACCAAGCACACTGTACTTTCTGGAATACGCTCTCCATCCTCATGCTCAAAGTCCTTGCTAAAATTCTGCAATGCCCCTTTTCCTTCCTTCCTCAACTTGATGAATTTCATCCCTCCTTGAGAACCCGTGTCTTTTTTTTTTTTTTTTTTTTTTTTTTTGATAGGCAGAGTGGACAGTGAGCGAGAGACAGAGAGAAAGGTCTTCCTTTTGCCGTTGGTTCACACTCCAATGGCCGCCGCGGCCGGCGCGCTGCGGCCAGCGCACCGAAGCCAGGAGCCAGGTGCTTCTCCTGGTCTCCCATGCGGGTGCAGGGCCCAAGGACTTGGGCCATCCTCCACTGCACTCCCTGGCCACAGCAGAGAGCTGGCCTGGAAGAGGGGCAACTGGGACAGAATCCGGCGCCCCGACTTGGACTAGAACCCGGTGTGTCAGTGCCGCAAGGCGGAGGGTTAGCCGGCCGACCCCGTGTCTTTCAACCACTACATAAGACACTTTATATGATCAAGGGAAAACTAACTTTTCTCCTTTATGTCCCTAGAACATTTTACTGATACTACCAATAGGGGATTTTTTCTTTTAAAGATTTATTTATTTGAGAGGCACAGTCAACAAAGAGCGAGAGAGAGACAGACAGAGACAGAGAGATCTTCCATCCACTGGTTCAATCCCCGAATGGCTGCAACGGCAAGACAGAGCCAGGATCTAGGAGGTTCTTCCAGGCCTTCCATGAAGGTGCAGGGGCACAAGCACTTGGACCATCCACCACTGCTTTCCCAGATGCATTAGCAGGGAGCTGGATTGGAAGTGGAGCTGCCAGGACCCGAACTGGTGCCCATATGGAATGCTGGTGCTACAACGCGGCTTAACCTGCTATGCTACATCTCCTGGTATCATTTTATAGACTGGAAAATGGTCCAAGTGGGAGACCTGGGTTTCATTACCAATACTGCCTTTGGCTTCAGCCACAACCATTGGAGGCATTGGTGAGTGAATCTGTAGATAGAGACTGCATATATATATATACACACACACACACACACACACACACACATATATATATGCCTCTTAAATAAGTACAAAATTTTGTAATGAAATAAAAATTACAGGGGCTGTCACTGTGGCATAGCAGTGCTGGAATTCCATATGGGCACTGCTTTGAGTCCCGGCTTCCCCATTGCCAAACCAGCTCTCTGCTATGGCCTGGGAAAGCAGTAGAAGATGGCCCAAGTGCTTGGGCCGCTGCACCCATGTGGGAGATCTGGAGGTGGCTCTGGCCATTGTGCATATTTTTAAGTTTTTAGTTAACACGCATTTGCAGGCATAGAGGATAATTTGATCGCATGCACTACCTTGAGTCAGAACAACCCACCTAAACCATTGATGAATCCCTGACCCACAGAAACAAAGAGATGAAAAATTGTTGTTTTAAGACATTAGACATTAAATTTGATGTAATTCTTAAAATATTTATTTTTTTAAAGGCAGAGAGGCAGAGAGAGAGAGAGAGAGAGAGAGAGAGAGGTCTTCCATCAGCAGACAGGGACCATTGGGCCACCTTGGAGGCTGGCTATCGGAGTCTATCCTCTAGCCCCAATCAGGCAAGCCCCTTCCATCTGGAAAGTGTACTTCCACCTCCAAAGACTCATCTCATGACAGTCAGAGTCCAGAATATCATTGTTAAATGGTCTAGATGTAGATAAGCTTCAATGAATGCAATTCCTTGAGTATAGTTCCTTAATTATTCTTTCTTTCAATGCAAAAAAAAATGTAAAAGCAAAAGAAGCAAGTATTTCCTCCATAAAAACCCAATAGTCATAGGACAGGAACAGTCGTAGTAGCACATCTGCCACAGACATTTACAAAGGGTGAAATGAGAGGCACAGGGCCACAAGTCCATAGCAACTAGGAAATCAGCTGGGCACAGGTTAGTAGTTCCTTGAATAGTAATTAAGGCCTGAGGATAGTTTCTCATAGCTTTCAGCAACATGATACGGACTTTTGGTTTCGCTCTCTGAGTCATCCTTCATTTTCCATGAAAAGTAACATGCATTTGCCACTAAGTAGTGTCTCAGTCTACCTCTTGCTTGCATAAATTTGAAGATACAAAGGCTTCTTCTGCTTCTTCTTTTTTCTACAGCATTGCTGTCCTTTACAGTGAGACCTCTGTGGATATCATTATCTTTTTTTAACGTTTATTTAATGAATATAATTTCCAAAGTACAGCTTATGGATTACAATGGCTTTCCCTGCCACCATAACTTCCCTCCCACCCCCGCTCTCTCTCCCCTTCCATTCATATCAAGACTCATTTTCAATTCTCTTTATATACAGAAGATCAGTTTATATTAAGTAAAGATTTCAACAGTTTGTACCCACACAGAAACACAAATTGAAAAATACTGTTTGAGTACTAGTTATAGCATTAAATCACAATGTACAGCACTGTGTACTGTGATACTCTCTGGGATATGCTGCGTTAGATAAAAATCACACCCAGGAAACAAAACCTCTGTAGGATATGGAGAAAGGAACACTCCCTCCCTAGCATTGAAAGACACCAACAAAAGTATCAGGTTCCTAAAATGTGTAAATCCACATCTTCAAGTTTTTAGGCCATTTGTGGTTTCCAGTGAACATGGGTCTGAGTAGTAACTGCAGCACCATCAGTAAAAAAAATAAAATAAAATAAAATAAATAAATAAAACAAAAGTACTTCAGTTTTGCATTATCTTCTTGATGTGGTGGTTCTGTTCCATCCTTCATTATGTTCTACATTATGTTTTTGTTTTGTTTTGTTTTTTTGACAGGCAGAGTTAGTGAGAGAGAGACAGAGAGAAAGGTCTTCCTTCCATTGGCTCACCCCCCCCCCCCAAAAAGGCTGCAACGGCCGGCGCGCTGCGCCAATCTGAAGCCAGGAGCCAAGTGCCTTTTCCTGGTCTTCCATGCAGGTGCAGGGCCCAAGTACTTGGGCTATCCTCCACTGCCTTCCCGGCCACAGCAGAGAGCTTGACTGGAAGAGGAGTAAGCGGGAGAGAACTCATCTGTGTCTGACTGAAGGTCTTCCATCCATTCCCAACTTCTGTGGGTTCCCAGAAAACTAGTATCCAGTAGCCAACAGCATATAGCCCTTACCTTTGTATTGCATGTTATTAGTAGACAGGATAATCTGAACCATTACTATAAAAATTGAGATAATGAGAAGTCTAGCCAAGTTGTGTACTAAGATATTAACTTTATTAAGAAAGATTTGCTTGTTTATTTTAAAGACAGTATGATAGAAAGAGGAGGAGAGACAAAGAGAGAGATTTTCCATCCACTGGGTCATTCCCCAAATGCCTGTAACAGCAGGGGTTAGGCCAGGAAGAACCCAGGAACAAAGAACTCCATCAGGCCTCCTATGTGGGGGCCATCATCTGCTGCCTCCAAGGCACATTAACGGGCAGATGCCTCAGGAATGTGCAGTACCTGGGGCTCTAACCAGGTACTCCAATATGGCACACAGGTACCCCAAGCTGCAGCCTAACCTGCTGCGCCACCCCTAAGGCATTAACTTTGATTTCAAGGGGCCACTGTTGCACAAAACATGAAGGGCAATGTGTAGTTCAGCTGTTTTTGAACCAATGGAGGTGAAAAGGCATGTCAAGCTGAATTTTCTGTATGACATTTATATTTTGCTTTTTTCTTGTAGAAGGAGTCAAAATAAGTTTCATGAATCCTGCAGGTTCAATTGATTTTCACACTGCAAGACCAGAGTTGCAGGATTTCTTTGATGGACAACAGAGGGACATGCTATACTGTTTGATTGCTTAATTGACAAAGCTGCTTTTGAATGCTGGCAGTTATATTCCTTTGACATAACACACTTTAATAATAAGTGTTAATGCTGTATGACAAGATGTTCTGATTCCTAGTGCCAAAAGTTCAATTCACTGTATACAACTGAACATACTCATTCGTTTGTACTCTTTTTAAAAAAATGGTGCTTAAAGAGACCCTCTTTGGCAAGTCATCTTTGTTGTCCCTTAGGTATTTTACTTCCTCTCAACTTGTTGAAGAATGGTTGCTTTTCTCATGATTTTTGTGTTTTTGTATCTGATGCATCTTTTAACACAACAGATACAGTGCACTGTGTAGCTACTGTTTTCCAGAAAAGTTGATCTTTAAGGAATTAATTTACAGATCCTCACATTTTTAAATTTAAATTAAAAAAGACTGTGGTGGCCATGATCAAAAGGAAGGTTACTGAAAGCTGGTGAAGCCTCTTCTCGCAGATGGTCCATTCTGAAGGTCTTTGCTGATCCATTGGAATGCAATCTTCTGACACCAGTCTAACAAAAACAAAGTGGCAGATGAAGGCCTGCAGGATTCCTCCAACTGAACTGAGCTGCTGTAGACATAATCACCTGGGTTCAGAAGAAGTTGAGTCGACAGCTGAACCATCCTGAGTGCCGGATCCCATCGGATCTCAGAAGTTAAAAAGCTTCTGTCAGCAGCTTTGCTCGGTCTTGGTCATTGAGAGTATGTGTGCCTTTGTGTCAGCATTTCAGCAATGCAGACAAACTGATGTAGGCAGGGCCGCAGTTCTCATGCGAACTCCACACAACTGATGATTATTTTTTTTTGACAGGCAGAGTGGACAGTGAGAGAGAGAGAGAAAGGTCTTCCTTTGCCGTTGGTTCACCCTCCAATGGCCGCCGCAGCCAGCGCACCGCGCTGATCTGATGGCAGGAGCCAGGTACTTATCCTGGTCTCCCATGGGGTGCAGGGCCCAAGGACTTGGGCCATCCTCCACTGCACTCCCTGGCCACAGCAGAGAGCTGGACTGGAAGAGGGGCAACCAGGACAGAATCCGGTGCCCTGACCGGGGCTAGAACCTGGTGTGCCAGCGCTGCAAGGCCGAGGATTAGCCTAGTGAGCCGTGGGGCCGGCTTACTGATTATTTTTTAAAGTTAGAAACCTCAAATTCTCTAAGGGAGCTAACCTTTTTAAAGTAATTTTAGAGTGCTTCACCTGGCATGCACTCCAGGGAGAGAGAAAGGGGGAGGGTACAATCAAAATCAGATAGAGGTATCAAATAAAGGACTCTCAGATTGTTGCTGTGAGCAGGTGATTTCAGCACATAATTACCAAGAGTAGATGCTGGGTCAACATTAACCGCAACTTGCTGGCTTCCCAGAGTAGCTCTGAAGACAATACAGTAAGACTTTCCCACGGTGAGCCCGTGTATATTTGGATCTGCAACATTTGCTCATGGAGTTTATAGAATTAGGAACAAGTGGCACTGAGTAGATTGTGATTTTTTTTCTCGTAACATTCTAGGCCACTGTTCATTCCTGTTTTGACATTTTCACAGCATCCCATGGAAACATAGCAGCATTCCCTTTACCCGTGCTTTGTCCTTCCCCTCTCTGACCTGCCCCCATCTCCTTTTCTGTATGGTTTCTGCATGACTTTTCTCTTTCCATATCTTCTTTCAAAAAAAAAAAAAAAAAAAAACTAAAATAATTTCCCACAAGTGCTCCATTCATATTCCTTTACATAGGTTCCTCCTCAGTGAATTCTACTGAAAAATAAATACAGAAATACAAACACTTTCCTAAAATGGGAAAGACTTTAAGGGTTGTTCAGAGGTTGTTTGGTGATGTCTTTGCTTCCATCCTAAGCAGTACTACACATACACTATTGCAATGAGATGAAGAGCTATTCTGTTTTAAACAATCTAGAAAGAAAGCACTTCCATTTTGCACTCACCGATGCTAGCTGCTTAGCAGATCCACCTTCTCCTCTTTTCCCTAGGCAAGAGTATGCTTCCCAATTTTTCTTACAGTTAAGGATGCCCCTGTATCTGAGTTTAAGCTAGGGGCCCTGTATGGAGATCAGTACTGTTTACAGACCTAGACTGGGTCAAGTTTTCCTGAGTTAACTTCCATACCCGTCGTCTATCTTCTGACCAGGATAGAGAAGAGTCCCAGGATTACCCTCAAAACCAACTGTTGAAGACAGAGAATCTCCACAGTCTTATCTCTAAATGACCATGGAAGAGTGCCAATCAAACTTCTGCTCACTCATCTAACAAATGTGAGTATAACTTTCTATTGACTTCAAGCCAGGACACATCTCTGGCCTGTTTTTCCATAAAAGCTAGCATTTTAAAATAACACCTTATTTAGGACTATCATCATATGTATATCATTGCTTCTAATGACTGAACTTATGAAACCACTTTTCTCTCTTTGATGTTTTCTAGATATCTTCAGTCTTGATGGGTCTCTTTCCTTTATGGCTATCATTTTTTAAAAGATTTTATTTATTATTTGAGGAGTAGAGTTTCAGACAGAGAAAGGCAGAGAGAGAGAGAGAGAGAGAGAGAGAGAGAGAAAATCTTCCATCTGTTGGTTCACTCCCCAAATGGTCACAATGATCAGAGCTGTGCCAATCTGAAGCCAGGAGCCAGGAGCTTCTTCCAGGTCTCCCATGTGGGTGCAGGGGCTCAAGGACTTGGGCCATCCTACTTTGCTTTCCCAGGACATAGCAGAGAGCTGGATCAGAAGAAGAGCAGCTGGGACTAGAACTGGTGCCCATATGGGATGCTGGTGCCTTAGGTGGAGGTTTAGCCTACTGTGCCACAGCACCAGCCCCTAGGACTATCTTTTTTAAAGAATGATTTGTCTATCTAGTTATTCAATTGGTTAGTAAGTTATTGAAAGGCCTAGAGAAAGAGAGAAGGGAGGGAGAGAGATCTTCCATCTACTGGTTCACTCTCCAAATGGCAGAAGAACCAGGGCTGGCCCAAGCTGAAACCAGAAAACAGGAACTCCATCTGGGTCTACACGTGAGTGGCAGAGGCCCAAGCACTTGGGCAATCATCTGCTGCCTTCCTAGACAGATTATCCAGAAGCTGAAGCAGAAGCAGAACAGTTGGGGCTCAAACCATCACTTTGGTATCAGATGCTTCTGGCAAGTGACAGCTTAACCTGCTGTACCACAATACCAGCCCCCTTTCTTGCTATCTTATCTTCACCTTTATTTTATATATGTGATTTAATGTATACACGGAATCCACTATTTTCCCATTGGAGTACCCATTCATTATTTTGCTACCACATTATTTCCTGTCTGGACTGTTATAGCAATAATTGAAACTTATACATAATTGAATTTTTTTCATTTATTTGTTAGGGTTAGATAAGTGTGAACAATTGTTTTTGTGTCTAATCTGAAATGTGTATGCTACATAGATTTATATTTTAAAAATTGTTGACTTTCTTACTTGGCCAAAAAAATTACCATCAACATTTGAATATATATGATATCTTGTTTTAAAATTGCAATATTAGACCTTCTCTTCCAAATGCAGAATACTTGTAGGCAGTATTCTTTCCTCTTTTACAGCAGGTGCATGAAGAAGATATCATTACCCTAATTTCTTTTCTTATAAAATTAAAATACATTTGATATAAAGACATACAATATGAAATTAAAAAAATAAATAAATAATTGACTTTTTCCTCTGAGACTAATTTCATGTAAAGCCCTCTGTCCCCTGTTGAAAAATCTGAGCAGCCAGATTACATGTAATAGAGATGTTGAAGCAGTGTGTCATGAACAGAGATAGTGCCCTGTAGAAAACAAAAGGTCAACAATCATCCAGAACCACTTAAAAGTGTCACAAGACTGGGTATTTGCCCTCAGGTATGAGATAAGCCAAATAGGTGACAATGTTTTTGACTAAGAGAGATACAAGGGTACTTCAAAAATTCATGGAAAAAAATAGAACTAAAAGATAACTTTACTGGGGCTGGCATTGTGGCGTAATAGGTTAAGCTGGCACCAGTAATGTCAGTAGCTGGTATGGATACTGGTTCAAGACCCAGCTGCTCCATTTCTGATCCAGCTCCCTGAGAATGCACTTGGAAAATCGGTAGAGGATAGCCCAAGTAGCTGGGCTCCTGCATCCATACGGGAGACCTGGATGAAGCTCCTGGCTCCTGGCTCCTGGCTTAAGCCTGGCCCAGCCTTGGCTGTTGTGGCTATTTGGGGTATAAACCAGCAGATGAAAGATCTATCTCTGCCTCTGTAACTCCGAATTTCAAATAAAGACAAAAATGTTTTTTTTAAAGATACGCTTATTTTGTTGCAAAAATTTTGAAATCCACACAAATGTGATATTCAAGAAATTTATGTAAAGTATATATTATGAGAAAACTCTCTATGCATCTCAAAAATTTTTTGCACCAAAACAAACTTTTGATTTCATTTTCCCATTAAATACTTTTTTGTCTAAGATGAGACTAGAAAAGAGAACAGGGTCTGTATTTTGGGGAAATAGTATTTTTTTAAATGATTATTTAGTCTTATATAATATATTAAATCTGTACAACTTAATATTTTTCATTGCATTTTAAGTTTTATTTATTTTACCTAGAAAACTTTTATGTAAGGTATACAAACATCATGCGTTTCATAAACACAAATTTAGAAACATAGTGATTCTTCCCACCCTATCTTCCCTCCCACCTGTACTTTCATCCTCTTCCTTCTCCCTCTCCTATTCCCATTATTATTTTTTACTAAGATCTATTTTCAATTAACTTTATACAATAAATCTTTAAATACAAATCCAAACTCTCTGTACAGTTGTAGTAAGGCAGAAAAATGTTCTCCATCCAAAGGTGTCCAAAATCTAATCTCTGTTATATGTTAGGTTATATGCAAAACACAATTTAGTTGCTAATCACCTGAACTTAAGATAGGGAGAAGATTCTGAATTGTCCTGGTGGGCCCAATGTAATCACAAGGATACCTATCAGTAGGAGAGGGGACAGGAGAGAGTAAGTCAGATTGTTGCAACGTGAGAAAATCAGCTTGGCCGGCGCCACGGCTTACTTGGATAATCCTCCGCCTGCAGCTCCAGCACCCCAGGTTCTAGTTCCGGTTGGGGCGCCGGATTCTGTCCCAGTTGCTCCTCTTGCAGTCCAGCTCTCTGCTATGGCCCGGGAGGGCGGTGGAGGATGGCCCAGGTGCTTGGGCCCTGCACCCGCATGGGAGACAAGGAGGAAGCACCTGGCTCCTGGCTTTGGGCCGGTGTGCCATTTAGGAGGTGAATGAATGGAAATGAAGACCTTTCTCTCTGTCTCTCTCTCACTAACTCAGCCTGTCAAAAAAAAAAAAAAAAATCAGCTGACCATTCCTGTCTTTGAGGATGGAAGGGGACTCTGAGCTATGAATGCAGACAGAAGAGGCATTCTCCTAAGGGCTTCTGGAAAGAAACATAGGTCTGCCAATTCTCTGTGAGACCCACTGTGTACTTGTAACCTCCAGAAGAGTAGGGTAACAATTTTTTTATGTTGTCATTACGCAGTAAGAAAGTGTACCATAGTTGGCAGGTGTTTGTGCTGTTGGTCCATAGCTTAATTCATCACTCCTCTTGAACACTTACCCCACTTACTGTATTCTGGCCACCATTGCCTGCTATTTGGCTCTCTTTGCTGTACCCTGGGCCAGCCTTCAAACCGTCTCCCTCACCTTCCCCCTACTTGAAGTGCACTTGACCTGCTGTCTTAATTTAGGCTTTCTCAGGAGTAAATCCTGAGATAAGTACTTCAGTTCAAGTCAACGTACTTGCGAGACTGTCCCAGGAAACATAGGTAGGAGAATAACAGACTGAATTAAGGAAAAACAAATGTCCAAAACTATTGCCCTGAGGAGCAGGGCACTATTCTGTGGACAGCTGAAGCTCATTCCCACTGAGGAACTCTGGAAATCAGCACAGCACAAACCTGTTTGGAATACCATTGCATGCACAGCACTTAATTTAGGTATTTCATAAATATTTGTCAAGTGACTAAGTAGAGACTAAATTAATGAATGAGCTAGTGCATGAATAGTGTTCACCATGTGCTTCTTGGCACACAACAAACCAATATGATTTTGCTACTTTGCTCTATTTGCAAGTTTGTTGAATCTAAGGTCATCTTTTTCTTCCTTATGGTGTGCTCAGATATCCTCTGAGGCATTCTACTTAATCACCTAATGTCTTAACTCCAATTGCATTTGTAATGTTTATTGGAAGGGAAGAAGTAGAGCTGTGGGAGCCTCTCATGGTCACTAGGGAAGTTTTTCAACACAGAGACGGGAAAATGCACTCACGCAACGCTGCAGGGAGAAGGTGAAAGTTTAATGGAAACGTTCCCTGTCTGTTATGTGCCTTTTCCCCTAGAACATTGATGTGAAAGGATCTAATCACTCTCACAATTTCATGCTTCATTTTGAGCAATTGTTGCTTTTATTAAAAAAAAAATAATGACCTCTTCTAGATGGGAAACATTTGCTACATAACCTTTCCACTTCTGAGTTCTTTTCTGCAACATTGAAGGTTCTGGTTTTACAAAAGTGTTGACCTCCCTTGTCCCTTAAAAGTAGCTTGTTAAAATTATAAACCAATGTGTTAATATGTCATTCTATTAAAAGTCAGAGATATTGCATGGAGTGAGGCTTTTGCTTACAGAATTTTTGAAAATGAAAGACCTTAATAACTGCTGTGAATGAAAGGATACCAAACAACAACAATATTGAATATTACAGAAATGAAAATCCATTCAGTATTTTAATTCCATATGCAACATATGTGTTTATGTGTTGGGGAGATTTGGAGAATCAAAATTGACTGAATGGATTTTTCAAATTATCACTCATTCAGGAAGCACTGTTGTAATGGATCACTGCTGACTGAAAGCTTAATGTGTCTTCAGACATGTTGGGATGAACAAAATGCTGAAAGTATTGTATAAAGTATTCTATCCCCTGATTGCTATTTTTAGCTCAATGGTGCATTGTAAAACAATGATCTGACTCTTGTGATGTGTTCAATAACAAATAAAAAGATTGCACAGATCTTGTCCTCAAATATAGAATCTGTATAACCCACAGATGACCTACAGATATCCCAACCCGTTTAGATAGTCTTGAGATGCTCAAGAGATAGGATGGATATAACTGTCAGTTTAATTTTTGTCCATTATATTCTTAGTATAGGACTTTGAGCTGACATAGGAAATAGCCAATTCTGTTCCCCTTCACAGAATCTGGGGTAGACCAGGAGTTATGGGAGGGTTACGGCAACAATCCTTCCACTCACTTTTAGAGGGAATATTAAATCCTCCAAGTCCCTGTAAATGTGAAAATATATCATGAGCTACAGAAAGATCTTCAGCTATTGAGGCCTTAACATACTTTATTGACTGATACTTGAAAGAGGAAGCAGTCCTCTATCTTTGGCAAGATAAGAGATTGGCCTAAATTAAGACAAAGATTCCACAAGGAAAGAAAGGTACATTTTTATCACTGAGGTCATGAAAGAGGCCAGGGCCTCAAGTGGAAAGATTTGTGAATTTTGTAAATTGGACAGCAAGAGAGTTGAGGCATTTGATTGGCTAAGAGTTCCCATAGGAACTGGTGCACAAACCATAACAAAGAAATGCTTCCGTGGAGTGATTCAAGATATATTGGTGCACCCTTTCCATCTGGACTGAGGTTGCTGATGTTTTGAACAGTGTGGACGAGAGCACATAAGATTCACATGAAAGGGGTACACCAACCTGTGGTATCAGAGGAAATGATAGGGACAAAATTGGTAGAAGACGACAAAAGGTTCTTATATATTAGAAGTGACAGATATGTTGGAGGAATATGGTTAACACAAAGGAGAAATGGGAAGACCTAAGGATTCCAAGCTCCAAAATAGAAAATAAGAACGAAAGTCTTTTGTTACATATTTTTCTTTTTTTATTATTTATTTATTTATTTATTTGACAGGCAGAGTGGACAGTGAGAGAGAGAGACAGAGAGAAAGGTCTTCCTTTGCCGTTGGTTCACCCTCCAATGGCTGCCGCGGCCGGCGCGCTGCGGCCGGCACACCATGCTGATCCAATGGCAGGAGCCAGGTGCTTCTCTTGGTCTCCCATGGGGTGCAGGGCCCAAGCACTTGGGCCATCCTCCACTGCACTCCCTGGCCACAGCAGAGAGCTGGTGTGGAAGACGGGCAACCGGGACAGAATCCGGCTCCCTGACCGGGACTAGAACCTGGTGTGCTGGCGCCGCAAGGCGGAGGATTAGCCTAGTGAGCCGCGGCGCCGGCCTTGTTGCATATTTTTGTTTTCTTGGGCTGCACCAAAGGAATATTTAATTTCTTTCTTTCTTTTTTTAAAGATTTATTTATTTGTTTTAAAGTCAGAGTTACACAGAGAGAGAAGGAAAGGCAGAGAGAGAGGTCTTCCATCTGCTGGTTCACTCTCCAGATGGCTGCAACAATGGCGGGAGCTGAGCTGATTTGAAGTCAGGAGTCAGGAGCCTCCTCCAGGTCTCCCACAAGGGTACAGGGGCCCAAGGACCTGGGCTATCTTCCACTGCTTTCCCAGGCCATAGCAGAGAACTGGATCGGAAGTGGAACAGCTGGGACTAAAACTGGTGCCCATATGGGATGCTGGTGTTTCAGGCCAGGGCTTTTTTTTTATGATTTATTTATTTATTTGAAAGTCAGAGTTACAGAGGAGAGGCAGTAAGAGAGAGAGAGAGAAAGAGAGAGAGAGAGAGAGAGAAAGAGAGAGAGAGAAAGAGAGAGAGAGAGAGAGAGAGAAAGAGAGAGAGAGAGAGAGAGAGAGAGGTCTTCCATCCACTGGTTCACTACTCAACTGGCTGCAATGGCCGGAGCTGTGCTGATCCGAAGCCAAGAGTCAGCGGCTTCTTCCAGGGCTCCCATGCGGGTGCAGGGGCCCAAGGACTTGGGCCATCTTCCACTACTTTTCCAGGCCATAGCAGAGAGCTGGATTGGAAGTGGAGCAGCCGGGTCTCGAACCAGTGCCCATATGGGATGCCAGCACTGCAGGCCAGGGCTTTAACCCACTACACCACAGAGCCAGCCCCAGGAACATTTAACTTATAAAAATTCACTTAATAGGGCCAGCATCGTGGCTCACTTGGTAAAAATAATTCACTTAATACATATGTATTTGGTGCCTACCACTCTCCAGGCACCACTTCAAGAACTTCAGTTCCCACAGAGAGCAAGACAAGGTCCTTGTCCACATGGAGTCTATATTGTAGAGAAGTCTGTCAAGCAATATACAAAGTAATGAGATCGTAGTAGGGATTATTAACAAAATAAAATAGGATGAAAATAGAGATTGATCAGGGTGGGTTGAGGGACTTAAGTAAGTGTTCAGAAAAAGCTTCTCTAAAAAGCTATTAGAATGGGTAAATGTTGAGGCCCAGCATGTTAAGTCTCCACTTGGCATACCTACATCCTACATTCCTGGATTCAAATCCCATCTCTGTCTCTGTTTCTAATACAGTTTCATGATAAAACACACCTGAGCGGCAGCAGGTGATGGCTCAAGTGCTAAATGCTTGCCATCCACGTGGACCTGGATGGTGTTCTGGTTCCTGGCTTCAAATGCTGTTGTGTGCATGTACTTGGGGAGTGAAATGGTAGATGGAAAAATCTTTCCTTCTCTCTTTTTTTCTCTCTGTCACCCTGATTTTCAAATAAATATAAATGGTATGAATTAACTTTCAAAAATTATATATAAAAAGTATTATTGGATAGGCCAGAATAATGTGAAGTCAACTTCACAGTAATTTGGAAGAACATTCCATGTAGAAGACCAGAAAATATTCCAAAGGAAATTCTGTTCACAGATCTTTTCAGTTTTATTTGTGAAACCCATTTAGATAGCATCTGGAGTGTACACTAAATGCTAGAATCTGTGCTAGGTGCTGTGTAATACACTGGAAAGCAAGACCAGCATGAGCCTTATGTTCGTGAATCAAGATAGGGTAGAATTCTCTAAAAGTTCACAAGGCCTCATTCAAACACTTAGCCCATATGTGCTTAGATAAATGCAAAAGCCTAATGCTAGAATTGAACAAATACCTTACTTTTATGAGCAGGGGAATATCTTGCTCTCAGATAAGGAGATCTCAGGGAATATCCTTAAATTTCTGTCATTAGGCAGTCTTAGACTTCTCTTACTGCTTCCCTGCTTGCTATCAATTAGAGGAACAAATGCTTCATAGTTTCTGCAGGCCACTTCTAGTGACAGCATTTCTGGTCAGTATGGATACTAATTGTGATTCAAAGAAACTAATGGATTAAAAAGCTTTAAAGCTTATAGTTCCTAATGTCTCTTCCCTACCATTCTCTGAAAGTGTATTCCCCAGTTCTTTCCCTGGGTTTGGACAGTGCACTCACTAATAGTTTTATGGTAAAGACAAGAAGGGATATTGCATAGGAGAGATGCTGACAGCCTGAGGCCACCATGAGTAGAAGATCATCTCTACAGGCAAAGTATACATTCCTGATATTCTTGATTAACTAACATAATGAATAATTATTAATGAATAAGCTAACACTGTCTATCAATCAAAACATACAGTTTTGGTTATCAACCATAACCCTCTGGTGTAAAACACAGACAGTACATGTTATTATTTCTCTCTGCAGAGAGCCCAGAGGAAGAAGAGTAAATCCTTGTTGTCCAGTGTGGGGAGCAATTCGGACTAGACTAAGTTACTGGAATTAAGACTTATTCTGTGCATCTGCTCTCCCACAATATGGCGCTGGGAGAGAAGAAAACAGCTTTTACACAGCTGCCTCCAGTTCAACCAATAAACTGTAGGACTTGCTCCTGATTGGAGAGCAGCGTACTCGGCGTGTGGGCAGCCGAGTTAGGATTGGCGGAGGAGGACTATAAAGGAGGAGAGAGACGGCATGCACCAGGAACATCTAAGGGAACATCTAAGGGGAACACCTGTGCAGCCCCCAGAGAGCCGGCCGGCGGTGTGCCGCTCCCCCGCGGAAGTGGGGAATGTGGCAGGGGGAACCGCCCTTCCACGGAGGTGGAAGGGACGGTAGCCAACCCAGGAAGAACCAGCAGCAAACCCGGGGAGGGCCGAGCAGACGAAAGAACAGCGCAGGGTCCTGTGTCGTTCCTCCACGAAGACAGGGAGCGACATAATGGTGCCGTGACTCGGATATGAAGCCTAGGCAGGGTTTAGTGTCGTTCCTCCACGAAGAGGGGGAGCGACATAATGGTGCCGTGACTCGGATACGAAACCTAGGACAGATAGGAAACTTAGGAGGGAAGAAACGGGAAGAAGTGGAAAATACCGGAGAGAGAGACTAGCAAAGAGCCTAGGGAAAAGCCGGACAGAAAAGGTGCCGGAAGAAGCTATCGAAAGCCTAGGCATAGACTCAGATATGGACTGTGGGAAAGAAGTTAGGATTTAAAGTGAAAACAAGAAGAAACTTAGACTCAGATACGGACTGCAGGTTGAAAGTGAAAGTGAAACCTATAAGAAACTTAGACTTGGATACGGACTGTGGGGAGTAGCCAGGAGAAATGAGAGGAATATTGTTGGAAGAAAACTTAAGGAAACATACCGGGTAGAGAAAAATGTTAGGGAGGATGAAGCCGCGAGTGCAGGCCGAGGCGGAGACATAAGCCACCTTGGAATTCTTCAAGTCACCCCGGGGAGCAAGAGGCGAAGATCTGGAACCAGAGGCAGAGACGTGGGCCGCCAGGTTGGAATTCGCCAGGTTAGTCCGGGGAACTTGGACTGAATGCCGGTGGTGGCGGAAACATTCGCGGAAGCCGCCGCGTGCAGAGAGAGCACGGGGCGTGAATAGATAGGGAACGCGGGGCTGGCGCGAGGCCGTGGTGCGGGCGCGAAGTGCGTGGAGACTGCGGAGCGTGCGCGCAGAGCCTGGAACCCGCCGGCGGGGCGAGGCGCCGGGAAGCCGCGCAGAGCCGTGAAGCTGCCGCGGGGCGAGGTGCTGAGAAGCAGCCTCGGGGCGAGCGCCGCCGGGAAGCCGCAGGGATAAGAGAAACAGAAATTTAGAAGTAAAAGGAGAGAAATAGGAATGCTGGAAGATAGAAGTAAAATGGGAGAAATAGGAATGCCCGGAGATAGAGAAATAGAGAAATAGAAAGGCCTCCCCTCAACATGGCAATGAGAAAGCTTGGATTCGGTCTGCCTGATTAAGTGAGGCGATGAGCACCTGCGGGCGGCTAGCAGCTTATGCGCCGCAGGTCACCGAAGACAGGCACGAATTAACATCAGTAAGGCCTCCCCACAATACAGCAATTAGGAGGCTTGGATTCGGTCTGCCTGATTAAGGCGGTAAGCGCCAGCAGGCGGCTCGACCAAAGTATGAGCCGCAGGTCACCGAACACAGGCACGCATCAGCGCCTAAAAACCTCCTCACAACATGGCGAAGAGAGGACCCGGATTCGGTTTGCCTGATTGATAGGACTTGTAAGAACCTGTGGCAACTCTAGCAAGTAGAGCAGAGTGTGTGCCGCGGGACACCGAAGACAGGCGCGTATCAACGCCAAAAAATAAAAAGAAAGGGGGATCTGTGGGGAGCAATTCGGACTAGACTAAGTTACTGGAATTAAGACTTATTCTGTGCATCTGCTCTCCCACAATATGGCGCTGGGAGAGAAGAAAACAGCTTTTACACAGCTGCCTCCAGTTCAACCAATAAACTGTAGGACTTGCTCCTGATTGGAGAGCAGCGTACTCGGCGTGTGGGCAGCCGAGTTAGGATTGGCGGAGGAGGACTATAAAGGAGGAGAGAGACGGCATGCACCAGGAACATCTAAGGGAACATCTAAGGGGAACACCTGTGCAGCCCCCAGAGAGCCGGCCGGCGGTGTGCCGCTCCCCCGCGGAAGTGGGGAATGTGGCAGGGAGAACCGCCCTTCCACGAGGTGGAAGGGTTGGTAGCCAACCCAGGAAGAACCAGCAGCAAACCCGGGGAGGGCCGAGCAGACGAAAGAACAGCGCAGGGTCCTGTGTCGTTCCTCCACGAAGACAGGGAGCGACATAATGGTGCCGTGACTCGGATATGAAGCCTAGGCAGGGTTTAGTGTCGTTCCTCCACGAAGAGGGGGAGCGACATAATGGTGCCGTGACTTGGATATGAAGCCTAGGCAGGGTTTAGTGTCGTTCCTCCACGAAGAGGGGGAGCGACAGTCCAGGGAGGCAGGAACAATGCCTTTTAATGGTAAACCTAATAACAGAGTTCAGGAAATCAGCCACATTTTAAGGAGTCCCCCAGGAAAGACAGATGCAATAGATCAAGCTGGCGTTTTTTGAACATTGACTGATGTTTGACTCATGGTGTTCAACACCCGTCTTTGGAATGAATTGGGGCATTTGAGGCAGAGGTGTAAGAGAGAAAGGCAAAGGCTGACCTCGGTGTGTGAGGTTTGAGTAAAAACGGAAACTCTTTTCTCATAGTCTCCCTTCCTGAGAGAGTTGGAATAGTTCTGTGAAGCTTCCAGTCTTCAGAAGACACTAGACAACACATGCCTTGGCCTTAGCCTCTCTGCTTATTTTAAGCTTCATTTGTTTCCAGAAACCATTGCCAACAATGATTAAATCAAATGTCAGTCACTGCATTCAGGCATCGCCTTCCACCCACGCTGCTACCTGCTCTTCTCTACACTATATTTCACATCGAGCTTTTAGATTCTTAGGAAATACAGTGTGTGTGTGTGTGTGTGTGTGTGTGTGTCTATTATGAAGAAGGTGTCCTCACTTCCCTTACTTCTGCTTACAGCAGCATTCTTTTAAACATGGTTTCTATTTCTTTGAGATAGATGCAAATTATTTAGAAATCAAGTAATTTGACACTTCTCTTTTGACACTCTTCTCTCACTTGGAATTTCCAACTTTGTGAGCAGTTGTGGAACCTGATAGAGTTGTGTTCAGGCTGAAAGGAGTAAGTGATAGAGTAGAAAGAGCCTCTGCAAGAAATCTCAAGATGGTTTTCTCATCAAAGCTCTGCCATGTGTGACTCAACAAATCAATTTCTATCCCTTGAATAGTTTACTAAATACATCCACTGAGCACTTACTATAGAGTAGGCATCAAGCATCAATTTTTTCATCTGGATTATGGTCTTAATCATAAAAAATTCAAATATAAACCAGAAGAAATAAAGGCTCTAACACCGTTTCTAGTCTATACAACTATTCAAGTCATATATTAACGGTATATGTGTATTAAATTATGGTTCATGAAATATCAGAAATGATCTTCCCCTGCATAAGGGCAAGAATCACCCAACAATAGGAAAATGTTTCTTACCTAGTGAAAGCTAGGATGTGGCACTGAGTACTGGTTATCAAATAGGAAAACTCAACCCTTATAAAAGGAAGGAACACCTTATGAATTATCGCCTAACCAACTTACTTCACACATAGTATTTTTATGTCCTGTTCAATTTAAGCACAAATATTCACTCTAATTTTATCAAGACCTAGAAACAAAACTTCCTGCTAGAAGGATGTAGACTCTGAATGTGCCACAAAATTTGAGATTATAATAGTATATTTATTGAGATGTCCAGTCTTGAGATAAGGGTTATCCATGTAACCAGTGCTGCCTTTAGCTTTTATTTCTGCCATAACAGAATGTATTGCAGGAAAATTCAGGTAAATAACATGACTTTCTTTTGTGGTTGTAATAGAAGAAGATAAAAGAGGAGGAGGAGGAGGAGGAGGAACTAACCTGGTGAATCACATACAAGTTGACAAGAAAGAAAGCTGTTAAGATCAGTATCATAGGTGTGTATTTGAATTCTCTAGGGATAAAGTGTTGGGTCCTCCTCTGCTGTATTATTTGAAGAAATAATCTCCAGTCATGTTTCTGGGCTCCTTTTAGTCATATCTATGACATCTCTCACGTGCTATTGGACTAATCATTTATTGTCTTTGGACCTTAGTTTTTCTCATTTAAAGATAAAAGTTTAATTCCATCAGTGATTTTCAATTTGTTGCTATTGCATTTTGAACTTTTTAAAAATAAAACCTGTGAAATAGGAAACTGATATAATTCCACTACTGGGATTGCTTTAAAAAATAAATGAGATGTCACATGTGATGTTCTGACACTTGGTACATAGGAATTTCTTGATAAGCTAAGATCACTAGGTTCTACTTGCTTCTCCCCCAACACTCCAGCATAGTCATTCTTTGTTTTCCCTCCATTCTCCACAAATGTTTCAAGCTCCCATCTGAAGTTCAGTGAGAAATAAATATCTTTGTGGACTCTTGATCAGAGAGTGGTGGGAGCAGTGAGTTGGCCTCTGATAATTTCTTACCGAATGTCTTGATCCTGTTGAAATCAGAATCTCTGCTGCTCAGGTCTGCCTCTGACATTGCTGCCCTGTGAGCTTTGCCTCACAATGGAAACTGCATCGCCATGCCCCCTTCAGGCACAGATTTCAGATATATACACCCCTTTCTTTTCTGTGCCCCAAGTTCCATGAATACAATGCAATTGGATGAAGATGGCTTTCACTGAATTTTGGGATAAAGGAGGGGAATTACTGCATGTAATAGCACTGTGTATTAGTTTTGTGTTACTATAATGAAACGCCTGAGAATGGATAATTTTATAAAGGAAAGGAGTTTGTTTTAGCTCACATTTCAGGAGGCCCAAAGTTACAGGATCCATCTGGTGATGGTCTTTTTAAGGTGGTGTAGGGCGTGGGACATGACATGACAAAAGACAAGGAGTGCTTGTATGTATCCTCTGCTCTCCTTCGCTCTCCATCTCCTTTCTTACAAAGCTACCAGAATTCATTTATGAGGACTTCACACTGATAGTTGTGTCTAATTTTTTTAAAAAAGATTTTATTTTTTATTTGAAAAGCAGAGTTACAGAGAGAGAGAAGAGGAGAGTAAGAAATCTATCCATTGGTTCACTCCACAAACGACCGCAATAGGGCTGGTCCAAGCTGAAGCCAGGAGCCAGGAGCTTTCTCCCTTGTGGGTCTCCCACATGGGTCTCCCACGTGGATGCAGTGTGCTGCTTTTCTGAAGCAAGGGAAGGAAACCCTGCACCTCTACATCACAGTTCCTTCAATTTGACTTCTCATTCCCCAGGCTGTCCTGGAGGTATCTCAGCATGATCACAAGGGAACATATTCTTAAAGCATGTGTAGAGGACTATTTAAATTATTTAAATTTATCCCAAATTCTTAAGGACTGATAATTTTGTAAAATAAAATGGAAACTAATTGCCCTAAAATAAAATACAAAAACATATGAAATCAGTCCCTAAAGTTTCTTTTAAATTTTGAATGATTATTTATGAGTCAAAGGGATCACACAAACAAGACTAGTATCTGCTAATACTAAGACAGAATAAAAAAGGGAGAGAACAATCCAACATGGGAAACAGGATACACAGCAGACTCATAGAATGGCAGATGTCCTAAGCAGCACTCTGGCCTCAGAATCAGCCTTTAAGGCATTTGGATCTGGCTGAAGATACCATGAGAGTATTCTAGGCATGGAAAGCCAACACACTCTGGCAAACAAAAAAAAAAAGAGGACCTAAATGAAAGATCTCCACGAGTGAGATCCCAGTAGGAAGAATGGGGCCATCAAAGAAGGAGGTACCTTTCACTCAAGGGAGGAGAGAACTTCCAATTTGACTATGACCTTATCTAAATAAGATCAGAGTTGGCAAACTCAACAGGCTTCCATAGCCTTGGAAACTCATGACTAGAGCCTAGGGAGATTTCTGACGCCATAAACAAGAGTGTCAATTTGTTAAGTCAACAACAGGAGTCACTGTGTACTTACTTCTCATGTAGGATCTCTGTCCTTAATGTGTTGTTCAATGTGAATTAATGGTATAACTAGTACTGAAACAGTATTTTACACTTTATGTATGTTCTGTGTGGGTGCAAACTGATGAAATCTTTAATTAATATATACTAAATTGATCCCCTGTATATAAGGATAATTGAAAATGAATCTTGATGTGAAAGGAATGGGAGAGGGAGCAGGAGATGGGAAGGGTATGAGTGGGAGGGAAGTTATGGGAGGGGAAAAGCCATTGTAATCCATAAACTGTACTTTGGAAATTTATGTTTACTAAATAAAACTTTAAAAAATTTGAATGATTATTTATTTAAGGGGGAGAGAGAGAAAGAGAAGAACACAGAGAGAGTGAGATCTCCCATTCACTGGTTCACCTTCCAAATGCCTGCAATGACAAGGAATAGGTCAGGGCAGAATCTGGGAACTGAGAATTCAATCCAACTCTCTCACATGGATGACAGGAACCTCTTAGGGTCCACATGAGCAGGAAGCTAGAATCAGGAGCTGAAGCAGGTAATTGAACTCAAGTATTCTGGCTTTGGACAGAAAAATTTTAACTGGTGTCCTAGCCCATAAGCTCACCCACCTGCTTTTAAATTATGACACAACAGAAAAGTGTCAAATAACTATATATCTTCTAAATGCATAGTCTTCTTTTCTATACTTGTCTTGATGCAGACGGGTTAACAAATGGTTCCTGGGAACCATTCATTTATGGTCCATCTTTAAAACTGTAATGTCCAATAAAATCTTAACAGTGCTGTTCTGATGCACATGAATAGTATTATCGCAAGGGTATGGAGTATGCAGACCTTTCTGCAGGAAATGTAGGTGTGAAGCATCTCCAAGCTACAAAAGTCTTCATCTTATTTTATATTTTCACCATGATATGTGCAGTGGCTCCTTTGCCATTTGGATGCTGGAAGACATCATTTCAATGCTTACTAAAATAGTTTCTTTTCCAGAGCACGTTATTTGTTTAATTCATTCTGGTTTTGAGGATTAGGGTATGTAATAATTTAGCATAGTTGGTTTTGTTTTTATGAAACTCAGTTTTTTTTAACCTTTGTTTTGTACACACACACACTTACACACACACATACATACACAGCTCTCAACCACTGGTTCACTCCCCAAAATGTCTGCAATGGCCAGGGTTAGGTTGCTGAAGCCAGGATCCAGGAAGTCAATCCAGGTCTCCCATGTGGATGACAGAGACCCACGTGCTTGAACCATCTCCTGCTGCTTCACAGGGTCTACATTAGTAGGAAGGTGGAATCAGGAGTTACATCTGGGATTCTAATGAATGTAGACAGTTGGATGGTGACAAGGGTGTCCTAGAAGGCAGCTCAACCATTAGGCTGCAGTGCCCACCCATGGTTTTTCTTTCTCCATGGTTTATCTTTCTTTTTTCTTTTTTTCCTTTTCCTTTTTCTTTTTTTCTTATTATTATTCCTCTTGTTTTTTTTTTTTTTCTTCTTTTATATCTCAAAAGGTTGAGGGACAGGCATTTGGCACCATGGTTAAGACGTTGCTTGAGGAGTTGGCACTGTGGTGTAGTGGGCAAAACCATCGCCTGTAGTTCCAGCATCTCATATGGGCACTGGTTCGAGTCTTGGCTGCTCCAGTTCCGATCCAGTTTCATGCTATGGCCTAAGAGAGCAGTACAAGATGGCCCAAGTCCTTGGGCCCCTGTGTACATGTGGGCTTCGGATGGGCATAGCTCCGGCCATTGCAGCCAACTGGGGAGTGAGCCAGTGGGTGGAAAACTTTCTCTCTCTCTCTCTCTCTCTCTCTCTCTCTCTCTCTCTTTCTCACACACACACACACTCTCTCTCTTTGTAACTCTGATTATCAGATAAATAAATAAATCTTTAAAAAAAAAAGATGTTGCTTGATGTTTGAATCCTATATCAGCGTATGTAGGTTCTGGTCCAGCTCAGCTTCTGATTTCTGTTTCCTGCTAATGTGCACCCTGGAAGGTAGCAGATGATAGCAGAAGTACTTTGGTACCTACTGCCCACATAGAACACCTGGATTGAATTCTGGGTTCCTGTCTTTGGCCTATCCCAGTCTGGGCTGTTGCAGGTGTTTGGGGAATGAATTAGCAAAAAGAACATCTCTGTCTCTGTCTGTCTTTCTAAATCTTTGAAATGAAAATAAATAAACAAATGTGTTGAAGTTGAGTAATTTACAAGATAATGTCACGTGGTATGAAAAGCAGATAAAAATTACAGCGGCTTCTAGCACACAGTCTCTTCTGTGAAAAGAAACCATTTGGAAAGCTTAAAACAAGACAATATCCTCAATCATCAGAGTCTGGCATTTCGTGGGCTCTTTGGATCTTTTTTCTTACGTGGGAGCATTCACATCTGTTGGTGGTGGTTGTAGGATCAGAGGTGTCAAACAGAGGACTATACTTCTATACTTTGATGGCGTGGGGATTAAATTCTGCAATGAGACTGTAGACACTTCCTGTGGTATCATCTCACCCTTCAAACTTTCAAATCTTCAAGTGATAGAAGCACCAGAGGGAAGGAACAAAGAAATATGGCTCAATTAAGATAATTGAAGCATTTCAATTTTTTCTTCAGAAATGTACTTTAAATTGAATTCCATGTCTAACTTAGGTTTTCACACTTAAAGTGAACTTGGTGGCAGATAATTATTATCTAATTAGAGATAAGAATTGCAATACTTTTTAGAATTGCAGTGATTATTAGGGTAATAATTATCCTTACTTACATTAACTGGAAAACATAAATTTGATTTCCTCCTCACAGCTTCTATTTTTTTAATAAACACTAAAAGACCTCTTAACGAAGAGTATCAGGTTCAAGAAAAAAATTTCCTGGCATTTTAGTTCCTGCAGTTTGGCAAGTTTTCAGAAAGATTCACAAATTTTAACGTAGGTCAAGACCTGATATATAGACTTTAACCATTCTTTTGCTATTTGCATAATTCCAAATGATCTCTTACTTTCTTAAACCTGGTGCTTCAAACTAGACCACTCTATGCCTGTTATATCATCAGTTGAGCACCTGCTATGCGCCAGAGGTCGTGTTAGGCACTGGCTATATACATTCATCTATGACACAGTTCCTTACCTTGGGGCCCATGGCGCTCAATTTGCTTATAAAGCTGAGTTCTCGTCTATGCCTTAAGTAATTGCTATCAGAAATCTGATTGCTTCATTTTATTCATTGCCAATTTTTCCTGTTTTTTGTAAGGACCTTAAAATACCAGCAGTTCAAATCATGATATCTCATCAAAGACACCTTTCTAATTCCCATAGACTGAGTTAAGCATATGTATGCTCATTGCACTCTGATACAGCATAGCACTTTTGTGTACCTTCATGAATCACCTCTTTCTCTGCCTTCCTCCCTAGATTATGACCTTTCTGAACAGGAAGTATGTCTCAGTCACCACTGGATCTTCAGGACATAAAACATTTCCTGGCACACAGTAAGACTTTTTAAATGTTGTTGAATTATTGGACAACTGAAGGATGTGAAGGAAAAACTTTCCCTATTTCTCCTTTAACTTACTCATGGCTAAGCCACTATTGAGATTTGTACATTTATTTGGCTCTTTGTGTATTCATTCAGTCCTAGGAGGTCCATGTTGATTTATTAATATGAAGATAAAGAAAATTCTCTGAGACTAGTATCTTACCTATTTCACATTTAACATGGGTTTCTTGGCCTTAAATATATGAAGGTGTCTCAAAAAAAGTCAGAGAAAATGAAATTAAAAGATAAGCTTATGTTGATGCAAAATTTTTGAAATCCATGAATAGTATTTTCATACTACATTTTTTTTCGTTTTTATTTGAAAGACAAAGAAAGAAAGCAAGAAATTCAGAAAAAGACAGAGATCTTTCATTCACTGGTCACTCCCCAGATTACTGCTGTAACCAGCATCCAGGCCCAGTCCAAGCCAAAGTCAAGAGCCTGGAACTCAATTCTGGTGTCCCGCGTGGGAGATAGGGACCCGTGCACTTGAGCAATCCTTATTGCCTCCCAAAGCGAGCATTAGTAGAGAGCCAGAACTTGAACCTAGGCACTCCAATATGGGATGCAGGTATCCCAAATGGCATCTTAACAACTATGCCAAATATATACCCAATGAACGTTTTCCAAAGTAATTAATTAATAAATAAATATTTTTTTAATTTGAAGGCCAGAATATCAGACAGACAGACAAACAGAAATCTTCTATCTCCTGGCTTACTCCTAAGCCAGGATCCTAGAACTCAATCTGGGTCTTCCAAATCAGTGGCCACAGCCCAAATACTTGAGCCATTAACTACTGCCTCCCAAGATACACATTAGCAGAAAGCTAGAATCAGAAGCAAAGCCAGGACTTGAATCCAGGCATTCTGACATGGGACATAGGCATCCCAAGTGATCTTTTAATTGTTCAAATGTTTATTCTTGGTTTTCAAGAGATTTTTTACCAAAATAGACTAGTGTTTTAATTCCAATTTCTGCTAATATTTTCAAGTACCCTCATGTAACTGTGGATGAGATGAAATGGATATAGCATTGATAAAAGGCCAGTGAGTTCCCCACCCCCACCCCACCTCTTTCAGGCAGTTTTCTGATATAATTGAGTCACAGAATACATAGTCATATTCCAGGACATTGTTATATGGGACTTGATTGATCTGGGGAAAATGACAATCATTTTGAGCTATAGTTTCTTCATCTGTAAAATGGGATAGCAATAGCTACTTTACAGTGCGTTTGTGAGTAGTGTCAAAAGATAAAATAGGCACATTTACATTTCAAAGAACCTATTTGAGCCAACAGTGGCTCACAGGTTCATAAATTGGTCGGCAGCATATTCCAAGCAGTCCAGGGCTCCACAGAGGAAACACAAGGGGATAATTTTATAAGATGTTCATGGAAACAAAACAAAAAGGATATAGGATTTGATAGAGAGTGCTCAGTAGAAACTTGTTGGCAGTTTCTGATTGTTAAGCTTAAATTTTATTTTCCTGGGCTATGAACATTCACTCTGAGTTGGGTTTGTGTCCCTGGAGTCATCTCAGCTTAATTAACTACTTCCACAATTAATTGCTTAAATATTTTTTATAAAATGCTTACAATGCAGTCTTTTTTTTTTTTTTTTTTTTTTTTGACAGGCAGAGTGGACAGTGAGAGAGAGAGACAGAGAGAAAGGTCTTCCTTTGCCATTGGTTTACCCTCCAATGGCTGCCGCGGCTGGCGCGCTGCGGCTGGCGCACCGCGCTGATCCGATGGCAGGAGCCAGGTGCTTCTCCTGGTCTCCCATGGGGTGCAGGGCCCAAGCACTTGGGCCATCCTCCACTGCACTCCCAGGCCACAGCAGAGAGCTGGCCTGGAAGAGGGGCAACCGGGATAGAATCCGGCACCCTGACCGGGACTTGAACCCTGTGTGCCAGCGCCGCATGGCAGAGGATTAGCCTATTGAGCCGCGGCGCTGGCCTACAATGCAGTCTTACACCAGATAAACGTCCAATTAGTCAGTCATGAAAGAGAATGTTTGCATTTCTTTGAAAAAAATTTACTTTGCAACTACTCAATATCAAAGGGAACATTTTCTTCGTTTACGTATTTGTGTGCAAGGATTAATGACAGCAAACCTCCAGGAGCACCTGAGGATTCTTGAAAGGGATTATAACTGCCAAAGTCTGAATGCAGTCTAGGGTGGCAAAGGGATGGCAGTCTTTTTCCTTCGTGATCATAGCAGTTCCAATTAACATCTGGCGATTGCATTTTTGTCAGCCACAGGATTTCATTGAGAGTAGTGCTTCACGATTGGCATTACTCCTGACGAACAACTTCCCTCTGCTGCCTCCCGAAGTCCAGACAATCTAATTTCTTTCTTTCTTTTTATTTTTTAAGGACTTGTTTATTTCTTTGAAAGGCAGAGTTACAGAGAGGTCACAAAGGCCAGGGCAGGACCAGGCCAGAGCCTGGAGCCTGGAACTCTGTCTGGGTCTCCCATTTGGGTGCAAGGGCTCAAGCACTCGAGCCATCTCTGCTACTTTTTTCAGGCACTTTAACAGGGAGCTGGATAGGAAGTGGTAAAGCTGGAACTTGAGCCAGCACCCATGTGGGGTACACAGCAAGAGGCAGTTAAATGCCCTGTGCCACAGTGCTGACCTAAGATAATTTCATTTCATTTCCAATAGGCATCATTCTCTGACCTGTTTTTTTTTTTTTTTGATCAACTCAAGGTGTGCCAACACAATTCATTTTGAAGTAAGCTAAATAACATGATAAGAATTAAATGAAGAGTATTTGACAGGCTATATTCTACTTAAGATGTTTTGTCTAAATTGCTGCAATGTTTATTATATACTAAAAAATTGAGATTTCTCCAAACACTGAATTCATACCATTTACCATATAATAATCTAAGAAATATTACATGCATCTAGAAGCAAAAACAGGATAAAAATCACAGAGGAAAATTAATATTTGCTAAAATATATTATTCAAAGTCAAGAATGAACTGCTTGTGTGTCCACCACAAAGAAGGAATTGTTTTTCACCAGTTATAAAAATTTAAGCTTTCATGATTTCTGTTACTGCATTTTGTGAAAAATAATTGCTAGTTATTTTGTCAGATTTTTCTATTGAGTTTCAATGTACTTTCATCTAATTTTTAAAGCATAACTGTAACAGCAATGTTATGATCCCACAATGCACATCTCTATAAGGAATATTCTTCATTACAGAATCTTTCAATTACAATAATTCTGTTGCAACTGTCAATAGTTGTTCCTTCCATTAGTAACTTCCTTCCAAAAGAAATCTTTGTAAGTGAGGAGAAATACATTTTAAAAACGTCAACTTCTTGGGAACTCACAACAAACGAAGCTATCACTCAATTGGTGTGTGGGCACATATGCTTATTTCTTTTTAAATTGGTTAAGTTCTCCCTGGAGCAGATTTTACCCAAGCACCCTCCTTCCACCCTCAAGAGCTAAGTAAAGAAGTTTTTGAATGGGTCTTTCATTTGTCTAAATTGCTAGATGCTGCACAGTTTCTTTTGTATTTGTTAAAAAGACCTAGAATTTCATTTTCCTAAGGCATTATATGCTGTTGTTTTCAATTGTTTGAAATATTATCATTCTCTGATCTCTGATATGGTTAATAAGGTCTGGAGTCGATCCATCTGCTATTTTTTTAGTTCTAGAAAATGTGCTGCTGCTTCCATTTTCTTTTTTTAAATATTTTCAATGACCATGCAACTTACTGAAGAAGAAATGCAGTGACTCATAAACTTACAAGTCAACATAAGTGAAAAAGAGATTTCCAACCATAATAGATCATCCACATTTCTCCAAATCAGAAATCTTAGTGGTCAGTCTTATCTCCTCAAAATTGGAAATAATTTTGATTACCTTATGTGTACTGCTACACTTGTAAATTGGCAGGTTGTCATGAGGTTTGATGGTGATACATTTCTTTTTTTTTTTTTGATGGTATTCAAATCCTTTATTTTTTTTCAACTTTTATTTAGTAAATATAAATTTCCAAAGTACAGTTTATGGACTACAATGACTTCAACCCCCCATAACATCCCTCCCACCCGCACCCCTCCCATCTCCCACTCCCTCTCCCATTCCATTCACATCAAGATTCATTTTCAATTATCCTTATATACAGAAGATCAATTTAGTATATATTAAGTAAAGATTTCATCAGTTTGCACCACACAGAAACACAAAGTATAAAATAATGTTTCACTACTAGTTATAGCATTAATTCACATTGGACAACACATTAAAGACAGAGATCCCACATGAGGAGTAAGTACACAGTGACTCCTGTTGTTGACTTAACAATTTGACACTCTTATTTATTTATTTATTTATTTGACAGGCAGAGTGGACAGTGAGAGAGAGAGACAGAAAGAAAGGTCTTCCTTTTGCTATTGGTTCACCCTCCAATGGCCGCCGCAGCCGGCATGCTGCGGCCGGCACACCGTGCTGATCCGATGGCAAGAGCCAGGTACTTCTCCTGGTCTCCCATGGGGTGCAGGGCCCAAGGACTTCGGCCATCCTCCACTGCACTCCCAGGCCACAGCAGAGAGCTGGCCTGGAAGAGGGGCAACTGGGACAGAATCCGGCGCCCTGACTGGGACTAGAACCCGGTGTGCCGGCGCCTCAAGGCAGAGGATTAGCCTAGTGAGCCGCGGCACTCTTGTTTATGGTATCAGAAATCTGCCTAGGCTCTAGTCATGAGTTGCCAAGGCTATGGAAGATCTATTGTGAACAATGTAATTAGTTTCTGAAGGGGGTGCTGCATTGATTTTCTATTGTTGCTACAGAAAATTACCACAGATTTAGTGGTTAAAGAGAACACAGACATATTCTTACATTTCTGTATGTTACAAATTTGACACCACTCTTTCTGATTTGAAATCAAGATGTTGTCAGGCTATGATACTTTCTAGAATCTCCAGGGGAAAATCCCTACCACATAACCCAGCCATCACAATCCTTAGAATTTACCCAAAGGCAATTAAATTGGCAAATAAAAGAGCTGTCTTCACCTCAGTGTTTATTGCAGCTCAATTCACAGTAGCTAAGACCTGGAATCAACTAAAATGCCCATCAATAGAAGACTAGATAAAGAAATTATGGAGTATGTACTCTAGAATACTATACAGCAGTAAAAAATGAAATCTGGTCATTTGCAACAAAATGGAGGAATCTGGAACACATCATGCTGAGTGAATTAAGCCAGTCCCAAAGGGACAGATACCATACGTTCTCCCTGATCTGTGACAACTAACGGAGCACCGATAAGGAAATCTGTAGAAGTGAAATGGACACTATGAGAAACAATGACCCTTGTCCTGACTGTTGAGGGACAACTAACTATTTTATTACTTTTAGTATTTTTTTTTTTGTTCTACTTGATACCATTGGTTGAACTCTTTAATTAACACACAATTATTCTTAGGTGTTTAATTTAACTGAAGGCCGGCACCGCGGTTCAATAGGCTAATCCTCCACCTTGCGGCGCCAGCACACTGGGTTCTAGTCCCAGTTGGGGTGCCAGATTCTGTCCTGGTTGCCCCTCTTCCAGGCCAGCCTCTGCTATGGCCCAGGAGTGCAGTGGAGGATGGTCCAAGTCCTTGGGCACTGCACCCGCGTGGGAGACCAGGAGAAGCACCTGGCTCCTGGCTTCGGATCAGCGCGATGCGCTGGCCGCAGCACGCCAGCCGCAGCAGCCATTGGAGGGTGAACCAATGGCAAAAGGAAGACCTTTCTCTCTCTGTCTCTCTCTCTCTCTCTCACTGTCCACTCTGCCTGTCAAAAATAAATGAATAAATAAATTTAACTGAAAAGTGATCTCTGTTAAATATAAGAGTGGGAATAAGAGAGGGAAGGGATGCACAATTTGGGACATGCTCAAGCTGACTTGCCCAAAATGGTGGAGTTAGAAATGTGCCAGGGGATTCCAATTCAGTCCCATCAAGGAGGCATGTACCAATGCCATCTCACTAGTCAAGTGATCAGTTTCAATTCATAATTGATCTTAATGATAGGATTAAATGTCAAAGGGATCACATAAACAAGACTAGTGTCTGTTAATACTAACTGATAGAATTAGAAAGGAGAGAATGATCCAACATGGGAATCGGGATACACAGCAGACTCAGAATGGCAGATGTCCTAAACAGCACTCTTGCCTCAGAACCAGCCCTTAAGGCATTTGGATCTGGTTGAAGAGCCCATGAGAGTATTTCAGGCAAGGAAAGCCAAGATACTGCACCAAAAAAAATGACCTAAATGAAAGATTTCTGTTAGTGAGATCCCAGCGGAAAGAATGGGCCATCAAAAAAAGGAGGTACCTTTTTCTGAAAGGAGGAGAGAACTTCCACTTTGACTATGGCCTTGTCTAAATAAGATCAGAGTTTGTAAACTCAAGAGGCTTCCATCGCCTTGGCAGCTCATGACAAGAGCCTCAGGTGATTACTGATGCCATAAACAAGAGTGTCAAATTGTTAAGTCAACAACAGGAGTCACTGTGTACTTCCTCTTCATGTAGGATCTCTGTCCTTAATGTGTTGTACTATGCGAATAAAAGATGAAACTACTCAAAGAGTATTTTGATGAGGCAGTTTATTAAATCCACATGTGTGTTAATGTGCATAAAACTTTACACCACAAAAAGTCAGTGTTGTTGTGTGTTATTTGAAAAAATAAAATAAAATAAAATAAAATAAAGAGTTCAAGTAGTACAGTTTAGACCCCAATCCAGATCTGCTTGAACAACAACAGATTTATTATACATCATCTCTCTTACCCCTTTTTGATCCCTTAGACTTAACTAACAAGCTAACAAGTTGTCTTTCCCTTAATATGTATATGCCAAGGATAAAAAAAATTGGAACTTTTATAACTGTCCTAAAACATTTTTAGCATCAAATTATAAAAAATCCATTTAGACTTCAAAATATTTGCCATTTTTCTCCTTCCCTTTAGTCATTCCCATGTTCTGATATTGCTTTCCAAAAATAACCAAGTTATAAAACATTCTCTCTAAACTTTTTTTTTTACTAACATAGACTATAGGAAAGAAAGTATATTAAAGACAATAGAAAAGAGATGCTAGGATATTACATTTTTAAAATTAAACTTGGTATGATTTAAGTTCCTCAAAATGTGAGCCACTATCAATTTATAGCTTCAATTTGTCTTAAAAATTCAGAGGAAATACTAGCCAAAAAGTAGGAAAAAGTCAGAGAAAAGTAGTAACAATTCTAGGAGACACTACAGTATAGTTTCTCGGCTGTGACACTATGGCCATTTGGTCAGCGAATTCTTTATTGGGGGATGAGAGTTATTGTCCTGTATTTTGGAGGATGTTGAGCAGAATCTTCGGTTTCTACTTAATTTTCCAACAGTATTTCCCCTACACTTGTGACAACCCAAATTTTTCCATATAGTTTCAACTGTTCCTTTGGGGGACAAAGAATAAAAATCACCCCAGATTGAGAACCACTGGGTCGTAGCAAACGACTTATAAATCAACAAATAGGAATAATTCAATTCTGCTGTTATTAAATAAGTGCTCCTGTAGGAATCCTAACTTTTCACACAGTGCTAAAATGGACAAAGGCTATTTTATAGCATTTCTCTGAAATTATAATGAGTTAATATGGAAAAACTCAATTGTAAGCAATATATTTATTAGTGAATTATACAAATAAAAACTAAATTGTAATTGTTATGTAGAAAGAGCTCTATAATAAACAAGACCAGGAGTGGGCATTTGGCCTCGCAGTTAAGATGTCATTTGGGATGCCCACTTTCCACATTGGAGCCTGGGTTTGAGTCCTGGCTTCACTCTCCATTCAAGCTTCCTGCTAATGTGCACCTGAAGGAAGCAATGATTGTTCAAATATTTGTATATCTGCCACACAGAAGGAGTTCCTGGCTCCTAGCAGGCAGCTGCAGGCATCTGGGAAGTGAACCAGAAGATGGGAGATCTTTGTTGGTCATTTTGTCTCCCTGTCTTTGAAATAAAATAAGTAAAATAATATTTGTTTAACTATGAAGACTACTATGAAGCAATGTGATTCCTAACTGGACACAATTTTGTCCATAAGGGGCATTTAGCAATGTCTGAAGACACTTTTTAAGTTGTCACAATTGGAAGAAGGGTGCTACTGGCATTTAGTGAGTAGAGGTTAATGATGCTGCTAAATATTCCACAATGCACAGGGCAAACCCCTCTAACAAAGGATCATCTAGCTCCAAGTATCAATAGTGCTAATATTGAAAATCTCTTTTTAAGACACAGAGGGACTTGTTTTTTTTACATTGACCCTATCGAACAGGGTTCTGGCAGGCAGCAAAAGGCTCATTCAACTGAAATCTTGAAATAGTATTAATGAGGAGATTATTCATAGAACTAAGAGTGGTTTATGGAAACCAAAAGTAAGATTAAAACTCCCAAGGTTTAGCAATAGAAGAAAGCTGTTATCTTCCCCCAGGCAGGAAGTCTGGTAAACTGGAGCTATGGAATTGAGGTTTATGTGACAGGAGCTTTGATCACACATGCTGTCCCATGCGTGATGCTGAGGCTGGAGGAAGAGGGAGAGGAAACATCCCAATATTTTTTCTTCTAACATCAGATCTTCCACTTAAACCAATGGGTAGCCAGAGCACATGGCTGAGCAGGTACCTCAGCCTCTTGGGTTTATGCCTCCTAACACACAGAGAAGAGCAAAAATGAGTAGAGAGTCTACCTGCAGTGGGTCTGTAGGAATACAGGTTGAGTGGAGGAACGTAAAACACAGTATAACTGGCCGTGTGGTCCTTCTTATTTTTTCCTTAGTGTGCTCTTCAGATATCAACAGCCAGAAAAAAGCCATAGCAAAGGAGACTAAGTTCTACATCACCAACATGTGAGAGAACTGAACTAACATTTCTCAGGATAGTCGACTCACCTTCCAAGTTACTGCCATGCTTAGCAATTCTGAACACAGTGTAAACTGCTGTTCCAGTTCCATGTTTTACTTTGCACTCACATCCTACAGGCAACTGAATGTTTCAAACTCAGCAAAAATCAGGAATGTGGCTGATATTTCTATCAATAGAATTGTAGGATGGAAAGAGGACTAAGTTCCAACCAAGAAATAAGTGTTGAAAACCAAGTATGTTCTGTAGCTTTGTGCCCTTGGAAAACCCTCAAATTTGAAAAATGGAGCAATGGATAGAATTAATAACAGATCTGAATGGGACTGGAAAGACCTTCCTATTCTATGTGTATGATCCAAGACCCGAAGGGGAAGCAGTCATTGTTTATTCCAGTTGGAACTTTTCCAACAACTGTGACAAAAGCAAGTCAAGATCAAAGCAGAAGCTTTGTTAGCCACTAAGACTCCCAGGGGAACAAAACTATGCATTGCACAATCTGACCAACCAAATTACCAAAATTACATTTTTCCATTTGAACTAATGGTTACTGAATACCAACTATATGCCAAGGATTATGCTAGGGAGTTGAACATCCAAAGATATAACAGATAAGCTTTCTTTCTTGAGGCAGTTCTTAGTCATGTAAAAGAATTATTTGTTGTCTTGAAATACTGTACTTGATAAGAGTACTTCCTTTTTAATTTTTATAGTGTATTTATTTTATTTACTTGAAAGGTAGAGGTGGGGAGGAAAGAGAGAGAGAGAGATCTTCCATCTGGTGGCTCACTCTCTAAATATCTAAATAGCCAAGTCTGGGGCAGGCCAAAGCTAGGAGCCAGGAGCTCAGTCTGTGTCTTCCACAAGGTTGGTAGGGACATAAGTACTTGAATCATCACCTGCTGCCTCCAGAGATGCACATTAACAGAAAACTAGGATGGAGACGGAGCTGGAAGTTGGACCCAGACACTCTGATACGGGATGTGGATGTCCCAGGAAGTGGCTTAACCATTGTGCCAACACAGATTGTGCCTACACAGATTTCTTTTTTTATTTATGTCTTTAACAGATTTAACATGTTTTGAAGAGTTACCATTCAATGATGATTTTCTTGAGTCCTCAAAACTGGTATTATAGAAGGCGAGTATTTCCCTTGGGCACTATGAGCATTGTGTTGCAAGGTTCTAAACCTGCTGATCGGCTGGTCCACAGTATCTTCTCTAGGCATCCTCCATGTTCTGTTTGCATGGAAGATATGTTAACAGGCCCCCATTTTGCAAAGAACCTGCCTGTGACACTGCAGCTCCTCTATACCGAATCCTGACTTGACTCTCCTTCTGTCCATGTATTCAGAAAGCTCTTTCTCCATTCAACTAACTGTTGCATTATACTTCCCCATGTTCTGTGTCATTGTACTACAGTTCCTTCAAAATCATCTCCACGTCCATGCCTCTTTCAGTAACAGACTATTCAATCCTAAAACAGTGTTTCCCAGCTTCTGTTCTCCTGTGCAGCATCCTCCCTCCAATTTTCCGTTGTGTAGCTGCTATGACTCCCGCACAGCCCCTGTGGCTGCAGCCACAGTCTGGCCCTGCATTTGCTGCATCAGTGCTGCTCTGCAAGTATGAGCTTGCCTAAAGGAAGGGCTAGGCTCCAAGGGAGCTCCAAATGGGTCAGCCTTCTCGCATTTTGGGCCCTGACTGAACCTGGTTTATGCTATCCTTCTTAGGTTGTTTTTTTTTTTTTCAGTACAATGTTGTTAAATATTTGCCATATCACTGGTCATTTTACCTCCAACTTACCCCCATGATGTAGCTAGGAAGTTACTGCATTCAAAAAAAAATGTTTGCAGCATTTTATGCTTACTTAATTGAAGAACAAATATTTCTCCTCTTTTTGTATTTTTTCCTATCATACCACAAAAATTCTTTTTTTCCCAGAAACATTTTATTTAAGGTATATAAACTTCATGCATTTCAGAAATACAAATTTAGGAACATAGTGATTCTTCCCACTCTACTCTCCCTCCCACCTGCACTCCCACCCTTCTTCCTCCTCCCTCTCCTATTCCCATTCTTATTTTTTTACTAAGATCTATTTTCAATTAACTTTATACAGGTAGGATTAACTCTACACTAAGTACAGAGTACACCAAGTACAGAGTTCAACAAGTAGTATGAAACAAAAAAACATAAACAGCAATAACAACAACAAAAAAAACCTATTCCTCAACATTCGAGATAAGAGCTGTTCAAAATCATTGCATCTCAAAGTGTCAATTTCACTCCTATGGACTACCTTTTAGGTACTCTATTAGTTACCATAGATCAGGGAGAACCTATGGCATTTGTCTTATTGGAACTGGCTTATTTCACTAAGTATATTATTTTCTGGTTGCATCAATTTTGTTGCAAATGACAGGATTTTATTTTTTACAGTTGTGTAGTATTCCATTTTGTACATATCCCATAATTTCTTTATCCAGTCTTCAGTTGATGAGTATCTGGATTTATTCCATATCTTAGCTATGGTGAACTGAGCTGCAATAAACAGGGGGATACAGATAACTCTTTCATATGCTGATTTCATTTCCTTTGAGCAAATTCCCAGGAGTGGGATGGCTGGATCATATAGGTCTATTTTCAGGTTTCTGAGGTGTCTCCATGCTGTCTTCCACAGTGGCTGCACAAGTTTACATTCCTACCAACAGTGGATCAGGGTATCTTTTTCCCCACCTCCTCACCAGCATTTATTGTTTGTTGATTTCTGTATGTGAGCTATTCTAACTGGAGTGAGGTGAAATCTCATTGTGGTTTTGATTTGCATTTTCCCAATGACCAGTAATCCTAAGCATTTTTTTTTCATGCGTCTGTTGGTCAGTTGGATTTCCACTTTTGAAAAATGCCTGTTCAAGTCCTTTGCCCATTTCCTAACTGGATTGTTTGTTTGTTGTTTTTAAGTTTCTTGAGCTCTTTATATATTCTGGATATTAATCTTTAATCAACTGCATATTTTTTAAAGATTTCTCCCATTCTGTCAGTTGCCTTTTCACTTTGCTGAGTGTTTCTTTTGCAGCACAGAAGCTTCTCAATTTGATGGCTTTGATTGCCTGTACTTCTGAGTCTTTTTCAAAATTGAGTGCCACATTTACAATAGCTATCTGTTGCTTTATAAAATATTACCACAGGGCAGGTGTTTGGCACAGTTATTGATGCTTGGTATAATACATCCCATATCAGAGTACCTGGGCTTAAATCCTAGCTCAACCCTTGATTCTGGCTTCCTACTAATGTGCACTCTGGGAGGGAACACGTGATGGACCAAAATAGTTGGCAGACCCAACCTGAGTTCCTGGCTCCTGACGGCAGCTTAGCATAGACCTGGTTGTTGCAGAAATTTGAGTAGTGAGTCAGTAAGTAGGAGACTGATGGTGACTGATTTCTCTCTCGCTCTTTCTTTTTCTCCTTACTCTCTCCCTCTCCATTTACCTCTCCTCCATTGTCTTCTTTTCAAATAAGTAAAATAAACTTTAAAAAACTCTTTTAATCACCCCAAAACTTAGAGTCCTAAAGCAATACATATTTATCATTTCGTCTTGGGGTATTTTGGAGCATACCCTTTGACCTCATTTGAATCAGTCATGTCTGATGGCATTCAGAGTCTTTATTAAATACACAGAAAATTTAGTAATGAGAAATATCTCAGTATGACTTACAAGGAATCAAATTCTCACTATCAACTTCCAGTAATTGTGAGGCTACAAATCCTATATATTCTGGCAATTGTCTGTTTCTCATGAAGTTAATTGAACTTATTGAATACCTGTGCCTCAATTATGTAACCTTGAAATTGTTACACATACTTGTGGCTCATTCTTTAATGTATGTCTCCAACATCTTTGAACATGGGGCACTTTTTCCTCCTTCAAAAAGCGGTTTAAAGTCAACTTAGATTTCTAATCAAAGAAGCAACTTAAATGGTAACTGTGATTCTGTCAATATTTTTAAAATTTTTTGCAATTAGTTTGTCCATGTGACATAGTACTTACAAAAATTTGTATACCCAATTATTTATTCATGTATGTTACCACATTTCAGTCTATATAGTATGTAATATTATTAACAGTTAGGGAGAGTTTATATTTTACCAAAATTCTGCATTCATTTTCACTTTAGAATGGTGTTCTAGTTAAAGATGAGATTTGAAAAGCCAAAATGTCCCAGGACCAATTGGTTTGCAAAAGACCTTTTCCATGTACTGCTGGATAGGCACACTCAGCACTCCAGACTCTCAGCTCTTGTGGTTCAGGTGCAGATTTTTGGAGGAATGAAGCACGTGGGGAAAATACAGCACCATGCCTTTTAGTGGCAGAATCAGATGCTGATTTAGATCTGAATTCCTCAGCACACGGTCATCTTGATATCCTGCAGCCAGGTTGGCAGGGCTACTGCCTTTGTTTCCCAGACACTCCTATACTACCACATCATTAGAAGCTAAGTTTCCAATGTTTATAGGTAATGTTCTTGCAAGGTATTTATTTGGCATCTCTGAAGTAACCTTGTCATAATAGCACATTCAGAAGACTCTGAAATTGGACCACACCTATTTTCAGTTACCTCCTAATGGATCATTACACTATTTTTGCAAAGTACTTCCTTAAACCCTGTCTTTTAGAGCTTTCCTCTATAGTATCACATATATGAGCTTGTAGATAATGCAATGGAAAACTTTGATCTTATGTTCCAAATGAATTAGTATTTGAAATATGAAGGGCTTTTTCCCCTCGTCATAAACTGGCACGCTGACATAACACCAGCACTAAAGCAGCAAATCTTAATTGACGTTACAGTGAGAAGTCAAAATAAAGCTCTGAAGCACAGAGCAAGCACTTGACAACTATCGGGATGAAGTGCTGCATATCAGTGCAAGTCTAAAATGTTAGTGTGGACTCTCTAAACAAATATAGCCATAATTCATAAACACTTAGAGTCATATGAAATATAGTCACTATACCATCCACTGCTACACTATATCAATAAGACTAAACTGTGTTTCTTGAAGTGTCCTAGTCTGTTTTCTGTTGCTGTAACTGAATACCACAGACTGGGTAATTTACCAAGAGTAGAGGTTTGTTTAGCTCATAGATATAGCACTGGGATGTCCAACAGCATCTGCTGGGATTTGGTGAGGGCCTTCTTGCTGCATTGTAACATGTTGGAAGGCATCACACAACCAGACACAGTAAGTTCCAGAAAGCTGGCTTTTATAACAAAGCCACTTCCATAAAAACCCAGTAACCCACTAATCTATTAATCTATTCTTGAGCTCAGAGCCCTGAAGGCACAATCAATTCCCAAAAGTCTCTTCTTCCAGCATTGCTGCACTGGGGACCAAGTTCCTACACCATGAGACAAAACCATGGTATAAAGAAATCACCTAATGGGCTCCATATGCATGTACTCAAATAGTATAAGGAGTTTTCAAAAAGCTTAAGTACTGGTGAGTTTTCCTTGAAGGAATATATCAAAGTTATGACTCAGAGGGGATTGTATAATTATAATTACCTTCAAAACAAGTGGTGATGTTGGTTACAACATCTTGTAAGGAAACATAAAGAGAAATGATAACCCAAAGCCGAGCAAGATAATTACTAACTAAAATACCTATGAAGAATGCCTAGAGTCTATGAAATGTAGACATTTCATTAAATATTATTAAATTTTAACAAGGAGAAAACTAGTATTTGATCTATCATCCTTCCTGTTCATTTTAATTGAGGTGTTCAGCAAGGGAACAGCATTAGAATCGTCATAAATTTAAGATATCTAGTTGATTTTTTTTAAAAAAATGAGAACTAATAGGGAACTGATGTTCCTCTATAATTGAATACTTTGGACAAATATAATACAAGAGTTTATTGAAGTAATAGAAGCCAAACAGAAAAAAAAAGATTGGCTTAATCATATCAGGGTTTCCCCCAGGCATTTTGTAATCAAATGAAATCTGTTCCACTGAAGGTTTTAATCAAAGGAAATCTTAGAGTGGAGTAAAACTCACATACTGATTAAGGGGCAGATGGTGGTGGAAGATACCAGCCTGACTAATGAAAATTATAGATTATGGAATAGTTTTTAAGATATCCTGTGTAGTGGGCAATAATTATTTAGCAGGAAGGTGTGTGATTAATCTTGATTTCGGCTTGTATTAGCTTGTGACCTTGGAGAAGTCACATCTGCTCAGATTCGAATTTTTGTTTTATAGAGATTGTATGAAAATAGCTCCTTTGCCCATCTCACAGGGATGATGTGAAGATGAAATGAGATAATGCACCAGAAGTACTTGATAAACTCTTAAATGTTGTACAAATACAAAGCAGTGTTATTATACTTAAGTATATATGAGCACAACCTAAGTTAATAAGGGATTGCCTCCGCTGATCCTCAGGGATTTATTTTAATGAATACTTGATTACTTGACTCTGATTTCGAGTTAACACATCAACTATGTGTTCATAATATGTGCTTCTGAATGTGCAAAAGTTGTTTCTCTAGAGTGGGCCCTTCTCTTCATAGTCTTTTCTTTATTACTAATGAATGTGACTATCTCTTTTTGCATCAAATGTACAAATGAAAATTTCAGTCCACTCTCTGCCCCTGCAGTGGTGTCAATTCACTTATGAAGTGAATGGTTACTATGCCCTAAATTTGTGGGAGATAACCTGGTTAGTCTTTCCTTCAAAAATTTTTTTCCAACAATAGGGAAATAAGCTACAAATACACACAAAGTAGATGAATGAGAAAGAGCCAAAGTGCTGTCCCAGCCCAAAGGAGACACTTGATTTCTAAAGTGAGATTTAGAAAAGCTTTACAGAAGGCAGAATTTTGCAAAAGCAAATTTGAAATAGAAAGACAGGTCTTCCATCCACCAGTTCACTTCACAAACGCCTACAATTGCCTGGGAAGGGCAAGGGAGGATCCAGGAGCCTTCAGCTCAGTCTGGATCTTCCACGTGGGTACCCTCGTGAGCCATAACCTGCTGCCTCGTAGGGGGCACACTAACAGAAAGATGGAATTGGTAGCAAGCGCTCAGATATGAGTTGCCAGTATCCCAAATGTTGCCTTAACTGCTGTGCCAAATGCCAGCCCCAGGAGGGTAGGATTTTATCAGATAGGATATCTATATCCTATCAGATAGGATAGCTAGCATATCCTAGCACAAGTAAACAGTCACAGAGCATGGAAGTTAATTTGACTGGAAGATAAATGCCATGAGATGAGTAGAAGGAAATTATGGCTAGATCAGGAAGAACATTGAAAGCAAAGACAGGTAGAACAACTGAGCTAATAGAAACAGAGCAAGATGTTTCCTTTCCTGTTGGGAGTTTGTATCTCTTATTTTTGCCTTGTAACAAAACCAATGCATGTTCTCTGGGGGTAGGGTAGGGAGGAACAAAACAGCACAAACAGAAGGAGGAAAAATATCATTTAAAATTGCAATATGTACAAATTCACACTTCATAGATGATAAGTATTATTCAGGCTCATTGTCAAGGCTGAATCATAACCTTCCCCCCCCCCCGCCCCCACCCACCTTCCCCTGCAAGCATATCTTTTGAAGCCACAACCCTCAAAGTGCTAGTATTTGAACATGGAGTCTTTGGGAGGTAATTAAGTCAACACAAAGTCATGAATGTAGGATCCTCACAGTGGGCTCACTACCCTGCCCTCATAACCTTATGAGAGGTATGAGGGCATGCAATGTATGTGATTTCTCTCCGCTGTTGCACTTTGCACTTCTACAAACCTCACCAGAAACTGACAATGCCAACACTCTGATCTCATGCCTACAGATTCCAGAGTTGTGAGGAAGAAAACATCTGTTGTTTAAGCCACCAAGTCTATAAGATGTGCTTATGGTAGCCAAAGCTGTCTAATCACTCATGTAACTGAAGTCTGAGTTAAACTCTGGCTTGAGGTGGGCATTTGGCATATCAGTTTAGTCACTGCTTGGGAAGCCCACATCCTGTGTCAGACTGCCCGTTTGAGCCCTGGCTCCTCTGTTTCCCACTAGCTTACTGATGTGAATTCTGGGAGTTAACAGGTGGCTCAAGTGCTTGGATCCCTGCTATCCATTTCAGAGACCTGGATTGAGTTCCAGCCTTCTAACTAGTTTAGCTCCAACTGTTGCAGGCATTTAGGGATGAGCTGAATAGAAGATTAATCTCTCTCTTTCCCTCTCTCTCTCTCCCCCTTTCATATAAAAGTGAAAATAAGTCATCAAATTGCTTTTAAATAAAAAATAACCTTCAAGTTTGAAGCCAGCATTGTGGCATAGGTGGGTAAAGCTGCTGCCTGCAACTTAGGCATCCTATATGGGTACCTGTTGTATCCCAGCTGCTCTGCTTCTGATATAGCTCCCTGCTTATGGCCTCGGAAAAGCAGCAGAGGATGGTCCAAGTGCTTGGGCCCCTGCCACCCATGTGGGAGATCCTGATGAAGCTTCTGGCTTCTGGCTTTGGCCAGGCCCAGCCCTAGCCATTGCAGCCAACTGGGGAGTAAAGCCAGCAGATGAAATATTCCTTCATCCTCATTCTCTCTCTCTCTCCCTCTCTCCCTCTCTGCCCTCCCACCCTCTATCCCTCCCTCTCTCTCTCCCTCCCTGCTTCTGTATCTGTCTCTCCCACTCTCTCTCTGTAATTCTGACTTTCAAATAAATGGATAAATATGTAAAAAATATTCAGGCTTACACTTTTAACCATTTAATTAAGTAAAAATAATCTACTCCTTAGAGTTATGGTAAGTAATAATTAAAGCAAATAAACAATGTTCTAAATATATATACGGGTATTAACTCACTTAATATTTACTATAAAGTTCTAAACTTGGCTCTTACTATTCTTTAACACACTAAATTCATTTCTCAAAATAAGTAATAGGGAATGACTAAAAACCTGAAAAGAGAAACTTTTTCTACAATGATAGTTTGAATCCAGTGTATACAGCTTCACAATACACAACTCTATGAAGTGTTTTTAAATTTTATTTTAGTTTTTTTTTTTTTTTGCTTTGCTTTTGATTGATTACTAGAATGACAGTGTCCCTGGAATAAAATTGTGATCTCATGCTTCAGATACTCATGGTGAAAAATTAAAGTGGCCTTGAAATAGAAGAACCCATAATGGATGACAGGCATCCACACATGGGATGTGACTATGCAGACAGGCTGGCTCTGATAAATGTGTCCCTATTTAGAAATCTCAATTTAAAGTTTTGCAAGAATATTCACAATGGGCTACATGAATATCTGGGTATTCCAAAACACACATTGTACCTCATTAATGATCTATCTAGAGAATAAATTATCTTAGTTAAGTGAAGACTTTGTCACAATGAAAATTTGCCAAAAGGGAAAGATATACACTTTTCATCAGCTTGGAAGGATCAGAAAAGCACAATTAGGGGTAATTGAAAAAATAATAATATGAGGGAATGAGTGAAAGAACAGTTCTTATAAAGTTACAATAGCTTTGATAATTACCATTATGAATATTCAATTCAAACCAGATAAATAAAAAAATTGTATAATTAAATTCACTTTGCCCTTCAAGATTTCTTCTATCTCCCTATAAATCTTTGTGTTTTTTTATAGTTTTACGTCTCATAATCACTTTCTTTTTTGTCATCAAGGTTCTTTATGTTTGTTTCAGAAAGGCAGTCATTTTGATTTTAGAGGAAAATATTTCATACCAGGCCCTTTCTCTAATCATTTAAAATAGTTTGAAAGATCATCAATAACAACTGTAATACTTGTATAAAGTGTAGGCCTGAGCCATCTTTGAGTAATGAGAGAGTAAATGTTTTTGCTAAACAGCTTAAGCGCTTAGGGATCAATTCTTCATTCAGTAATATCAACCAGTAAGGTAGATCTCCCATATCCTTAAAATATATTCAACAAATGCACTTTTTCTTCCAATGCAGCAAGATAAAAGTTAATCATAGAAGAAACTATTAATCCAGTAGTATGAGTTGTATTTAGACAGATGTCTTGGAGTCGTGGAGACAATAAAGAAGAACTGTTTTCCAAACTAAGTTCTGAAATACTTGCAGTAAGACAAAAGGATCAGCAGAAAGATTCTTTGGCGAAGAAGATTCTATTAAAAAAATCTGGCATAAACCACAGGTACATGGAATTCTTCTTATTGGTGAGGCAGACATTGTTGGTCCGCTTGAGGCTGGGAGGGTTCCATACCTGCGTAAGTGGGGCCTGTATCTGCAGAAGCAGAGCCAAGACTGACTCTTCACAGATAGTTGGCTCTTACGGAAAAAGCAAAGGACGGATCTCAGTGCCAGGCCTGGTGCTTCCTGTCAAGCTCAGTTGCCAGTGATGTCAGAGTGGCCAGAATGGCTAGGAGTGTTAGGCTATGTGATGGTCTCCTATCTGAAAAGTACAAGTACACTCTGGAATAATTTTGGAAACGTTTTCTCACCACAGGGTGCTTCAAGGGTCATCAGCTCAAAGAGTTCCTCTGGCCCTGGTCCCCACCTCCTATGTCATGCAAAAGTTAGTTACAGTCTCTTAGTGAAACTCCAGTCTCCAGTCTCCATATTCCTGTTTCTGATTAGAATTCATCATTTGAATCTATATTGTGTAGCTAATTCAATTCCTTTTGCTCACCTCTGGTCTAGTATCATGTTCTGAAATACTAAATATTTGGAGTTATATTAAATAATGTATTTGCATCATTAACTACTTTGCATAAGGGGATGATTTTAACTTAGTCAAAGACCTGTTTCAGACTTTATGAACTATGACAGGTAAATCGTTGTACCAAGTGCTTGGATACCTGCTACCCACATGGGAGATCTGGAAGAAGTTCCTGGTTCCTGGCTTTGAGCCGATCAAAAATGTACCAATAGATGGAAGATTCTCTCTCTCTCTCTCTCTCTCTTTATCTTTCTCTGTGACTATGCCTTTCAAATAAAATAAAACAAATCTTTTAAAAAAATTAAAAAATCTCTTTCAGTGTGTGAGCCATCTCTAGGCTATTTTATAACCCTAGTATATTATAATTCCATTATTCATTTCACTTTGGTACGCCTAATCTATAACTAAGTTTGATTCGTTTACATTTTTCTTTCTGCAGAAATAACCATATATGTATCCCATGCTTTATTTGTCTAAAATTATGGCTGTGGGAAATGTACTCAGGCCTTTATCTCAAAGGCTGCTTGAACATTCCCAATTATATCTGAAATATGGTTTTGATTTCATAAAACTCTACATGTATTGTATCACAACATATTTTTCTCTTAATTTTATACACATATATAACTGACAAGATTGTTAATCCATGTGTTTTTCATTTATTTGTCCTTAGTTCACATTATTGTATAATTTGCAACAATGCAGAAAGCTCTTTCAATATGTAAAATCTGCTTTACAAATTTCGATTTTAGAAACAGTAAAGATTCTGCAAGAATAATTAATTCAAGTCCCTCTTCCAGACTCTATATCCCAACAAAGGGATCAAATACAATGGAAAAGAAAACTTACTAACATTCGTTTTCTTTTTTTTCTTGACATACAGGATCTGCAGAGCTAGTCCAAGAGGCATTCTTTCTCATAGCATTTTACCTGTGAGGTATCTCATTGCACCACATGGCAGGAGTTTGTATCCAACAGAAGAAATTTTTTTGTATCTTAATACTACAGCAGAACTGCCAACAGGAAATAACTTGTTCTAAAGAAATATTTGTAAGCCATAGTTATTGTGAAATAAACCAAAAAACTAGCTCTGGAGATCAAAATAAATCAAGAGGAAGAAGTTTAGTTAAAGTGCTGTTTATAAACAGGGTTCAGTGTTGTGAAAATTTAATATAGTATTGCTAAATTAGTAATTAATTGGATAGCCTGGAGGAACATGACCATGGACACCACAGGCAGAGCCAGTAACAAACCTTTGTAATCAAAATTGCATGCAGTGCTATTGGAATAGAATGGAAAAATGTAACATTGATAGACATTTTTAGTAAAATGTCAAGGATATATTGGGTAACAGTAATACATGTGCTTTTGTAAATTAACTCCCATATTTTATTGCACTATTTGAGTTTTCTCCTTTACAAGGGAAAATCACTCTTTTAACAAAGTGATTCTTCCCTCAATTCATTCCAGTAAACATTTACTGACTCGCAGGCATATACTCAGTATTTGCTGATGTCTAGTATTATTCACTATTAGCAAACATTGTGCATCCCCAGGGGCACAAAGAATACAAAGGCACAGCATCTGTCCTTGAGGAATATACAGTGTCTGGAGTAAGGGGGCTGGAATACAGTATAGACTCAAGTTTGCTATATCCTAAAAATATCAAATGTGAGCATCCTTGGCATCTACTTCTGATTTAATCTTTAAGGGACATTTTATGGGAAATGAAACCCTGGAAGGTCATGTGTTTCCTCCCCTAAACTGCCCATGGCTTGTTACAGATCTATCTCCTAATAATTATATCATGCGCTATGATACTTTTTATTGGGTTATGATTTCCTAAAATTTAATAGCCAGATATTGATATCTGAGTTATGATTTCTTTATCTTAAAATGATCTTGGTTTCTGCAACTTTGGCCCTTACTAGACTTTCTTCAGTTAAAGTATCAGAACTATCAAGATAACCTCTACTGGTGCCTTCATTAGCCTGATCACAAACTGTAGGATATACAAAATCAGCTGAGAAGCCTGAACATCAGGTGCTTTAGAACTACCCCTAAAACATTGCTTTTATAGCCCTTGAAAATTTTAATAAATATTCTAGGAGTTTCATATGTATGTTGTCCAAAACTCACACCATGAGAAATCTTGTTCTGTGGAATATTCTCTCCCAGTGTGACATGTCCTTCGCCTGGAAAGACCTTAGAGAAGAAAGCTCTCATTGGTGTATCCTAATTGTAATAAAACAGATTCAAAAGTCAAATTTGACTTGGCTGAATGGTGCCTTAACATTGAACTCTTCTTCAGAGACATGAGAATTAACTTTGATCCAGTTTATTATTCCTTGGAATGGGATTAAAAACTAAATTTTTAAATTAAGTCTCCCTTTGTCTTATTTGGCAGCTTTTTCTTTTAACAGTGTGGCAGGACCTCACATGCATAAATGAGGCTCTGCTATTCACCGAATAGAAGGAACAGAAATAATGTAAGTAATTTTCTGTAAAAATATCATTGTGGAAAGGAAGATGGAAAGGCTCATTTTGGAGGTTGGAATAGCAAGCACATTGAACGAAATATTTTTCCTGTATAGTTTAGAAATTAAGCCAGTGGGAGGAAAGGCTAGAATCCATGGGTTAAAATATAACATTGTGGAAACTCAAGGGGAAGAGAAAGCCTTGGGCATTTTCCACAATGTTAAGTAAACAATAATGACATTGGAGCCAGAGAGGCAAGCATCAATAAGAGCGTAAAAGTGAAATTGTGAATTTGACCATGGATTTCTCCAAAGCTAAAGTCACTGCTGCCTGGGGGGTCCTAGACCCTATGAGTTACTCCATTGGCCCTAACAGGGATGTGAAGTCTCAGATGCAGAACCCTACCCTTAACACAGTTCCTGCCTACTCAGTCATTGCAGATGGATCAGACACATCTTACTTAAATAATGATTAATTTTATCCTACATATGACTGACCAAGTATTTTACTTAAATTAAACTTAGAGGCCAGTGCTGTGGTACATCAGGTTAAACTGCTGTTTGCATTGCCAGCAACCTGTATGAGCACTGATTCAAGACCTGGCTGCTCCACTTTCAATCCAGCTTCTTGCTAATGCACCTAGGATATCAGCAGATGATGGAAGTACTTAGAACTCCAACACCCACTTGGGAGACCCAGATAGTGTTCCAGGTTCCTGACCACTGTGGTCGTTTGGAGAGTGAGCCATCAGATAGATTTTTCTCTGTCTCTTCCTGTTTCTCTGTAACTCGGCCTTTCAAATAAATAAGTCAATCTTTAAACTTGAATAAACACTTTTAAGAGTTTGCAAGTTACACCATGTGCTTACATTCTTTTAAGCTCTTTACAAATGAGAACTCATTTACTACTCCTTCCAATCCTCTGAGATGGGTATAATTATTTCTCTCATTTTACAGATGAGACGAAGAAACGAAGGAAGAAAAAGAATAGATAACTCACCCAAGGTCATTCAGTTAGCATGTTTTAGAGGGGTGGGTGAAGTTGTGTTTGAATTTTAGTTTTAGGTAACTAAATGAACTCATTTATTTCTTTACCAAGTTGGACAGACCCTGAAAAGTCTGATGCAAACTGTGTGAGTTCCCTACTCTTCCTACCTCTCTCTCTCTCTTTCTTTTCTTGTTATCTCCCAAATTCACAACTTAACTATTCCTGCTACCCATGTGGAAGTTCCAGATCAATTTCCAGGCTCCTGGCTTCAGCCTAGTCAAACCCTGGCCCTTGCATTTATTTGGGGAGTGAAGCAGTGGTTGAAAGATCTCTCTCTCTCCCTCTCTCTCCTTGTCATTCTCCCATTCAAACAAATACTTTTAGAAAGTCAGGGAGACAAATTACATATTTGAATTAGATTTATTATTTCTAGAATATTTTAGCAACAAGTAAGAAAAGCAAACTCAAACAATCTGAAATAACAAAGACCTCAAAGGAGAAAATTCAATGTCCTCTCTGCCATCACTCCATCCACAACACCAGCTGATTTTTCTCATGTGTGACTATAGAATGTCTGACTTTTTGGGGTCCCATGACGTCACAGCCTCCAACAAATACTTTTTCTGCCAGATTGGGTCACATCTTCATTGCCATGCTAATATGCTAATCACTGATAAAAAGCAATGGGGAAAGCTTGTAACTAAACAGGCACTCTTTGAAAACTAAGGTCAGTTCCCCAATTTGTCCAAGAATATTTTCATATTCAAAAAAGAGAATGATCTGCATCTTCTGGCGACAACTTCCACATGCACATGTACAAATACCTCAGTGGACCTACTGTGCTTTGGAAATCAGTCAGTGCTGACCACTCAGCATCCACTCAGAGAGGCACAGCTGTCACGCTCTGAGAAGGAGTAGGGGACACAGGAAGCCAGGTTCAGCAGGCATCTCGGCTGTTTCCCTTTTCTCATCTTGTTTTCAAGTTTCAGTAAATTAGTGGTCGAGCAAATGCACCTGCCACACAATTTCAAGAATCAAAGATTTGTCGACAAGCCCACATTGTGATATCCTTACTTCCTCCTTGAGAGGCTGTGCCTCTGCACACGCAGAGTGAGCTGGGTGTGATGCGATCCAGGCACACGCTGCCGGGGTGCAGTGCTCTGAGGAGGGAAATGGTCCTCTTTACTGATAGACCCGAGTGTCACTGTGGAGTCAGTCACCACCTGCTGCAGATAATTTGCTCCCTTTCTAGTGACCAAAAGACATTCCTGGAATCAGTGTACAGCAAAAACAAAACCCAAGCAGAATGAGTAAGCCCAGGAAGAATTCAGCCACAAGAACAACTCACAGAGCAGCCTGAAATTGTCATCCTCACACGTTTCTCTGCCCCTTTCTCTCTAGAGAATTACACCAGGGGAAACATTCATTCTTAGGTGAAAAAGCATTTTTCTCACCTCCGTGAGAAAATCTGCCACCTCTTACCTTCCTTCAATTTTCTGTCCACCTGAGTTCAAATGTAGACCCACCCATTCACCCAACCCCAAATCTTGTTAATATGTTATGTTGACCCTGCCATGGTTCTTGTATTTTTATAGGTTCATTTCGACTTTTTGTTAATATTTTACTCTTATGGACATAACTATTTTCAAGGTTGCCATTTGATTTCTCCTTACTCAGAATAGGAGTGGTAAAAAAATGGAAAATTATTATTTAATTTATTGTATTATTTATTTTATTTTATTTCACTTTATTCTTGTTTTTATGTCCAATAATCTAAGTATCAAAGAGAAAAAACAGCTTAAAAGTAATATATGACTATACAATAAATTATATTTAATTATATATGACTATATAACATCTATCTTTCACATATATATTGTGTGATATCTGGGGTACATTGCAAAGTTTGTGAAAATAGGATTGAAAGATAAAATTCATTTGGGAACAAAATTTGAAATCCATACATAATTTTTTTAAAGATTTATTTATTTATTTGAAAGGCAGATTTACAGAGAGGCAGAGAGAGTGAGGTCTTCCATCCCCTGGTCCACTCCCCAGATGGCTGAAATAGCTGGAGCTGCGCTGATCTGAAGCCAGGAGCCAGGAGCTTCCTCCGGGTCTCCCACGCAGGTGCAGGGGCCCAAGGACTTGGAGCATGTTCTACTGCACTCCCAGGCTATAGCAGAAAGCTGAACCAGAAGTGGAGCAGCTGGGACTCGAACCAGCTCCCATTTGGGATGCCTGCACTTCACGCAGTGTTTACTCACTATGTCACAGTGCCGGCCCCATGCATAACTTTTTACATAACAACTTCCACGAACATTTTAAAGACATCTAATATATACAATTTCAATTTTTTGCATAAAATAAACATCTTTTGATCCTATTTTTACACAAATTTAAGGACTTCATATATCTCTCAATCCTTACAATGTCCACATGATTTATAGGTATTGTTTGACTATCTTTCATTTACTGATGAAGAGACCTAGGACAGAAAGCTGATGCTTCAGACATTAACCAAAAAAAAAAAAAAAAACTCATGCTTCTTTCCCACACTGGGCTAGAAAGTGACAGGAAGAGGAAGCAGCCCCACAGAGGCTGCTGTCAGGGCCCATACTCTCAGAACTGTGCTTTACTATGGCGCCATTTAGGCTATCATAACTCTCCAGGGCTTCTCTGAAGAGCGCCAGCTTTGCTCAGTTGGTGGCATGACTGTGCATATGCTTCCACCATCTGCCTTCCTCTATCCCTCCACTCTAGCTATCCAACAGTTCTCACTGAGTGCTAACTCTTGTCAGGCCCTTTGCTGGGCACTGGGTGTACAGGCTAAACTAGATGAACAGGGCTCCCACTCTGCCTCTTGAGCCTTGTGTTCTCCTGGCTAACTGATGACATGACCTTGGTAACAGCCCTTCTTCAAACACTACCCCTTAGCCTTGTCTCCTCCAAGCAGAACATTCCAAATTCTTAGAACATGCCATTCTTGCCAAAGGTATGCTTAGATGAAAATAAAGTATTTTGTACCCTGAAAACATTCAAAGAATATGAATAATCCATGGGAAAAATTAAATCTATGATTACATAAAACACAAGACATTCATCCCAAGAATGTCCACTGTTTTGGGTAGATATTTCTAAAGATGTTCTGTGCACACTTTGCCTGGTTTAGAAATCCACCCCCCCCACACACACACACATACACACACACACACTCTCTCTATCATCTTGAGGTATAAGTTTTGCACATTCATACTTAAATTTTTATTTCTTTTAAAATATTTCCTTGTGCTAGGATTGTAATTATATATGTGAACATATATATATGTATTATATATACACAATAAAAATGGCAGTATCACATCAGCCTATGGTCAGTCACCCCACATTCATTCACTTGTCTTGTAGGACTATTCCACAGGAGGCTGCAAAGCATCAGTGGAAACCTGCAAATGGAAAGTGAGAGACTGTTAGGAGACTGATTACAATGTCCTAAAGAAGTTCAAGTCCTTAGGTCATCCCTCAAGCCTTTGCTGTTCTGCCCACTCTTTAACACTTTGGCCTTATTACTTGGGAAATGACCTTTTTTCTGTATATTTTTTGTTTTGTTGTTGTTGTTACTATTAAGCGTTGCCTTACTTTCTGGTACTAAGAGATGTTAAAAGCTCATCTTGTATATTTTTCCTGACCCAGTTCTGGAGCCAGTCATTTCCCTAAGGAACAATATTTATTTAATTTTATTTTCTGAAAATAGTTATTTGTTTATTTTAAGGGCAGAGTTACAGAGAGAAAAGGAGAAATAGATCTTCCATTGGCTGGTTCACTCCCCAAATGGCCACAATGCCCAGGGCTGAGCCAGGAGCCAGAAACTCCATCCAGGTCTCCCACATGCGCTTGGACCATCCTCTTCTGTTTTCCCAGCTGAATTAGTAGGGAGCTGAATTAGCTGGGAACTTGAATTGTTGCTCATATGGAATGCTGGCATGGCAGGTGGTGGCTTAACCTACTGCGTCACAACACCAGCCCTTTGAAATTTACTTTATTGAGAATGATTATTAGAGACTAAGACATAGGCACTAGGTTAAATCTCTGTCTTTAATATGTAAAGTCACTGTAACACTTGTTGATTTACTTTGAAAACTAATATGTGCCCAAGTTTAAAAAAGGAAATGTTAACACTTTTTGGGGACTGAACTCTGTTTCCAATAAAATCTAGAAGTCTGAGTGATCCCCCATTCTAACAGCAGAACCCTGGCCACATCAATTTTTGTTTGGGATGCATTGTTGAAATTCAGAGGCTTCAACCAGATGATGTATATTTAAAGATACTTCAAAAGTTTGTGAAAAATGGAATTAAAAGATTAAGGAATGGCATTTAGCTTAGCAGTTAAGATACCACTTAAGACGTCCTCATAATATATGGGTTCCTGAGTTCAATACCTGTCTCTGTTGCTGCCTTGGCTTTCTTCTCACAGGCCCAAGGAGGCAGTAGTGATGGTTCAGGTAATTAGATTCTTGCCACCCACGAAGGAAATATAGATTGAGTTCCCAGCTCCAGACTTTCATCCCTCAACATGGAGTTCTTGTGGAATTTGGGGAGTGAACCAGTAGATGAAGATGGCTCTCTCTTTCTCTCTCACACACAAACACACATCTCATCTTTATGTATATTTCTGTGTATGTTTCTTTGTCTTTCAAATAAATAAATAAATACTTTTCAAAATAGTAATGAAAAATAAATATTTTAGGGCCAAAATTTTACAATCCACACCTATGAGGAGTCTTCAAAAATTTTGTGGAAATTGTATATTATGAGCAAACTACATGGATTTCAAAACCTTTTGTTCCCAAATAAACTTATCTTTTATTTCCATCTCCATAGATTTTTTGAAGTACCTTGGATTTTCTAACATACATGGATGTTGGGTAATGTGAGACAAACTGTTACTAGCTTTTCTTTGTTCTTTTTGGCCATCATGAAAGTAGAAAGTTAAGTTGCCATCTTGCAGTCCAAGAGAGCTGCATTTATAGAACCTTAGTCTCTGTATCTTCTGAAGTACAAATCTCTTCTCTTATTAGTCTCTTCTTTTCCCTGTGGTTCTAACCCTAGCAGTGAATTTCAATGTGACTGAGTAAACAAGAAACCTATTGACACAAACTGTAGCATCAACACTATAAAGAAAGATATTAGCTGGAAAACTGTGCAGTACCTTGGCAACGAAGGTTTAAGGAAGGAGTAGGAACAGTGTGCATTGTAAAGTCCCACGTTGTTGTTTCTACCAGCTGCTGTTTCAGAGAAATCCTTGGCTTACAACTGTTTGGTATAATTACTTGCAGCATGGTTTCTCTTTCTCGTTCACACAAACTATATGATGAGAACAAATGCTCTTCCCAATGTGGTTAAAAGGATGTTTTATGCCAGACATAAAACTGCTTTTTAATAGTGACCTCATTAGGCTACTGCTAGGTGCTCCTGAGTTCCTAGCATGGACTATTTGCACAACGTACACCAATACTGTGGAGCACTGTTGAGCATGTGTTCCTTCAGGGTAATGCAAATGAAATGAATAAGGAGATAATAGTCTAAGTTTAATCAGCACACTGATGGAAGTCCAGTGACTCAGCTGATACATGACATTTAGAGCCCAGAGCAAGCACAGTGATTTCTGTTTTGCTCTGGCCCTGTAAGCACTGGGAAAACACAAGCATGACAAATTTGGGGCAAAGCAGACAAAATGAATTTTATATGCCTATTACCTTCAAAGGCAAGTCTTGCAGGAGGTCTGTCTGAACATGTTTAAGGAAGAAAGGCATATCCATGGAGCATCCTTACTTCACTTTCTGAATGCAGAAAGGTTGCCAGCAACTAATCTTTACGCCCTGGTGATACATTTTTAAGTACAAAACCAACTTTTATGGTTGTCTGAGACTTTTAACAAAAGAGCTTGTCAAAGTTTAAGAGTTATTTTCAAAATAAAGAAGATCACATTTTTAAGCAAGAAACTTTTGTTTCTTCTATATAATTTTTTACAAATTATTTATTTGGAAGGCAGAGAGAGAGAGAGTAGAGAGTGTATCAGATCTTCCATCTGCTGGTTCAGCTTTCAAATGCCCTCAGCAGCAAGGGCTGAGTCAGGCTGAAGACAAGAATCCAGAACTCAATCCTAGTCTTTCTTATAGGTAGCAATCACCCACTGCAGGAATCTGGAATCAGAATCAGAGCCCAGACTTGTAGCCGGGCACTCCCAGGGTTCTTCTTAATGGCAGCACCAAATACCTTCCCTATGACTTCTATTTGATTTTTTAGTATTATTTAGGTAGGAGAATTTCTAGTTGACTAAAGACAAATGAAGAAATCTATGGTGAGTTTAAGAACTAGATCATCATGCATTGACACACTGGTTTTGGAACCCTTAGGAACTTAGAGAAAAACACTGTAAATGAAGCTTCTAAAATCTGTTTTTCTCTCCTTTGTAAAGCAAGGAATTTACTTTTAACAGTTCTAAAACATCTATAACAAATTCTGTAATTGTTGAGAAGCAGCTTAGAAATATTATTGATGGAGTCAGGCTACTCAAGTTAAATGTCATGGAATCTTAACTCTCAAGTTTGCATTCAAGAAACTATTTGACACTATCATTAGAGAGGTTGCTGGGGTTATGGAACTCAACCAATAATCTCCAGATTCAATAGAGACAAATGATGTTAAACCATATGTGAACATGAACATTTTTCAATGAGAAATATAAATACTAAGGGTATTGATATTCACAGATTTTTCTGACCAGTACATTCTCTTTGTACTGAACTATCTGGGGAACCCCACAAAGCAGTTAGGAAACTGAGAAGTGGGAGGGACCTTAAGCCAAGTGTCTTGAGATAGTCTTGAAAATATTTCCTCTAATTCATATTTAAGTCTAGGGCCTCATCTCTAACAGAGAAGTTTTCTTTTATTTTTCCCAAATATCCAACATCCCCCCTTCACTTTCTCCTTTTTCTTTCACTGTGACTCTTGCTCTCTCTCCTGCTAAATTGGAATTGCCTAGTTCTCAGAATTTTGATGATGAATGTATTCTCATCTTGCCAACCTGGATTGCACCCAACTCATTTTGGATGGCTGAGCTTGAGCGTTCCTCTTTCCACTGATCAAACATTTACAGATGCACTCTTCGGTGACTTCTGCAGATGATGTCTCATGCTTTATACATGGAATTCACTTGTATAAGAGGAGAGGCTCATTTCAAGTCCTTATGGAGTTTTCTCTGATTTTACAATGAAGTTAGAGAAATCTATGAGTAGTTGGTGTCCAGGATTGATAAAAGTAAAGTGTCCATGTGGAATTCTGGGGGTTCTCTGAGGCATGGGTTATCAGACTTCAGTCCTGGGGCCACATTAAAATGCAAGTTCCAGGGAGTCAGGCACTGAGGTCCCAAGTCAGCAGGAATGTCAGGAGTTCCCAGAAGATTTTAACGTGGGCTGACAGAATCTCCTTCTTTTAAGATGTCTTAGTTGTACAGTGCATTTGGATTTTGATTTATTTTACTTTGGGGAGCAATCCATTTTTTCAGAAGAAAAGGGCTGCCAAATAGAGGCTTACATTTACAGTCCAAAAATACCTTAAAAGATAAAGCTAAAGTGTTCAGTGGGTGCTGCCAAGGTTTCAGAAAGAAGGGCCTGACACATAACGGGTACAGACCATGCTATAGCTCCTCAAATACTAAAAGCAGCCAGCTCTATAAAATCTCTGTATGTTTAAGTCCATTCTATTAAAATAAAATTGGGATGAGGGGCTCTCCATCACCCTCCTTTAAGTATCCAAAATGCAGACTTTGGGTTTGAACATTTTTTATTAGCAGTTGCTCAGTATAAGTACTCCATGAATAGTCAGCAGTTCAATAAACAAATTAACTAAACAGATTTGGGGTTTTGCTTTCCTTCTTCTATTATCCACTAGATTCTAAGTTCCTGGAATGATAGAACCATGTTGCATCTTTGTACCTCATCACTGTACCTTCAATGCTTAGCAAAGTGACTTGCATGTGGCAATTATTCAAGCATTTATTGAATGAACAAATGAAAACAAAAATGAGACTACTCAGATATCATACAACCAGAGCACTGAATTTCTTCATTAGCAAGTTCAGCATTTTCTCATCACAAGTGAGACTTATACTTTCCTCTAGCACGACATGCTTCTGTTAAGAAGCAGCATAGCACCTTGCTTGTATCGATCTAATATTATATGTTATTGTGGGTGGAGTGGGAAAGGGAAGGGCTGTGAACAAGACAGGAACTACTGCAAAGAATATGAGAGGACAGGATTAGGAGCTTCACTATGAAAGATCAGGCCATTGTTCCTGAACCGTGAATGTACACAGGGCTGATTACAGTAGCACCGCCTGAGAAAAGAACACTGTCTTTTTAGCAGTGTGATAACAAATCCACAAAGTGATAGCTCTGTTTATTCAGGGGTCTGAGAAACCTTGAAAAGACTGAGCATGACAAAGAATTCGAGAGACAGTTCCCACACTTTCAGTGCTGTTCCCTCTAGTACGCATTTCCTCCTTGGTGCTGTATTACAATAGTAGATGTGTACCATGATTATTGGGGATTTGTGGATTAAGAGTCTGTGTTTTCACTAAGGAGACTGGGCATTTTTCAACACCAAGCTGTAGTAATTACAGTCTTCCTGGGTGGGATATATGACATGAGAAAGACGAGTTCTTTTGGTCTTGTGTCACCAAATAACAAATTTCAAGAGACTGCATCCATGTTTCCACGCTTTTCTCCTCTTTTTTAATGGGAAAATTATATTAGTCTCCTGTAGATGTTGTAATAAATGTTCACAAACTAGTGGTGGCACAACATAACACAAATTTATTATTTTACCATTTTTAGGTCAGCAAGTCAGAAATCCACCTCACTAGGATAAAATTAAAGTGTTATAAAAGCTATGTACCTCTCAGAAGGTTTAAGAGCCAGTTTATTCCTTGCCTCTTACAGCTTCTAAAAGCCACCCACATTCTCTGACTCATGGCCCCTTGCTCCGTCTGCAGCAGCAGCCAGTGGGGCTCATTCTTTCTCACATCCCTCTGACCTTGCATTATGGTCGCATCTCTTCTCTGAATTCTTTTGCCTCACTCTTCCACTTGTAGTAAAGACCCCTGAGATTATATCAGACTCAAACGGACGACCAGGAAAAGTTTCCTATTTTTTTATCTTAAGTATAAAAAATTAAAGTCTTAAAATTAGCAACCTTGGCCGGCGCCGTGGCTCACTAGGCTAATCCTCCGCCTTGCGGCACCAGCACACTGGGTTCTAGTCCCGGTTGGGGCGCCGGATTCTGTCCCGGTTGCCCCTCTTCCAGGACAGCTCTCTGCTGTGGCCAGGGAGTGCAGTGGAGGATGGCCCAAGTGCTTGGGCCCTGCACCCCACGGGAGACCAGGAGAAGTACCTGGCTCCTGTCATTGGATCAGCGCGGTGCGCCGGCTGCAGGGTGCCAGCCACGGCGGCCATTGGAGGGTGAACCAACGGCAAAGGAAGACCTTTCTCTCTGTCTCTCTCTCTCACTGTCCACTCTGCCTGTCAAAAAATTAAAAAAAAAATAGCAACCTTTATTCCATCTGCAAGTTTAATTTCCCTTTGTCATGCTTCTGCTATTCAGGTTCTGTGGATTAAGATATGGACACCCGTGGGGCCTTTATTCCACCTAACACACAAGCATAAGTTATTGTATCTCTGACTTTAGGCTTCTTTCCTTCCAGGACAGGGATTAACTTGCAGAATGATTAATATATAAATAAAATAAACCAATCTTTATATTCTATTACTGAAACACAACTTGTTTCTGTCTTCTATACAAACATTTAACACTGGAAGAAAGTAGAGGGTAGAGCTTTCAGCTGATGTTAAACCGCAAAGCATTATGTATTGTGTAGGAAATACTATAGTATCAATGTATCACAAATAGTTTGATTTTGTAATACTGAAGTATTTGCCAGGTTATCTAGAGCAGAAGCTATTAACCTCGACTCTATGCTGAAACCACCTGAAAGACTGTTCAGACTCTGATGGCCAGACTATATGTAAGGCTAATTAACATCCAGCATCCAGTGAATGAAACCTAGACATCAGTATTAAATTTCTCAAAATTGTAGTTTATAGCTGTGGATGAGAATCACTGACAAATGGGTAAAGGCCTGATTCAAATATCTATCTAGATTAGATGATTTATGTCCATAAATCCTAGATTTATTTTACTTATTTGAAAAGCAAAGTTACAGAGACAGAGAGGAGAGACAGATATCTTCTATCTGCTGGTTCACTCCCCCAATGGCCACAATGGCTGAGACTGAGCCAGACTGATGCCAGGAGCCAAGAGTTTCAACCAGATCTCCCATGTGGGTGCAAGGGGCTCAAGCACTTTGACCATCTTCCACTGCTTTCCCAGGCCATTTGTAGGGAGCGGGATCAGAAATGGCACAGCCAAGCCTTGAACAGGTGCCCATATGGGATACCATAGGAATGTATGCAGAACTATACAGTTTTACAGTTACAAACTTCCTCCTCCCTCCCTTATTCCCACTCTTATTTTTTATTGAGATCTGTTTTCAATTGACTTTATACACATATGATTAATTATATGTTAAGTAAAGAGTTCAACAAATAGAGTGAACAAGAAGAAAAAAAAAACACAAAAACTGTTCCTTGAGCATCAAGACAAGGGCTATTCAGGTCATTGCTTCTCAAAGTGTCAGTTTCACTTCTACAGATTTCTTTTTAGGTGCTCTATTTGTTATTACCGATCAGGAAGAACATCTTATTTGTCACTTGGGAACAGGCTTATTTCACTAAGTATGATGTTTCCCAGATTCACCCATTTTGTTGCAAATAACCAGATTTCATTCTTTTTCTGCTGTGTAGTATTCCATAGAGTACATATCCCATAATTTCTTAACCAGTTTTCAATTGATGAGGCCATTTAAATTTAACTATGTAATTTTAAATCAGCTGACATCTCAGATATTTCAAATTCTTCCATCTCATCAACAAGGTCTACTCTTGAGATTTTTCCCTTTTTTCCATCTTTCAATTAAAATTCAAATAGTTTTCTTACACCCTTCACAAAATAATTTCCCATAAGTATTTTTCTCTTGATTTACATAAATGGCTCCTTTAATTACATTTTCTCTAAAGACTCTATCATAAAGATTTTTTTCTATCCTGAAAAAGGGATAATGATTTTTCCCCTGTGACACAAACATGAGTTCATCGTTTTCCTTATTTCAATACCATGAGGATCTTCATATTCATCTTATAATATATATATTAAAACTATATATATATGTATATATATATATTGTTTTGCATCACCAAGTTCCTTCCTCAAAGCAAGACACTAAGCTTTACTTCTAAAAATCTTGCAAGATGCAAATTCATGTATATCACTCCAGACTTTCTGATTCAGTCTCTAGGCATAAAGCCTAAAAATCAGAAACACTCACAAGCATTCCAGGTGGTGTTTTCTTAAGCACACTCCAGTTGGAGAGCCACTAAACATAAACTTTCTCTCAAGTGCTGCCACCTTTGCTATAATACCCAAGAATCTAGGAACAACATCTGTTACTGTGAGTTTGTACTGATATAGTGCTTCCTTATTAGATTAAACTCTTCTTTATGTTCACTAATTTTTTGGATATTAACTTATCAAGCCTTGGGATGGTTAATTTTAGATGTCAGCTTGACTGACCACAGCTTCGTGGAATACCATTTCTCATTGTGTCCATGAACGTGTTTCCTGACACAAGCAGCATTTGAATGAATGGATTCAGTAAAGTAAATCACCCTCATTAATGTGGTTGGGCATCATTCAATTCATTGAGGGCCTACATAGAACTAGAGCTGGAAGAAGGAGAAATTTAGCCCCCACCTCCAATTTTCCTTGTCTTGCTGTTTAAAATAGGACATCTCAGCTCATTGCCACCTGCCCTCAGTATGGGATTAGCAAACCTAGCTCTCCTTGTTCTTAGAACTTCTGTCCTGGGGTAAATTATGCCATCACTAGCTTATCAGAGTTTCCAGTTTGTGGGTGGCAGATTGTAGGACTTCTCAGCCTTCATAATCATATGAGCTCATTCCTCATAATACGTCAATCTCCATCTCTCTCCCCCCTCCCCAAGTATTTCATATGCATGTGTGTGAGTGTGAGAATGTACACAGATATAGCTGATACGTAAATGTTCTTTACTGCTTCTCTTTACTACCCTAAAAAATTCCGAAAGTATGTTTCATACAAAAAGTTTTCACAGAGGAAGATAGACTTATATTGTGTGTTAATAGATAAATGAACCAAAACTGAATAGTGACGAATGTTAAGACAGAAAAACAAAATTGGAAAATTGTAACTAGTAGACTACTAGAGGTTGGTCCTAGGGGGCAAGGGCCAGAAACAAAAACTAAGATCAATTAACTTGGATGGAAGAAATTATGAGAACCCAGAAACAAATGTTGATATTACACCATAGCAAAAAAAAATATTACACCATAGCAAAGGAAATGAGAGCAAGCTGGAGAAAATCTCTGTGGATTATATAACTTATTGCATATTCTGCAAAGCCATGTTCAAATTAAACCAAACCAATAAAAAGTCCAGAAGCACATAGCTAAAGGCAAAAATGAGACTTCTTAAAAATAAAAATAAGTATACTCTGTTGACCAACTACTGTGGGTTATTTTAGCTTTCAGAGTACTTTAATGATTGTGCATATGTGTTTTCAATCATGTGAATATGCTTTATGGTCTGCAGTTAAAAATAAATAAAGCTTGTAGCCATTTTAAAATGAAGTGAAGCATATACTAAATAGAAAACTAGAGTTACAAAAAAGACAAAAAACATGACCATGTAAACCATGAGTAAAACTGGATAAAGGAATATGAAACTGAATTTGGACAAATATATTTTTAGTACATGAAAATAAAAGAAAAACTTCTCTTTTGTGTACCTGAGACTGAAATGTTTTCATTAAAATTCAAATGTTAATTCATATGAATTTTTGCACTTTTAAAAAAGTTAAGCTTCAAAATGAAAGAAGCAGAACACAGTAATGTGATTCTGTCAAATACCTGAGTCTAGGTTTTTGTTTCTAATCTAAGCAAGAATTTGAGGATGAGACACAGGTAAGGGTCAGTAGAAAAACAAGATTTATTTGCAAAGTAGAGTAGAAGTGTGCAACCAAGAAGGGGGGTGGACATGCTCAATAGAAAGTTACCGTCAAGCTTGGGGGGCTGATATCATGGTACAGCAGGTTAAGCCACTTCTTGCAGCATTGGTTTCCATTATTAAAGTATTGGTTTGAGTCCTGGCTGCTTCACTTCCAATTCAGCTTCCTGCTAGTGTACCTAGGAAGGCAGTGGATGGAGTTCCTGGCTCCTAGATTTGTTCTGGTCTTGTCATGGCTGTTGCAACTATCTGGGGAGTTAACCAGTGGATGGAAGATCCCTCTGTCTGTGTCTCTCTCTGGTGCTCTGCCTTTCAAATAAATAAATTTAAAAAAAAGGTTCAGGACCATCCCTTTTTTATGAATTAAAGGCATGCAAGTGGTGTGTGGGATGGAGTTTAATTGAATATTCACGAAGGGCAGAGTTTGGGGCAGGACTTGACTACCATCCATTTTCTAGCCCATTTTTGGAAAACTCAGAAGTGTCATTGCATGCGCATGATGGGAGTAGGTGTGCCAGTCATGGTAATTTTATTCTCATAATATTATAATAAACTAAAGTGCATTGTAGCAACACAGGTGGCAGCCATGTCACATATTTTTGACCTGTGCTGATTCTAAGTGGTGACTTCTCAGAAGCTGAGGTTTTCCACTCCATGGAGAGGAGAGATCTGGATGGTACAGGCTATAGCATAAGGGGGCCACAGAGGGTGTATAAAGACTTCAACTCCTCCTTGTAAGCTACCTCCCTGCCTATATTAGTTCCAAATCCAAGGTCTGATACAAGTACATTCCCAAGAAGAAAAGCCTAATAACTTAATAGGCTCTGCTTGGAAAGTCTCAGAAGTTTGCATGGTTCTTGGGAATAAAATCCTAATAATTGTATGGAATACATACAAGACAGGAAACCTTCTCAATTCTAAAAGATTGAAAGTCTTCGCAGGCTGGCACCGTGGCTCACTTGGCTAATCCTCTGCCTGCAGCGCCAGCACCCCGGGTTCTAGTCCCGGGGATTCTTTCCCGGTTGCTCCTCTTCCAGTCCAGCTCTCTGCTGTGGTCCGGGAGTACAGTGGAGGATGGCCCAAGTGCTTGGGCCCTGCACCCGCATGGGAGACGAGGAGGAAGCACTTGGGTCCTGGCTTCGGATCGGCGCAGCACGCGGGCCATGACAGCCATTTGGGGGGTAAACCAACGGAAGGAAGACCTTTCACTCTGTCTCTCTCTCTCACTGTCTAACTCTGTCTGTCAAAGAAAAAAAAAAGTCTTCTCAGCTCCAAAGGCAAATTCAGTGTTTGGGGAGCCTCAGCTGAGCACAACAATCAAAACACATAATGAATTATCCATGAAAGCAGCTAACTGCACATTTGTTAAAAGCAGATAATGAATTATCAATGAAAGCTAAATATTTTCCATAAAGGCAGAAAAACTAACTGATGGGAACTAGTCTGATGCATGAATGACAGCGATCATTTAGAAGTTTATTGCACAAATGATTTTGAAATAGTCCCAAGTCCAAATGCCTCTATTTTGTCTTAATTATGAAAGCACTTTTAGTCTGCAGAACATGGCACTCCTGATATATTGCTGCATAGCAATTTAGCACGAAATATGCAATTTAAAATAATGAACATTTGTCACACGGTTTCTGAGGTATGGGGCTCCAGGTCAGAATGTAACCAAGGCTTGTAGTCAAGATGTTGACTAGAGCTGAGGATTTTGCAGGGCCTGACTTGTCTGCAGGAGCCTTGTCCAAGTTCACTCACGTGGCTGTTGGCTGCAGGCCTCAGTTCCTTGCCAGCAGAGGCTCCAGTTTTTCACCTTGTAGACTTTATAGGGCAGCTCACAACACTGCAGTTCTCTTCTAGAGGAGTTATGTAAGAGGCAGAGAGAGTGAGGAAGGAAAAGTGATGTGCCATCCCCCCTGCTATGTCCTATCAGTCTCTGAGACCAACCCCCGTACAGGATGAAAGGAACAAAGTGTGTGTGTGTGCATACCAAGAGGCAGGACTGGGGGCATCCTGGAAAGCACCTTGCACAAATGCCCTTAGACACTTAGTGCTCTTTGCTAATGCTCTCCCTCCTTTGGACTATTGGTTATTGAGGGCAGGAGCTAAGTCATATGATCTTTTGTTTTCCCCAGATACAGATGTTCTGGGAATGTTCCACTTCTTCTTCATTTGCCCACATCTATATGACCTTCATTTACGGGAAAAGCAAAGCATCCATCCCGTGTGTTTTAGACTGAACACTAGGATGGGGCATGAAACAGTAGTTGAAAGGATATTGCTGGTCTAATAAAGTGTTTCAAAGACTACAATAATGTATAATTTGACTAAATAATTTTATTTTCTAGATATTTTTCCTCATATTTGAGAAATATGCCCTTTACAATCTCCTGTATCTGGATGATTTTTCAACAGTTTTAGGCATATTGAAAATTATTGTTGTTTGCTAAAGCTCCATGCATAGTGTTTCTGCGAGAATCTGATCCTAGGAACAGAGACCTTTCCCTTGCAAGAATAATGGATCTTCTTTGGTTACAGCAAAACCCTCACTGAATATACTCTGCTGCAATGTTTTGGAACTATTTTAAAAGACATAAAAGTGAGTTTGACAAAGAATAATATTTAGATTTGCAACTGTCAAAATATTGAATGAATTCTTTTCAGCTAGTGAAGTAGCTTAGATATTTCAGTCTCCTGTGGCATTTGAATGTATCATATCTCCTACTCCTTCCTTGTACCATTATGGAGACCTATTTCAAATACAAGTCCAAGTTCCCCCAAGCCTACAGAATGGCATAAAAGTAAGGGGCAGGCATGCTGCAGCTTGAAGTGGAACACTTAAAAAATAAAATCTGATGACAGCAGAAAGGTCAAAAATTCTGTTTAAAAGAAGTAGAGCAAGAATACTTATTTAAACAAAACAAGTTATTCTGAATACTAAATTTCATAGAAGACAGAGATTAGGCATCTCATTCCTTAAATCAACCTAAACCAATAAGACTCTGATGGAACAAATGCAATACAAAGTCCCATTTTTCAGTCCTAAGGACTGATTAGGGAAGCAACATTTCTGCTTATCATTAAAATGGTCTTGAATTTTTAAAACACTATTATCTTTTTCAAGGCACTTTATAATTAATTGCCATTTAATCCACTTTACAATCCAGGAAATTGACACTAACAGCTAATTATGCTGTTGTGTATGGCTGCCTTAACCCATAAGGCTTTCAACGCCCCACCCCTCTTTTTTTTCTGGCACTGCCTTGTCAGTTTATATGAATCCAAAGCTACTTTTCTCTTTTTCCTATCCTCACAAACTCAAATCTTTCCATTTGGTTTTTACTCATGTTTACCTCTGAGTAATCGTAAATCCTCACTATAGTTTTTTTTTCTTTCCTTCTCAGATCATCTTACACTTGAAATAAACTGAGGCCAAACTTTTGTGCTATTGGTGAGCAAAGAACAGATTCTCTGGAAAGATCAAACTAATTAAATTCATTGTCGTGGGTCACAGATACGATATTACATACACATACACACACTCATGTATGTGGTTTCTAATTGTTAAAATAATAATCAGAGTTGGTATCTATCTAATAAACCTTTATTCATTTCCTGGAATTACAAGTTTCTCTTTTAGATGACTACAGTAAGACAAAGTTTAGTTGCCCTGCTAAGAAATAATAATACTATCTAATATTGATTGAGTAATCATTCTGTACCAGACAAGCCATTGCAAGTTCTATGTAACTTATATTTACAAAACCATAGTGAGATGAGTAGTGCTATTATCTTATTTTGCAAGTAAAGAAACTGGAGCACAGAATCATCACCTGCCCAAAGCCATGCAGCTGCTCAGAGGTACCTCTGAGACCTGAGCTTTCCACCTATGAGTTTGCCAGCAACCTGCCACATCAGAAGGACAAAGTGTGAGCTAGCGTTTGCTTCATACAGAGATGATGAAACAAACCCTAAATAGATTATGTGGGGGTGTATGTAGCATCTCTTGTGTGGGATGAGGCAGGGAAGATTTTTGTAAGACAAACATTTGACTTGGGTGATAGAGATTGTGGAGGAAAATAATTACAAAGCTAGAATGCTTTCTCTGTAATGAAGACACTCAGTCCCTGGCCTGAGTTTTATAAGGCATGTATACACACAATAAAAATGGGAATTTTTCCTGAGAACTTATGTCTATGTTATGTCTTGGCCATGTTAAAGGCATAATATCACTTCTGCAGTATAAGTAAATTATATTCACATGTATTTTCTATATAAATTACTTTTTTTCTTTTGACTCTAATTTAAGCTTGAGATGAGCTTGAACATGACCTCATGATTTCATCTGTATGGTTGAATAACCACCGTATTCACAACTTCTCAAAATATGTTAGGCACATGATAAGTAAGTGCTCAACATTATTTTTAATAATGACTAGATAACTGAATTCTACCAAGAGGTTGGCTGTGTTTCTGCCTGTGCTGGACAGCAGATTCTTCTGGCTCTGTGGAGAACTGTTGGTCCAACACAACTAAACCAGTGATCATGGCAACTTCATTGAAAGGTACACAGGTGATAGTGTTTTACATCAATAGTGGGCTTTATGCTTTCTAGAATATATTACCAGCCTATTGTCTCAGCTCATTTGGTAACAACCCAATAAGGACAATAAGGTTATACCCACTGGACGAATGGATAAAGAAACTAAGGCCCAGAGAGTTTGAATGATTACCCTAAACTCTTAGAACTGGCATACAACGGAATGTGGATGAAAAACAGGGCTTCTAAACCTCTCTCTTTCCACAACACACTACAGCATGACAGTGGAATACTGACCACCACTAAAAGGAGCATGAAGAGGAATTAATCGATCTTTACAGTGTTTTCAATGGATTCAGAATCAAAAATAAATTACTATACTGTATTTGCTCTTCAGAATTAAATATAGCAGAAGAGAGGAGCTAGACCAAACAAAAGAATACATTTTCTAAATCAAATCTTGACAACAGATGATAAATAATAAATAAGCTAGCAAAAATAGAGTGAGAACTCCCAGAGGTAACACATAAAACTAACACACTAATGAAAAAAATCATGATCAGCCAAGTTAATCCCTCAGTGTAAAATTCTTCTGCAAATAATAAAAATGTCTGAAGTGAGAAAACAGCCAGAGTATGTTGTGAGTCAGGAAAAAGGAGGAGAAAAAACAAATATACTCTTCACAAGAGAAAAACAGACGATTCAAGCACCAGCTTTTAAAAACATGTACCCCAGAGAATTCTGCATTTCCCTAATGAAACTTTTCTTAGTCTGTTTTCTGTTGCTGACTTTCACAGACTGGATATCTTTTAAAGAAAATTTTATTTAGCTCATAGTTCTGGAAGCCTAAGAGTGTAGCCCAGCATCTGCTTGTCATCTGGTGAGGGCCTTCCTGCTGGATCACAACTTGGTAGAGGACATCACGTACTGTGACACAGAAAGCAAGCCAGAGAAAACTACTTCAGAAAAAAAAAAAAAACTGCCCCTGAGTTATCCATCAATCCACAAATCCATTCCTCCATGCATGAATGAATGCATTCATGAAAGCCCTCATGGCCCAATCACCTCTTAATGATGCTAACTTGTCTCACATGTTAATATCTCACATGGAGCTTAATTTCAACAAGAGTTTTGATGGGGACATTCAAACCATAGCAAACTCATTCATCCTCTTATTTTAAATGAATTCTTATCAATAAGAAGTTTTGAGGTTGATGCCACACCATTGACACATACTAGCTGACTTCCTCTGAGATCCCAGTGACATGAAGGTGCTGGAAGAACATATTTCATTCTTTGACTCTCTGATCTGAGTAAGAAATAAATATTTTCAATTTGTATTCATGAAGGAAATTTTCAAAGAAACCATCCATAGCATTGTAACATATCAATCTATTACATTTGCCACACTCCATCTGCTCTAGCGTTCATTCATTTGTTAATTCAGCAAACATTTGAGTGCTTAGTATGGAGCAGAAATTAATGGACACAACAGGCAAATTCATTTTCTCAATAAGTGAATGGAAACAAAGTCTACAAAGTGTGTTGGAAATATAAATCACATTTCCATATGCATTTCATCTTGCTTGTCTTGATGACAGTCATCCTGGTCTGACTGCTTTGGTTCCTCTCAAACATCAACTTGTTCTTCACTCCTCCCACCATTATTAAATCACTAGGTTCTCATTTTTTCACTTCCATATGTGGACCAATCTTTAGAATCTAAGAGGATATTTATTCCATATGCCATTCAATATGGGTTCCCAAGGCTAATATTGGTCTTCATTTAGTTAATGTTGAACCTGAGTCATATCAGATCACTTTTCCTTAAGAAGAATCCATACTCTGGATTTGGTGATGCATTCAGTTTGTGAAATTCCTAATTGTATATGGAATGAAGTGCAGGCATCTGTTTTTACTTTAAATGATGCTAAATTCTAAAAGGCTGAGAGCTAGACATGATTGTATCTAGGAATTAAGATACCAGGGGACAATAGAGGTGACTCACTGCTTCTCTTTTTATGAGAATTATGAATAACTGATTTCTTTTCTCTTATTTTGAAGAGAAAATATATTTTAAATTTGCAGAGTAGTTTGAGACAAAATGAATAAAATTTACATAACATAATAATCTTTCAGCCAATGTAACAAAAAATGTTATTAAACCACTTCTCTTATATCATACATTTATTAATATATGAGATATAGCCCAGGTACTAAGAGAGAAAAACTGCCAGCCCAGAATATTATATCCTGCAAAGCTATCATTTGTGAATGAAGGTGAAATAAAGACTTTTCATAGCAAACAGAAATTGAAAGAATTTGTTGCCACTCGTCCAGCCCTGCAAAAGATGCTTAAAGATGTGTTACACACAGAAACAAAGAAACACGGTCATCAAAATGAAAGAAGGTAAAGGAAGGAAACCAAGGAAGGAAAGCTCACAGCAAAAGATCACAGGGAATTCAAAGCATATATTAGAACTTATCTTTGGCAAATGGCAGGGCAAAGTTACCACTTATCATTAGTCACATTGAACGTTAATGGCCTGAACTGTCCAGTTAAAAGACACCGATTGGCTGTTTGGGTTAAGGAACAAAACCCATCTGTTTGCTGCTTACAAGAAACTCATCTTTCCAACAAAGATCCATACAGACTGAAAGTGAAAGGCTGGAAAAAGATATACCATGCCAACAGAAATGAAAAAAGAGCAGGCGTAGCCATCTTAATTTCAGACAACATAAACTTTACCACAAAAACCGTTAAGAGAGACAAAGAGGGACACTACATAATGATTAAGGGATCAATTCAACAGGAAGATATAACAATTATCAATGTATATGCACCTAACTACAGGGAACCAGTTTATCTAAAAGATTTGTTAACGGACTTAAAGGGAGACTTAGACCCCAATACAATAGTACTGGGGGACTTCAATACTCCACTCTCAGAAATAGATCAATAGGACAGAAGATCAACAAGGATACAGTAGATTTAAACGACACTATAACCCAAATGGATCTAACAGATATATACAGAACTTTCAATCCTACAGCTAAAGATTTTACATTCTTCTCAGCAGTACATGGAACCTTCTCTAGGATTGACCACATACTAGGCCATAAAGCAAGTCTCAGCAAATTCAAAAGAATTAGAATCATACCATGCAGCTTCTCAGACCATAAAGGAATGAAGTTGGAAATTAGCAACTCAGGAATCCCTAGAGCATATGCAAACACATGGAGATTGAACAACATGCTCCTGAATGAACAATGGGTCATAGAAGAAATCAAAAGAGAAATCAAAAACTTTCTGGAAGTAAATGAGGATAACAGCACAACATACCAAAACTTATGGGATGCAGCAAAAGCAGTGTTAAGAGGAAAGTTTATATCAATAAGTGCCTACATCAAGAAATTGGAAAGGCACCAAATAGATGAGCTTTCAATTCACCTCAAGGATCTAGAAAACCTACAGCAAACCAGACAAAAATCTAGTAGGAGAAGAGAAATATTAAAATCAGAGAAGAAATCAACAGGATTGAATCAAGAAAAACATTACAAAAAATCAGCCAAACGAGGAGCTGGTTTTTTGAAAAAATAAACAAAATTGACACCCCATTGGCCCAACTAACTAAAAAAAGAAGAGAAAAGACCCAAATCAATAAAATCAGAGATGAAAAAGGAAACGTAACAACAGACACCACAGAAATAAAAAGAATCATCAGAAATTACTACAAGGACTTGTATGCCAGCAAACAGGGAAACCTATCAGAAATGGATAGATTCCTGGACACATGCAACCTACCTAAATTGAACCAGGAAGACATCGAAAACCTAAACAGACCCATAACTGAGACAGAAATTGAAACAGTAATAAAGGCCCTCCCAACAAAGAAAAGCCCAGGACCAGATGGATTCACTGCTGAATTCTACCAGACATTTAAAGAAGAACTAACTCCAATTCTTCTCAAACTATTCAGAACAATCGAAGAAGAGGGAATCCTCCCAAATTCTTTCTATGAAGCCAGCATCACCTTAATTCCTAAGCCGGAAAAAGATGCAGCACTGAAAGACAATTACAGACCAATATCCCTGATGAACATAAATGCAAAAATCCTCAATAAAATTCTCGCCAATAGAATGCAACAACACATCAGAAAGATCATCCACCCAGACCAAGTGGGATTTATCCCTGGTATGCAGGGATGGTTTAATGTGCGCAAGACAATCAATGTGATACACCACATTAACAGACTGCAGAAGAAAAACCATATGATTATCTCAATAGATGCCGAGAAAGCATTTGATAAAATACAACACCTGTTCATGATGAAAACTCTAAGCAAACTGGGTTTGGAAGGAACATTCCTCAATACAATCAAAGCAATCTATGAAAAACCCACAGCCAACATCCTATTGAATGGGGAAAAGTTGGAAGCATTTCCACTGAGATCTGGTACCAGACAGGGATATCCACTCTCACCACTGCTATTCAATATAGTTCTGGAGGTTCTAGCCAGAGCTATTAGGCAAGAAAAAGAAATTAAAGGGATACAAATTGGGAACGAAGAACTCAAACTATCCCTCTTTGCAGATGACATGATTCTTTATTTAGGGGACCCAAAGAACTCTACTAAGAGACTATTGGAACTCATAGAAGAGTTTGGCAAAGTAGCAGGGTATAAAATCAATGCACAAAAATCAACAGCCTTTGTATACACAGACAATGCCATGGCTGAGGAAGAACTTCTAAGATCAATTCCATTCACAATAGCTACAAAAACAATCAAATACCTTGGAATAAACTTAACCAAGGACGTTAAAGATCTCTACGATGAAAATTACAAAACCTTAAAGAAAGAAATAGAAGAGGATACCAAGAAATGGAAACATCTTCCATGCTCATGGATTGGAAGAATCAATATCATCAAAATGTCCATTCTCCAAAAAGCCATTTATAGATTCAATGCAATACCAATCAAGATACCAAAGACATTCTTCTCAGATCTGGAAAAATTGGTGCTGAAATTTATATGGAGGCACAAGAGACCTCGAATAGCTAAAGCAATCTTGTACAACAAAAACAAAGCCGGAGGCATCACAATACCAGATTTCAGGACATACTACAGGGCAGTTGTAATCAAAACAGCATGGTACTGGTACAGAAACAGATGGATAGACCAATGGAACAGAATTGAAACACCAGAAATCAACCCAAACATCTACAGCCAACTTATATTTGATCAAGGATCTAAAACCAATTCCTGGAGCAAGGACAGTCTATTCAATAAATGGTGCTGGGAAAACTGGATTTCCACGTGCAGAAGCATGAAGCAAGACCCCTACCTTACGCCTTACACAAAAATCCACTCAACATGGATTAAAGACTTAAATCTACGACCTGACACCATCAATTTACTAGAGAACATTGGAGAAACCCTTCAAGATATTGGCACAGGCAAAGAGTTTCTGGAAAAGACCCGGGAGGCACAGGCAGTCAAAGCCAAAATTAACTATTGGGATTGCATCAAATTGAGAAGTTTCTGTACTGCAAAAGAAACAGTCAGGAGAGTGAAGAGACAACTGACAGAATGGGAAAAAGTATTTGCAAACTATGCAACAGATAAAGGGTTAATAACCAGAATCTACAAAGAGATCAAGAAACTCCACAACAACAAAACAAACAACCCACTTAAGAGATGGGCCAAGGACCTCAATAGACATTTTTCAAAAGAGGAAATCCAAATGGCCAACAGGCACATGAAAAAATGTTCAAGGTCATTAGTAATCAGGGAAATGCAAATCAAAACCACAATGAGGTTTCACCTCACCCCGGTTAGAATGGCTCACATGCAGAAATCTACCAACAACAGATGCTGGCGAGGATGTGGGGAAAAAGGGACACTAACCCACTGTTGGTGGGAATGCAAACTGGTCAAGCCACTATGGAAGTCAGTCTGGAGATTCCTCAGAAACCTGAAGATAACCCTACCGTTCGACCCAGCCATCCCACTCCTTGGAATTTACCCAAAGGAATTTAAATTGGCAAACAAAAAAGCGGTCTGCAGCCTAATGTTTATTGCAGCTCAATTCACATTAGCTAAGACCTGGAACCAACCTAAATGCCCATCAACGGTAGACTGGATAAAAAAATTATGGGATATGTACTCTTTAGAATACTATACCGCAGTAAGAAACAACGAAATCCAGTCATTTGCAACAAAATGGAGGAATCTGGAACACATCATGCTGAGTGAAATAAGCCAGTCCCAAAGGGACAAATACCATATGTTCTCCCTGATCGGTGACAACTGACTGAACACCAAAAAGGAAACCTCCTGAAGTGAAACGGACACTATGGGAAATGGTGACTTGATCAGCATAGCCCTGACTGTTAATGAACAACTTAATACATTATCCCTCTTAGTAGTTTTTTTGTCTGTTCTACTTAATATGACTGGTTTACTTCTGTAATTAATACACAGTTATTCTTAAGTGTTAAAAATTAACTGAAATGTGATTCCTGTTAAACATAAGAGTGGGAATAAGAGAGGGAAGAGATGTATAATTTGGGACATGCTCAAGCTGACTTGCCCCAAATGGTAGAGTTAAAAACATACCAGGGGATTCCAATTCAATCCCATCAAGGTGGCATGTACCAATGCCATCTCACTATTCCAAGTGATCAATTTCAGTTCACAATTGATCATAATGAAAGGACTAAGAGTCAAAGGGAGCACATAAACAAGTCTAGTACCTGCTAACACTAACCGATGGAATAAATAAAGGGGAAAGTGATCCAACATGGGAAGTGAGATACTCAGCAGACTCATAGAATGGCAGATGTCCTAAATAGCACTCTGGCCTCAGAATCAGCCCTAAAGGCATTCGGATCTGGCTGAAAAGCCCATGGGAGTATTTCAGGCATGGAAAGCCAAGACACTCTGGCAAAAGATTTCTGCGAGTGAGATCCCAGTGGAAAGAACAGGTCTTCAAAGAAGGAGGTACCTTTCTCTGAAGTGAGGAGAGAACCTCCACTTTGACTATGACCTTGTCTAAACAAGATAAGAATCGGAGAACTCAGAGGGCTTCCATAGCCTTGGAAACTCATGACCGGAGCATAGGGAGACTACTGATGCCATAGACAGGAGTGTCAATTTGTAAAGTCAACAACAGGAGTCACGGTGCACTTACTCCTCATGTAGGATCTCTGTCCTTAATGTGCTGTGTATTGAGATTTAATGCTATAACGAGTACTCAAACAATATATTTCACTTTGTGTTTTTATGGGGGTGCAAACTGTTGAAATCTTTACTTAATGTATACTAAACTGATCCTCTGAAAAAAAAAAAAAAAGAAATTATCAACTCCCAACTTGACTCTCACTGGGATTAAACATGACAATAGGTCTGATCTGATTTCATCATCATTTAAAAAAAATCATCTATTATTTTTCACTTTATGTTTCTGTGTGAGAGCAAACTGTTGAAATCCTTCCTTAATGTATACTAAGCTGATCTTCTGTATATTAAGATAATCGAAAATGAATCTTGATGTGAATGGAAGGGGAGAGGGAGTGGGAAAGGGGAGGGTAGTGGGTGGGAGGGACGGTATGTGGGGGAAGCCATTGTAATCCATAAATCGTACTTTGGAAATTTATATTCATTAAATAAAAGTTAAAAAAAAAAACAAAAAAATTGATGAGTGTCATTTCCAACATTTTTACCATCAAAACAATGTTGCAGTGAAGAGTCTAGAATATTTTTATTTCAGTAGATATGAAAATTTCTCTAATATTTATGCCTAAGAATGGAAATCATGACTCATGTGAATCACAGACTTGCCACACATGACCAGTTGCTCTCTCTGGGGATGTACCAATTTAATGCATTCCTTTCAAGCAGTATAGAAGAATGCTCATTGTTCAAATAACTTACCAACATTTGGATCTATTGATTAAAAGCAATTATTTGGCCAATCTACTCATGTGAAATATAAGTTCATTAAAATTTAAATCTACATTTCCTTGGTTACTAATGAGTTTGAGAAACTCTTCATAATTAATTGGCTTCCTGTTTGTATCATTTATCTTGATACTAAATAACACAAGACTATTACAAAAACTTCCAACAGTTGTGGTCTTTTAAGTATGTATGATTCTACTATATTGGTGTGGAGCTTAGCACCTACATTAACAGAAGCATGGCTTTGAATGACTTACTGAGCCACCCAATTTTCTCATGAGTAAAATGAAACTTTTAATAATAATTCTTAGAATTACTAGAGAAATGTGTTAATAAATTTGAGGTACTTAGTACAATGCTTGGTAGTGAAGTAATGCATGCAGGAAGCCAATGTTTATCTCTCCTAATTCAAAAACAAAAAATCTTTAAAAGATACCAAAATAATTTCTCAACAATATTCCATTTGAACCCTTGTCCCTGCATGGGCTTTAAACATGCTCGTATCTGTCCTGTTAAAAATGTACCTTTCTCTAAATTCTATGAACCAGTCTAGTCCCACCTTTTTTTCTCACTTATGGGCAATTCCATCAACAGTTTACAAATGTTGGGCACTGGGGCCAATGCTTTGGCATAATGGGTTAAGCCGCCACCTACAGTGCAGGCATCCCATGTGGATGCTGGTTTGAGTCCTAGTTACTCTACTTCTGATTCATCTCCCTGCTAATGTGCCTTGAAAAGCAGTGGAAGCTGCATATATGTGGGAGACCCATAAGAAGCTCTGGGCTCCTAGCTTTGGCCTGGCCCAGCCCCAGCTGTTGCAGCCATCTGGGGAGTGAACCAGCGAATGGAAAACTTCTCCCTCTCTCTCTGCATTTCAAGTAAATAAAATAAATCTTAGGGGCTGGCATTGTGACTTAGAGGATAAAGCCGCCACCTGCAGTGCCAGCATCCCGTATGGGTGCCAGTTTGAGTCCCGGCTGCTCCACTTCCGATCCAGCTCTCTGCTATGGCCTGAGAAAGCAGTAGAAGATGGTCCAAGTCCTTGGGTGCCTGCACTCATGTGGGAAACCTGGAGGAGTGCTCCTGACTCCTGGCTTTGAGTTGGCGCAGCTCCGACCGACCGTTGCGGCCAACTGGGGAGTGAACCAGCGGATGGAAGACCCCACCCTCCCCAACTCTCTCTCTCTGTGTAACTCTGACTTTCAAATAAATATTTTAAAAAATCTTTTAAAAATGTTGGGCGCATTTTCTTGTCTTCTACTTTCTTCTCAATCCACTTATGTTAGGTTTTCATGGTCAACATTCTACTGAAAGTTATTCTGAGTCACTTATTTGCCAAGAAAAAAAGACATCTCTTTCCATGTGTAACACTTGATCACTTTTCAGTGTTCCATTATTTGCTTGTCTTCTTGACGTAAGTGTATTTTTACTTAACTTGACTCTGTTCATTTACTCAGTTACTTTATCTTAATCTCTTTTTTGGCTTCTCTTCTTCTATATAGGTTTTCCACTGGATATGTCTACTGAGAGACTCAAATATGAGGCACCATGATACAGATCTCAATCTCTGTTTTATCCCTACAATTGATCCAAAGCCTAGGTGTAGAATTAGATTCCTTAACAGTGAAAAAATCTGGAGAGTTATTGGTTATTCTTCTCCATAGCTGTGTGGTAATCTTTGTTTCTCACATCTCAATCAAATTTAAAAACAAAATCAAATGCTCATGATCAGGGAAAGGACCATTGAGATATGCATTTAGGAGTCACCAACGTATTTGTAATCATGAGGAAGGTTTAGATTGCTGAAAAAAAGGATGAAGTAGAGAGGAAAAAAATCTGCTATTGTTTTTAAGAACCCACTACAAATTCAAGACCACAGAAAGGATGGGCATGCTAATTTTGAAGTGCAACTTAGGAAATTATCACAGGAAAAGGTGAAGAACGCATTAATTTGTTTACTCAGCCAAGACTTTTTGAGTATCTAATAGGCTATTTGTATGACCTTATGAATCAGATTTACACAGATGACAAAGCAATGATAGAAGACTCAATCATTGAGTCTTGAAAAATCTCACTTGAAAAAAATCTTGTGTGTTTTATTTTACAGCTATGAAGAATACTTTTCAGCAATGCCTAGTAAATTCTCCCTCTTCTCACCTCATTCTCATCATTCGAATCCTCATTAAGTTCATACATTATAACCCTCTCTTCCCTCATTAAAATTGGCTGGTTGAGGGGTGGGCACTTGACTCAAGAGAACTCAATGAGTTCCTTACTCAAAATTTGCTGAGTGAATGAATTTTTTATCTGTTGGTATCTTTTGTCAGTGAGAAACAAAATGAAAAATAGAACTCATTGATGAAAATCTACATAATATAACCTATAATATTTTGTGAATGCTTTATTTTAGCATTGTAAGAAGCATCAAAATATTTGACCCACTCCAATTTTTTGATCCAAGTCCCTCAATGTTTGTTTGACTTTAATGACCTTCAATGGTCATCCTATTATTAGGCTCATGGAATTAATTTTTAGATCCAGCACAACTCCCTGACATTTGTTTTGCTCTATGAAATGTTACCTCAGAGAGATAGCCTGCTTTCCTATCTTCTTTAATGCTGATCTGAACAATTTCATCCCTTGGAATTCTTGTCTCCAGTCTATTCCTTATATTGGGTACAGGCTCACTTTCCAGGATGCTTCCTTTTCTTCCTGTCTTGAAGAAAAGTACAATATATACCAGCATAAATAAGCCCATTAAGTCAATACTTTGAAAGGTTATTGCTTGTCAGGCCTTGATCTTTGTATAAGCATCATATACAAGCCAAATAATTTATAATCATACCTGGAGAAATTCTTCAATTCAGAGAATTTTGAGACAACAGAAGTAAAATGCTGGGGCCAGCTCCGTGGCTCACTTGGTTAATCCTCCGTCTGCGGTGCCAGCATCCCACATGGGCACCTGTTCTAGTCCCGGCTGCTCCTCTTCCAGTCCAGCTCTCTGCTGTGGCCCGAGAAGACAGTGGAGGATGGCCCAGGTGCTTGGGCCCTGCACCCGCATGGGAGACCAGCAGGAAGCACCTGGCTCCTGGCTTTGGATCGGCACATTTCCAGCCTTTGAGGCCATTTAGGGAGTGAACCAAAGAAAGAAAGAACTTTCTCTCTGTCTCTCTCTCTCACTGTCTAACTCTGTCAAATAAAAAAAAAAGGTTTAAAAAAAGCAAAATACTATATTCTCTTTCTTGTGGTTAACTTATGCTGAGTAATTATATTCTTTACACATTCAATATAGTGGCCTTTGCTATTAGTTTCCAAATCCCTGTCAAATACAGAACTGGTGAAAATAATTAATCACAAAAATCCTTCTCTGTAATTTGTGTTCCAGGATTTTTCTCCAAGTTTCACTATTCTCATCACTATCAGTCTGCACCAGTATGTTGTTAATTGTTATGGACATTTATGATACTTGCGGAAAGTTCCTAGACTTTGCTTATGCAAAGGCATATACTCCTTTGTATGAAAAGAGTAGTATAGATAGTCCATCTTGAGCCCTTTGGACAGAAACTAGGAGCTAAATATTTCTGACAAGAGAATCAATAGACATTCTTTTGAAGTAGAAGCTCAGAGATGTAATGGACAGAACATTTTTGAAGCTACTGATGTGTAGACTACAGGTCTTTAGTCTTTTATACATTCCCTTAGTAATTACTGTGGGAAAATAGTTACAGAAAGCAAAGTCTCAAAGATTAAGAAATTAAGAAATTTGATCATTTTACAAAATTCTTATAACTTTGGTTTATTCTTTTTCTCACATGTATACTGATGGCTAGCAACTGTCTTTTTCACTTCTGGTAATTATCACTTTCCTGATGGCAAATGTCACCAAATATTAATCCTACCTTTGATTCTCATTAAATGAAAATAAACATTTAATGAGGTAAGAACTGATACAAGCCAGGTCATTTATATTTGTTTAAAAGATTATTTGCATTTCTGAAGCCCTCTAGAAAAGGTGAAATCTATTTCAGTAGTGCCATTTGGGCTTTTGCCATGCCTTCATAGGGCTCATGAGTTTTATTTGACAACCCAAGGAATAATTTAGGACAGTGCTTCTCACAGGCTTTCTCCTAAGTGCCTTTATAGACAGAGGAGGACTGACTAATACTAGGTAAGCCCATAAACACAGCCCATAGGAACTCTTCTCATACATACATTCACTATAAACAGGAGTAAATATATTCATTTTTCAATTCAAAATTTCTCCTTAGATGAAAAGAACTGTATTCTTTGGCAAAGTGTCTCCATAAATTCTGCCAAAACTATCTTATGCCCTAATCTAAAAAGACAATAAGACACAATACACAAAGAACCTGGGCCTTATGTTAAATGGTATTAGATTCAATTCATGTCTCATTCATGCATCACCCATGTGACCTTGTTTAAGAACAGCGAATCTCTGAGTGTCATGAAAATTATAATCATATCTTATTCCATTGGATTTTTATGGAAATAATCCTCTGCCTTGCGGCTCCGGCACATCGGGTTCTAGTCCTGGTGGGGGTGCTGGATTCTGTCCCGGTTGCCCCTCTTCCAGGCCAGCTCTCTGCTGTGGCCCGGGAGTGCAGTGGAGGATGGGCCAGGTACTTGGGCCCTGCACCCCATGGGAGACCAGGAGGAAGCACCTGGCTCCTGCCATCGGATCAGCGCAGTGGGCCGGCTGCAGCGCGCCAGCTGCGGCGGATATTGGAGGGTGAACCAATAGCAAAAAGGAAGACCTTTCTCTCTGTCTCTCTCATTGTCCACCATGCCTGTCAAAAAAAAAAAAAAATTGTAATCATATCTTATTCCATTGGATTTTTTTGAAGATTAAATCAGTGATGATAGATGGGGTTGTGCCTAAAATAGAGCTGGAAATATTTTAGGAAATCTATAAATATTGGGTTCCTGTCCTTTCACTTTTTTTCTGAGAATTTTAGAAGCCAGAGAAAAGAACATCACTAAAGGAAAGATGACTACATTTACTCTTAACATGTACCAACACATAAAACTGCCTAAATGACTTTTTATTTAGTAAACCTACATACTGAAAAAAGATTCAGAATTCAATTTATGGAGCAAGGATTTGTGAATTCCCAATTTAAGGGTCCCCCCTGCCCCGCTATCAAGTAAGATTGACATCATCCTTCACCTGGGATAATCAGGGGGAATTTGATTCAGAGCTTTTAGACAAGCAAGTAAATGCCCCTCTGAGACCATTTTGTGAAGGAAATATCCAAGAAGAACCATAAGAAATTTATTTTAAAAAGTTGTATATCTTACACACACACACACACACACTCACAAAAGCATGAGTAATCTCACACAGAGATCTCCCTAGCTTTTTATTATATATGCTAGTATATGTTTTTACCATTTAAACTTCTTTATTTTCCCCTGCAGCTTGACTTATACATGATACATGAGGCTCACCACAACATTTCATGAAATTTGACCTCATAAACAGGCCAGGCTTCATTTTCTCACTAAAGACTCTAATTATACTACTATAGCCCCTGGCCCTACCAACCAACTAATTTGCTCATGGCCAACATTTCACGGAAGAAACTGAAATGCATTGACTACAGATGCTAATACTAAGGAAAAAGAAGACTCAGCAGGCAAGAAAACACGATAAACAAAATGACCACAGTTTGAGAATTGTTTTTAGTCTTAAGATTTGCATGGTAAAAGTTCATAAGGCAACATAGTAGGTGACAATCTTTAGCAAAAGTCATAAACAAGATGCCATCAATCACATTGCAGTTGATGACACATTGGCCAGCAGATGATACAGATTAGATCCTTATTTATTCAAGTGTGTCGGGGACCAGCTTAATGAGAATCAACTGGTTGACTTAAAATTCAGATCCCCAAACCTACTATATCAGCATCTCTGTGGTTATCTCTGAACTGTGTTACAGTTTCAAAATTTCTATTATAAATATATATCAAAGGCCAGTGAGTCGACTAAAAGGGCATTTGGAGATGATTCCTTTCAACATTCTTAACCTACTTATTTCTGCAGCACTGTTATGGATAGGCTTATGCAAGATCTCTCAGAAGCTAGAGTTTGCCCAAGTCACTTCCAGGTTTTAAGACCCCAGTTTATTAAAAATAATAAGATACCAGAACAGAACTACAAAAATGAGAAAGACAGGTGGTTGTTTTGATTCAACATCAATGAACAAATCAATACCACTCTTGTACATTGGTAAAAGCCACTTAATAATTATAGAAAAATGAGGATATCATTTACAGCAATAATAATTATACATTACTCAGGAATAAATTGAACAAAAGATGTGTAAACCTTATATGGAAAAATTGCAAGTAGCTTTTAAAGAGCAAGAAGAAGATCTGAATAAATGGACAGATGGTATGAGAAAACTCAATATTTTGAAGATGAGAATACCCATCAAAATGAATCCATTAACTCAGTGCAATTTTAATAGAAGCTTCAATGGAATATTTTGGAGAAATTATATCTAATGATTTTAAGTTGATATAAAATAATAAAAATTTAAGGCAATATAAAGACTAATAAACTAGAAAGATGTACTCTAACAGAGCTCGTGACTCAATATTCTGCTCTGGTAATCAACACAGTGTGATATTGATTGAGAAATACAAAAATGAATGAAAAATGGAACTAATTCATCTGGAAAAGGTCTGTGCATTTATGAGGACTTGCAAAAAGTAACATATAAAGTCAGTGGGATGAAAATAAAATGACCAATAAATCTGTATAGGATAACTATCTACTTATACACTAAAAATAAAACTATTTTTGCAATCCTGCAAAATGGCAGGATAAGAAGCCTCAGACCTGTTCCCTTGCAGAGAGACCAACTTAATTATATACAGTTCAGAAAGCTTTTACAAGAACTCTGTGTACCAGCTAAGAGGTCACAGTACCCCAGGCAAACGCAAAGAAAGGTCTCACTGAAACAGGTAAGAAAGGATGTTTCATTTTAACAGTACCATCTATTTCTCCAAGCCAGTCTGATTTAGTACAATTAGGAGAAAACAAAACTCACACCTTCTCTCTTCGAAGGTTGAGAGATGAGTGGAAATTACAAGGAATCGTGTGATATTTCAGGAACTGCCTATTATCTATGACTCACCTCACATATTTTGGTAGCAGGAGTGAACAAAAGAGCTCAGAAGCTTGTTGTGGCATCAAGAAACTTGCAGTAACCATCCCCTCCACACACACCACATGCAAGAGATAGGATGATGTTATAAGTTCCTGAAAAAGAAACTGGCAAACGTTTCTAATTGAGAGATTGTATATGCAAACTAAGAGAGGCCTCCAGAGCATTTAGTTAAGCTTATTGGTTAGGTTCCTATCCTATGTAAAGTCAGTTCACAAAACTGAGACCTGTGGCTTTTTCACATGTGAAAGCCACATACACACACAGAAAAATAGGGGAAATATGGCTCAAAAAATCTCTAGAAACCAAATCTAAATTAATATTTATGAATTATATCACCAAGAAATAAAATAACCATTTTAAGAAACTCAAAACACTATAGAAGAACCCAGATAGAAAACTAAATGAAATCAGGAAAATTATTCATTAACAAAATGAAAACATCAATAAAAAGAGATCGTAGGCCAGCGCTGTGGCTCAATAGGCTAATCCTCCGCCTTGCGGTACTGGCACACTGGGTTCTAGTTCCAGTTGGAGCACTGGATTCTGTCCCAGTTGCCCCTCTTCCAGGCCAGCTCTCTGCTGTGGTCAGGGAGTGCAGTGGAGGATGGCCCAAGTGCTTGGGCCCTGCACCCCATGGGAGACCAGGAGAAGCACCTGGCTCCTGCCATCAGATCAGCGCGGTGCACTGGCCACAGCACGCCGGCCACAGCAGCCATTGGAGGGTGAACCAACGGCAAAGTAAGACGTTTCTCTCTGTCTCTCTCTCTCACTGTCCACTCTGCCTGTCAAAAACAAACAAACAAACAAACAAACAAAAAAAGAGATTGTAAAAAAAAGAACCAGGCAGAGAAGCTGCATGGTATGATTCTAATTCTTTTGAATTTTCTGAGACTTGCTTTATGGCCTAGTATGTGGTCAATCCTAGAGAAGGCAAATAAAAATTTTAAAAAAAGAACTATGATCAAAGTGTGGCTTGTGGAAAAAAAAAAAAAAAGAACCAGGCAGAAATTCTAGATCTGAAAAGTACAATAACCGAAATGAAAAATATACTGGAGGGGTTCAACAGAAGACTTGATGAAACAGAAGAAAGAATCAGCAAAATCAAAGAAAGATCACATGAAATTATAAAGTCAGGGGAACAAAAAGAAATGAATGAAGAAGAGTGAATGAAGTCTAAGAAGCAGTCCAACATAATAGCATATGTTTTATGGGTATTCAAGCAGTAGAATGAGAACAGAGAACTAAAGGGAATGGACAAACATCCCTCAGAGAGGAATAAAGCATCCAAATTCAAGAGGGTCAAAAGACTCCAACTAAGATGAATTCCAAGTGGCACATTAAAATCAAACTGGGCAAAGCTGAAGACAAAGAATGAATATTGAAAGACAAGAGTAAAGCAATTTATCACTCATCATACAAAGCCGTTTCAATAGGATTATTAGTGGCTTTCTCAGAAGAAATATAACAGGCCAGAAGAGAGTAGGATGACATATTTAAAGTACTAAAAATTTTTTAAAAACAGTACCCTTTAATAATTATATATAAATTGATCTGATGCCCCAATCAAAGCACTTAGAGAGGTTGAAACCATTAAAACAAACCAAAAAACCTAAGTTCCATCTATAGATTATTAAAAATAGACTCTAGATATAACAACATATATAGTTTGGTAATAAAGGAATACAAAAATATATCTCATGAAAATGGTAACCAAAAGAGCAAAGTGACCAGATTTATATCAGGCAGAACAGACATTAAGTGAAAAATGGTCAGAAGTGATAAAGAAGGACAATATATAATAATATAAGGGTCAATTCACCAGAAAGATACAATAATTATAAATATATGTACTTTACAGCAGCAAACTATAATCAGGAAAATATTGACAGAATTAAAAATAGAAATAGATAGCAACCCTGTAATAGTAAATAACAATGCCTTATTTTTAATAATAGATAGATCAATAAGACAGAAGACCAAAAAAAAAAAAAAAAAACCTCAAGACTCAATATGATAGACCAATTAGGACTGATGACATACATATAGCATTCCACCCCACAGCAGCAGAAAACACATTCTTCTTAAGCATGCAGAGAAAATTCTCCAGTATTTCTGTGGTCTGAATGCTTGTGTTGCCCCAAATTCATGTTACAATCCTACCTTCCAAGGAGATGGTATTAGGAAAAGGGACCCTTTAGGAGATGATTAGATCATGAGTCCAGAGGTTTCACAAATGAGATTATATAGTGTGTGTGTGTGTGTGTTCCAGAGAGATCACTCAGTCTTTCCACCATATGAAGCTACAGTGAAAAGAAAGGGTTCTAGGAAGTGGACTCTGGCACAGCACAGGAAATAAAATCAAGGTGTAAAGACAGTGTAGGGATTGTGATAAAATATTCAGAAATTATAAATCTTATTAGGATTTATAGGGAATTCAGACAACTCAATAGGAAAACTACAAATAACCCAATTTAAAAATTGTCAAAGGACATGAATAGACATTTTTCCAAAGAAACCATAATTAAGGCCAAGAAGTGCTCAACATGAAAACGTGCTCAACATCATTTATCATTAGGGAAATTAAAATCAAACCCATAGTGAGCTATCACTCTATACATAAACATATACATATGTGTATATATATATATATATATATATATATATCTTCAATAGAATAGCTATTATCAAAAAGACAAGAGAAAAACAAATTTTGGTGAGGATGTTCAGAAAAGACCATCCTTGCATATTGCTGTTAGGAGTATAAATTGTTATAACCATTATGGAATACAGCATTGAGTTTCTTCAAAAACTTAAAAATAGAGTGACCAATTTAGTAAGTAATACCTCTGTTGAGTATTTATCTAAAGGAAATTGCAATGAGCACCTTGTGCAGATATCAGGGCTCATATGTTCAATGTAGCCATATTGACTACAGCCAAGATATGGAAACATACTAAGTGCTCATCATGGATGAGTGAATAAAGGAACTTTGATATATTTCCTATACTGATGGAATATTATTTAGTAGCCTTAAAAGGAGTTGCTGCCATTTTGCAACAACATGGATGAACTGGAAACTATGTTAAGTAAAATAAGTCAGACAGAAAGAAAAACATTCTATGATCTCACCTATATATAGAATACGAAAAAACTCAAATACATAGAAACAAAGAATGCAAAGGTGGTTAACAGGTGCCTGCAGAGGGAAGAAATAGGGAGAAGTATCTTAAAGGGTGTAAATTGCCATTTTGTAGGATGAATAATCTAACAATAATTATCCTACCAGCATAAGAAATGTAAATAATATTGAATTGTATAGTAAAAATTAATAATAGATAATATTTTAGATTTTATTACCACAAAATGGTAATTCTGGAAAGTAACAGATGTTACTTTTCTTAAATATAGTGTTCTATCTCTGCCTCTCTGTTTTTTTTTTAACTTTTATTTAATAAATATAAATTTTCAAAGTACAGCTTTTGGATTATAGGGCTTTTTCTCCCCCATAACTTCCCTCCCAACTGCAATGTTGCCATCTTCCACTCCCTCTCCCAATTCATTCACATCAAGATTCATTTCAATTATCTTTATATACAGAAGATCAATTTAGTATATATTAAGTAAAGATTTCAACAATTTGCACCCACACAGAACATAAAGTGTAAAGTACTGTTTGAGTACCAGTTATAGCATTAATTCACATTGTACAACACATTAAGAACAGAGATCCTACATGAGGAGTAAGTGCACAGTGACTCCTGTTGTTGGCTTAACAAATTGGCACTCTTGTTTATGGCGTCAGTAATCACCCTAGGCTCTTGTCATGAGTTGCCATGGCTATGGAAGCCTTTTGAGTTCGCCAACTCTGATCTCTTTTAGACAAGGTCATAGTTAAAGTGGAAGTTCTCTCCTCCCTTCAGAGAAAGGTACCTCCTTCTTTGATGGCCCATTCTTTCCACTGGGATCTCACTCGCAGAGATCTTTCATTTAGTTTTTGTTCTTTGTTTGTTTGTTTGCTTTTGACAGAGTGTCTTGGCTTTCCATGCCTGAAATACTCTCCTGGGCTCTTCAGCCAGATCCGAATGCCTTAAGGGCTGATTCTGAGGCCACAGTGCTATTTAGGACATCTGCCATTCTATGAGTCTGCTGTGTATCCTGCTTCCCATGTTGGATCATTCTCTCCTATTTAATTCTATAAATTAGTATTAGCAGACACTAGTCTTGTTTATGTGATCCCTTTGACTCTTAGACCTATCATTATGATCAATTGTGAACTGAAACTGATCACTTTGACTAGTGAGATGGCATTGGTACGTGCCATCTTGATGGGATTGAATTGGAATGTCCTGGCACGATTCTAATTCTACCATTTGGGGCAAGTCCGATTGAGCATGTCCCAAATTGTACATCTCCTCCCTCTCTTATTCCCACTCTTATATTTAACAGGGATCACTTTCCAGCTAAATTTAAACACCTAAGAATAATTGTGTGTCAATTAAAGAGTTCAACCAATAGTATTAAGTAGAACAACAACAAAAAAAATACTAAAAGGGATCAAGTATTAAGTTGTTCCTTGACAGGACAAGGGCTGATCAAGTCACTGTTTCTCATAGTGTCAATTTTACTTCAACAGGTTTCCTTTTAGGTGCTCAGTCAGTTGTCACTGATCAGGGGAACATATGATATTTGTCCCTTTGGGTTGGCTTAATTCACTCAGCATGATATTTTTCAGATTCCTCCATTTTGTTGCAAATGACAGATTTCATTGTTTTTTTTTACTGCTGTATAGTATTCTATAGAGTACATATCCCATAATTTCTTTATCCAGTCTACTGTTGATGGGCATTTAGGTTGATTCCAGGTCTTAGCTATTGTGAAGTGTGCCTCTCTGTTTTATCTCTCTTGTTTCATCTCTTTCTCTTTCTCTATACACACACACACACACATATATATATACATACAAAGGTAATTATAATCACTGAAAGTGAAATCAAAAGGTAAATTTATTTTGGTATAAATTTTGTAAGAATCTATTCATTTCACTGAAAATGTACATTATGAAAGAATTATGCATGAATTTAAAAATTGCACCAAATAAGCTTATCTTTGAATTGTATTTTTCCATGAACTTTTTGTAATAATCTCAAATATATATTTGTGTGTGTATGTGTATGTTCAAAATTTTAATGGAACAAAAATAAAAAATTGCTTTGTGAAACTGCCCAACCCCACTTGCCTCATCCTCAGACTGGACCTTTGAATATAGCAACTCTTTCTGCTTCCCAGGGGAGGCAAATAACTGTGTTACAGGAATCTTTTAACAGACAATATTATGGTTAGCACTTGGGCATCAATAATTTAGTCATTTATGCTTTCAGTGTTGCTTGTAGACAAATTGACTCGACCTTTGTCCCTGGGCTGCTAAGTCAGAACTTCCCTGGTTTGTCATTTACTGTGTTTCCTATCAAGCTCTGTGGCTATGCAATAACTTCAGTATTTCTAGGGTAGAACCAGCAAATTAGAGATCATCTCACAGAGAACCCAGACTTACAAGGAGCTTTAAGATGAAGTTGCAGACAGAAACCATAAACAGCTTTTGGACAATCTGCATACCCTTCAGTAGGACTCACTCCTAACTGAACTCCTATGGTTGTGTGAACACAGAACCACAAACTCTGTCACACTCTTCCCGTTGAAAAGTGGGGCCTGTGTTTCCTTCCCTTGAATTCTGATTTGTGTGTGTTGCTGTGGTCAACACAGTCTGCAGAAAAAGATTGAAAGATTTGTAAGACTAGGTTTCACGAAACCTTCAGCTTCTGCCTTGTTCAAGGGGAAGCTCACTCTAGAGCATCCCACTCCTGGCACAAGTCAGACAACTTGTAGACAGCACGCTGCATAGAAGCCAAGATGTAGGAAGAGGCCATTTGTGTACTCTCTGGGAGATGGTGATGCTCTCTCCAGGAGGTAGCGATGGTTGACCTTAACCTTAAATCATTTCAGGGGTCAGTTGTGGCAATTAGAAGCCAATCCTCTCAGCAAAGTATTTATGGTCATATAACAATATGATTTTGTAGAATTTGAAAAGTAAGATATTCCAGTTCAATTTGAAAAAAACAACTCTGTGTATTATGTTCCAAGTCTTATACTTGGGCATTCCTTTTTCTCAGAGGAGGTCCCCCAGTTGTGTAACTTTCAGTCCCACAAATCACAGATCGTGCTACTGAAAAGCCATTGTGTACTAGAAATCTCACAAACATTCTTCATGGGGCTGAGAAGGGCTAATAAATGTTATCAAGGCTCAGAGAACTTAAAAACAGAGAGAAAGGAAGCCAAGTTCTTCTTGCTAAAAAACAAGAAAACTGACTGTCTGATCTTTGTAAGATCACAAAGTTACTTCAAAATGCAGTCATTGATTCATTCACCATGCCTGAACAAAGCAGGCATCTTGGTTCACCTCGAGTTAGTCCTCCCTTTAGCTTGCTCTTGTTAAGTTTGTAGTTCTGTAGTGTGAGAGAGAGACTCAGATACAGAAAATGAACAGGGCAGCTGAAGTCCTCTCCCAGTGCTGCACCAGGAAGGCAATCAAACCTTCAGTAGGGGAACAGGTAACATCCGTTAGCCTCGCTCTCGGGCCTACTTAGAGGCACCCACGTCTGGGCCATAGGTACTTTTGAGCACTACCTCTCCTAATTCACTCCTCACACATTTATTTAGCAGAACATTTCTTGCTAATAGAATTTCTACCCTAGAACATGGCATAAAAATAGAAAGATTGTAAGCTTCCAAAAAAAAATTAGCCAGTAAGGACAACGAGAAAAAGGGTAAGGTCCTAAGCTTGGAGAAATTAATTTAGGCAACAAATTTGGATTATCATAAGCAAGAGAAGACAAACTGAGAAAAATAAAAATCAGAACATTGGCTTTCTTTATGTGCCTCATCTTAAAATTCTTTTTAGAAGGCCAGCACTGTGATGTAGTAAGTTAAGCCTCTAACTGTGGCGCTGGCATTCCATATGGGTACTGTTTCGAGTCCTGGCTGCTCCTCTTCTGATCCAGCTCTAAGCTATGGCCTGGGAAAGCAGTAGAAGATGGTCCAAGTGCTTGGGCCTCTTCACTCATGTGGGAGACCAGGAAGAAACTCTGTCTCCTGGCTTCCTATGGGCCCAGCTCCAGCCGTTGCAGCCATTTGGGGAGTGAACCAGCAGATGGAAGATCTTTCTCTCTGTCTTTCTGTGTGTCTGTAAATATACCTCTCAAGTGAATAAAAATTTTAAAAAATATTTTTAGAAAAAAATTAGTAGTATCCAATGTATGTAGGCGTTGATTGCATGTATTACAGATCAACATGAAGCTCTGCTAGGGTTTGATTTTACTCTCCTCATCAGCTTTCAACCACAAAGCTGATCTGCAATGAAAATATAAAGTCGATTTGATTAGTAACAGAAGGATGTCAATTTTATCATGTTTACAGTGTGTTGACATTATAATTACTATGAACATTTTCTTAGCTGTGTTTAAAATGTGTAACATTTATCCTTGTTCTCTTATTCAACCTTCCTATCCCATTCTTTCCACTCCCAATTTAGAGAGGAAAATCAAGATAAAGTTTCTTGTAAATATTGTATATTTTTTTTAAAAGATGTGTATTCATTTGAAAGGCAGAGTTAGAGAAAGAGAGATCTTCCATCTACTGATTTCACTCCCCAGATGGCTGGCTGCAATGACAAGAGCTATGACAGGCTGAAGCCAGAAGCCCAGAATTTATTCTGGGTCTCCCATGCCAGTGCAGTGGTTTGAGTACCTAGGTTACCCTCCATTTCTATCCCAGGTACATTAGCAGGGAGCTGGACCAGAGTGAAGCATCCTAGTCTCAAGCCAGGAAACTTACAGGATGCCAGCTTGCAGGAGGCAGCTTAATTCACTACGCCACAGCACCAACCCCCTACATATTGTATTAACACTTGTTGTTGAGGAGCAGTCAGTGAAGTGCTTTGATTTCTGTAAAGCAAGCAATTTCAAGGCATGAAGTTACTAAACTTAGATCAAAGAAAAAAGACAAAACAATGGATTTCAGTGACCTTAATCATGTTTCAAGCCCAATTCAGGACTAGTAAACTTGAAATAAATGACAATGTCAAAGACTTAAGAGGTATCCATGAAAAGGAAATGACAACGTCAAAAATCTCGGAGTCATTCAGAAATATTCTTCATCATCCAGCATCTCTCCACTCCACCGAGGACGAATTCAGAAAAACTACTGGTCTGGGCTGAGTGGAGAATAAAAGTTTAACATTTAGTGAGCACCTACCATGTGCCAGGTCCCTAAAAATCCCTTTCATTTGGTACTCAAATCAACATATTGAAGATAAGTATTACAAACTCATTTTACATGTAAGAGAAACAAGCTGAAAGATCAATGAGTGGTCTTCCTAAGTAAGCAGAACTAAATGAGGGGAAGAACAGGGCTTCAAAGCACATTTCTTAGAAGGCTTTTATTTAATAAATATAAATTTCATAGGTACAGCTTTTGGAATATAGCAGTTCCTCCCCCCATACCCACCATGCCACCACCACTCCCATCCCACCCATCCCATTCTTCATTAGGACTCATTTATAATTATCTTTATATACAGAAGATCAGCTCTATTCTAAGTAAAGATGTCAACAGTTTTCACCCACACAGACACACAAAGTATAAAGTACTGTTTGAAGACAAGTGTTACCATTAATTCTCATAGTACAACACATTAAGAGCAGAGGTCCTACATGGGGAGCAAGTGCACAGTTACTCCTGTTGTTGATTTAACAATTGACACTTGACAAAGCACATTCTTCTTGCTATAGAGTTTACTATTTTTACAAAATGATGCCATTTAGCAAACAGAGAAGATTTAAAAACAAAAAATAACCACAAGAATTATATGTAAACATTTAACATTAAACATAATATTTATGTTTGCTAAGTTTTTTGAAATATAAGTATTTTCGACTACTAAATATTCACTTTCAAACCATCAATGTGGCACTTTTGATACTGTGGAAAGCTGAAAGAACTGTGCAAAACTCACGTGTACGTTTGATTTGGTTGCCATGAGTTGGCAGCTGGATAGGTTGATTTTCAGGTGTGTTGGGAATGGACTAAAGATCCCAGGGGCCTTCACATACTGTGTCTGTTAGCTCTACCCAGGTGGGAAAGGCTGCCCAAGGCCAAATGGACTCGGGGGAGATACAGACATATATGACCTAAAGAGCTAGGAATGTAGATCCAACAGCTTGGTTGTTCATCTTAGCCTCCAGATGAGGATGGGAGGAGGGAAATTGGCATCGATGGTAAAGGCAGAATGAATACCACAAATGCTCTTGACCAGTGCCCTGAGGTGCCTGCCACTGCCTAGTGCCTTGCTCCAGGTGGAGTGGGGGCCTTTGTCACAGTTGTAGCCCATGCCTTCTCTGAGGGAGTTCGATGCAACTTTTCTGGTTCATAAAAGTCACCTAGAGGAGGTTTCCTGACATCATATATGAAAAGCAGTGAGATGAAAACTGCGAGACATCCCAGAGGCCAGTCTCTCAACTCTTCCAAAACATGTGTGATGTTGTCCAGAATTTGGAGAGCAAAGATTTTCTCCAAGTTTCAAGTTAGGGCTGCCAGGCAGAATAAAAATGCAAATTTCAGACTCCTAGGCCCAGTTTAGTAAAAACACATCTATTATTGATTTACATGAAGGAGAGAAAAGTACAATATATATTGAGTTTCTTTTTGCCGGCCCAGACATCAAAGTTATAAAAAGGCAACCCCAGGGAAAGCTTTAAAAATTGACAATGCTGAAGTAAAGGAGAACGATTACAGATATTTTCCTGTTTTCACTAGAAGCTAAGTAAAGTAACCAGGAGTCTTCAAAGACAGAAGGCGTGCTTTTTTTTTTAACTTTTATTTAATGAATGTAAATTTCCAAAGTGCAGCTTATGGATTACAATGGCTTTCCCCCCCATAACTTCCCTCCCACCCGCAACCCTCCCCTTTCCCTCTCCCTCCCCCTTCCATTCACATCAAGATTCATTTTCAATTATCTTTATATACAGAAGATCAGTTTAGCATATATTAAGTAAAGATTTCAACAGTTTGCACCCACATAGTAACACAAAGTTAGAATGATATAGATAAGCTATAGATCAATTCAACATCATTATAGCCTCAAATGACTTTTATTTCAAAGGGTATTCCAATCAATAGCACAAAATAAATTTTCCTACTTTCAGGAATGGCGAGCTTTTCTCTGATGAGGGCCATGTGGGTATTTATAGCAACATTCACAGCCCATACAAAATATCAACATAAAAATTGGCCTACAATAGATTTAGTGAATTTCATGTCTTACATGCAATTGTCTTGGCAGGGTCAGACCAAATGATTTCCTGGGCCTTCTATGGTCCACTGCAAAAGGAAAAGTGCACAGATTGGTGCCGCCTCCCATGGGACACCAAATGTAAGATAAAGGGGGCAGAAATAGAGAGGAGGCAGAATATGAACTCACAGCCAGACCGAATTTATTCAAAGGAAATAAACTCACAGAAGTTGACCAACTGCCAGCATGCACACAAACTGAACACATGGCAGAGGGCCCAGACCCCACTAGGAGAGGTTTTTTCTGTCTTAGGTGGGCTAGAGGAGGGGAGTGGGCAGTAGGCCGAAGTGAGCTTCCCCATACAGGTTCTTTAGTTTGGCCCACTGGCTTCCAAGCCTGGGGAAGAATGCAGGAGGTGGGGTGAAGAACAGAAGATGTGAGATTGACCTGTTCTCTTGAAAGAAGGCAAGGGTAACGAGAACCTGAAATAGCTGAGGCTACGTCCTCGTCCCATCAGTTCTGACTCTGAGTATAGATAAGGAGATGAGGCACCCGGTTTCTTTCTAGCTACTTCCTGCTGATATGGGGCATTGACGTGGGGTGGGTACTATATAGGGTTTCCATAAGCAGAGGGAAGAAATCAGAGAGCCTGGAACTGGAAGCAGGCCAGACTAAGTCCATCCCACAGCTCCTTGCCAGCATGTACACACTAAACAAAATAGGAGTGCTCAGGCATTCTCTGTCTTCCCACTAACTGGACAGGACCCTTGCTTTCCGGTATCCCTCTTTGTCCTGCTCATTTTGGCCATCTTTCCCACTGTGGGCAATGATTCTAATTTCTCCTTTTATCCTTATAATCATAGTGATCCTATCCCTACCCTGTATAATCAACATGTTTCAAACGTCCTTACAAGAGTATATGACTGCTGTATCCCAAGCCATCACACAGGAAGAACACAAGATTGGTCTTCTTCAATCAATCCGATCCGGAGTATAGATAGCCCTCCCTGCTTCTATACCTGTATCAGCAGGAAGTAGCTAGAAAGAAACCTGTGCCCTACCTCCTTATCTATACTCAGAGTCAGGACTGATGGGAAAGGACAGAAGCTTCAGCCATTGTAGGGTCTTGTTACCCCTGCCTTCTTTCAAAAGACCCCTTCGGTCTCACACCCTATTGTCCCCCACTCCACCCCTGCATCCTTCTCCAGGTTTGAAACGCAGTGAAAAACCTGTATGGAGAAGCTCACCTCTAACTATTGTTCCCCAACCCCCACCCCTAGTCTATGTAAGATATAAAGAGGCCCACTTTTTTTTTTCCTTGTTTGCGCCCTCTTGCCACATGTTCAGTGTGTGCTCTCTGGCAGCTGGTCAACCTTTGTGAGTTTATTTTCTTGAAATAAATTTGGTTTGGCTGCGAGTTTGTATTCTGTCTCCTCTCTGTTTCTGCTCCCTTTTCCTTACAAACCCCACCTTCACATAACCCCCAGACATACTGAAGCTGTCCTGGCCATTATAAATTCCCTACAGAGTGCGACATCACTAATCAAAGGAAAGCTATGAGCACCACTGACCAACCAGGAACTTGGACATGACATGATCATATACCTCAGCCTCAGTTTCAATCTGTAAGAACCTTCACCCCTAACGAAATGCATTGCAATGAGTGTATAATGAGCTGTGGGTCCATCCAGGTCAGTCTTAGTCCTCTAAACCAGTACAAATCGATCCAGCCTAGGGATCATTTTATCTCCCGAGCAGGAGGAGCCAAACTCATATCCTGTAGGTCTTGAGATAACAGGACCAACTCTCAAGTGGTTCAACCACTTCTTCACCTCCCTCTCTTACCCCAAATAAAGAAATGGAATATTATCAGTACCTTGGAGGCTGACTAATGTTCCCTCAATCAATATGTGGGAAATTGGCACATACTTGCAATCATAAGGCACACATTTTTTCTGTAATATTTTTCTGCTTAAATTTTTTATGCCGGGGCTGGTGCTGTGGAATAGTAGACACCTCCGCCTGCAGTGCTGGCATCCCATATAGCCCCGGTTCGTATCCTGGCTGCTCCTCTTCTGATCCAGCTCTCTGCTATGGCCTGAGAAAGCAGTGGATGATGGTACAACTGCTTGGGCCCCTGCACCCACATGGGAGACCTGGAAAATCTCCTGACTCCTGGGTACCGATCAGCCCAGCTCTGGTCCTTGTGGTCATTTTGGGGAGTGAACCAACAGATGGAAGACCATTCTCTTTGTCTCTTCCTCTCTCTGTAACTCTATCTCTCAAACAAATAAAATATTTTAAAACATTTATTTATTTATTTTAAAGGCAGAGAAACAGAGAGGCAGAGGCAGAGAGAGAGAAACAGGTCTTTCGTCCACTGGCTCACTCCCCAAATGGTCATGATGGCCAGAGCTGCGCCGATCCGAAGCCAGGAGTCAGGAGCTTCTTCTGGGTTTCCCATATGGGTGCAGGGACCCAATGACTTGGGCCATCTTCTACTGCTTTCCCAGGCCATAGCAGACAGCTGCATCAGAAGTGGAGCAGCTGGAACTCAAACCGGTACTCACATGGGATGCCAGCACTGTAGGCAGTGGCTTTACCTGCTAAGCCACACACTGGCCCCATAAATAAAATCTTTTAAATTTTTTCATGCCAAGAACGTATATACTTGTTACCTTACTGTATAATTTTTCTTAATATGTATGTAATATGTTATTTAATATTACTCTATTAATGGACACTTAGTTTATTAATGTGATTTTATATACAAAGTTAAGCTCAAGGGTTTTAATACCTTATTTTACTAAAATAAAATTCATTCTTTTTCATCTTTATTTTACCAAAGAAAAAAAGACTTAACTAATACTTTTATAACTCCATTTGCACCTGCCAGATGGGAGGCAAGAATCTAATTACTTAAGCCATCATCTGCTGCCTCGTATGGTGTGCAGCATCAGAAAGTTGAATGGGAAGCCAAGGAACCAGGACTCAAACTGTCCACTAATATATGAGATGTGGGCATCCCAAGTAGCGCCATAACTGCTATTCTAAACACCCACACCTAACCAATAATTTCCAAACATAGGACTGCAATAGCCCAAAGATCCAATGAGTCTTGCCAAGGGCCAGCAGTCTTCCTCTTGAGATATTTGTAAATATCATTTAATGACAAAGCTAGCAGAGTACCTGGGCTTCTTGCCCCCTCCAACTCCCCATCACACAGAGGCAGTTGTGATTGGCCAAGGCATGGATAAGACTAACCTGTGTCACCATTTGTGTCTTAGAGCAAGTTCTCTCTGGGAAAAAAAATAAAACTGACTTCTACATTTTTCATTATCTGTACTGTCAATTTTCCCAATGTGACTGATTTGATGTGAGCAACTTAATGTCATTGGACATAGAGTTGGGAAAAGATGCCAACAATGTGGTCCTAGGAGCTGCTGTCTGAGGGCTCCAACACACTGCTGCACAGGGTCTGGAGTGAGGATACGCCCTTTCAAACTGCAGGCAAAGGAAAAAAGGAGCCATGAATAGGTGCTAGTTTAAAATTTAAAAATGAAAAAATAATTTAAAAAGCAGAGTGGAAATATGAAACAATTGCCTATGATAGGGAGAAATGAAGAAACATTTTGAATAGGACTGGAACATCCAAAGAGAGTGTTTTGGTTTTAATCATTCACATGACACATTGCACATGAGTGGTTACACTGTCTGCTACATTGGTAAATTTAACCATCTTTTCATATAATAATCAGATGCAGTAGAAAAATATACACGGTAGAATTTTCCTTCTTGTTTGCAACAGTCAGTGGGAGAGGAAATAACCCACAAAAAATAGCAGATTGACAGAGGGCAATTGGGAAGAGTGTCTTTCACAATTAAATGCATTTAATTAAGACAAGTTTATTTTGTGCTTACCATGTTCCAAGAGCTCAGTGTTCTTGGCATTCATGGGAACAGGTAAACAAGAAGGAGAAAGTTAATGTCAGAGAGCCTTGAAAAGTAAAGCAAGGCAGGAAGGGGAAGAATACTCATTTCGCACTTTATTCAAAAGTTACACTGCGGAGTGAGGGAGCAAGTGATGGTGGGTGGAGAGATTTGAAGGCTTTTCTAAGCAAAACAAAATCTAGAAGCTGTAAAAGAAAAGGTTGATAAATTTGATCACATAGATAACACTTTTAACCTGCAAAAGTATACCGTCTTCTATGCATAAACAAACCCAGATATCTCACATTGCAAGGACAGTGTCTGTGTTCACTTGTCAGGGCAACCGTAACAACTAGGAGTTTAAACAGAAATTTATTTTCTCACAGTTCTGGAAGCTGGAAGTTCACAATCAAGGAACTAGCAAAGTTGACTTCTGGTTGAGTTGGATCTTCTTGGTTTGCATTTGACTGCCTTCCAGTTGTATCCTCATATGACCTTTTCTCTCTACACATCGAGAGAGAGAGAGAGAGAGAGACAGAGACAGAGAGAGACAGAGAACCTCTGGTATCTCTTATTTGAAGGGCCCTATCAGATCATGTACCCACTCTCATAACTTTGTTGAACCTTGATTTCCCTGGCCTTATCTTCAAATACAGTCATTTTAGACGATAGAGTTTCAACATAGCTCTTTTATGGGGACATACTCCAGTCCATAATATTGCTATAACAAGTTGCACAAACTTAACAGCTTAAAACCACCTACACTTACTATCTCATAACTCTATGAACCAGAAGTCTAGAGTGGCTTTGCCAGGTTTATTTTTTCTATTCAGAGTTTCACAAAGATTGAATTCTGGTCTTGTCTTTCTGAGTTCTTCCAAGATGCTCTGCTCACTCAGGCGGTTGAAAGAATTCAGTTCCTTGCAGTTGAAGCTCCCTGTTTCTTTGGTGGCTGCTGTCTCAAGTCATTGCCAACTTAGGGAGGCTTCATTCAGGTCCTTGCATACGCCCTCTCTGTCTTGAAGCCAACAGTACTGCATCAAACCCTTCTCATACTTTGAATTCCTTTGAATTCAAAGTGGAGAAGTGTGGGGAGCAACTGAGACTAGACTAAGTTATTGGAATTAAGACTTATTCTATGCATCTGCTCTCCCACAATATGGCGCTGAGGGAGCAAACAACCTCTGTGCAGCTGCCTCATCAGTTTGATAAGCTGCAGGAGCTGATCCTGCTCCTGATTGGAGGAGAGCAGCATGCTCAGCGTGTGGGTAGCAGAGTTGGGATTGGTGGAAGAGGACTATAAAGGAGGAGAGAAACAACATGCACCAGGAACATCTGAGGGGAACACCTGAGGAACATCTGGGCAGCCCCCGAGAGAGCCGGCCAGCGGTGTGCCGCTCCTACGTGGAAGCGGGGAAAGCAGCGGGGGGTGCCACCCCTCCACGGAGGTTGAGGGGCCGGCAGCTAACCCGGGACAGCGTCGTTCCTCCACGAATGAGGGAACAGCAGCTAACCCAGGAAGGGCCGAGCGGATAAAAGAACAGCGCAGGGTCCAGTGTCGTTCCTCCGTGAATGGGGGAGCGACAGAGAAGAACTCAAACCAAGCTCTCTGAGAAGGAATTCAAGTGTCACAATCAGTATATTAACCAGGAGGCCAAAGGACCACCCAACTGTTCAACATTGCCTAATGCTTTTTGGCACTACTACAATACTTATTTTGAATATTTTTGACCTATTAATATGGTAGAGAAGTAATATGTACAGAAATCCATATTATATGATAATTCTAAAACAAAATTTCAAAATATAATTATATTTAACAATACAAATCATTCTTTTTGTATTGTTTAATAAGTTTTCTTATGCATTATGCTTTCATCAGAATTGAAATGATTCCTTTTACCTTTATGCTGACATTTTTGAAATATTATGCAACTTATCTGTTCTTTAATGATTCAAAAAACTTACCTGAAGAACTGTTAGTTTGACTCACTTTGAAGGAAAACATTTAATAATTTATTAAAGATTTATTTATTTGAAAGTCAGAGTTACACAGAGAGAGAAAGAGAGGGAGAGAGAGAGAGAGAGAGAGAGAGAGAGAGGTCTTCCATCCTCTGGTTCATTGCCCAATTGACCGCAATAGCCAGAGCTGTGCCAGTCTGAAGCCAGGAGCCAGGAGCTTCTTCCAGGTCTCCCACGAGGGTGCAGGAGCCCAAGGGCTTGGGCCATCTTGTACTGCTTTCCCAGGCCATAGCAGAGAGCTGGATCAGAACTGGAGCAACCGAGACTAGAACCGGCGCCCATACAGGGTGGTGGCACCACAAGCAGCGGCTTTACCCGCTACACCACAGTGCTGGCCCCTAATAGCTTTTTTAGATGATTCCTCTTTCACGGTATTTTTATCTCATTGTTTCACTTAAAATTTACAAAAGCATCTAGTGTGTCACTATCTATTTTCCACATTAAACAATTTTGATACATTTTTATATATCAATATTTGTGGGCTTTAATTTGACAAATGGACTTGCTTCTTGCTTGCTATCTTCTCTTGGTGAGATGAATGGTAATCTTACTCACAGGGAACAAAGGATGTCTAAACTGTTTTCCTAACATTTATAGTAGAGAGAAATGTCTCTCAAGAGTTATCTTCATGGGAAGGGAAGTGAGACAGGGAAAATTTTCAAGAAATTCTTGATATAAATTTATACATTTTTCCCAAAATGAAGAAAATGAAGCTGTAGTCTCAAAATCCATCTTCATGTTTCACTAGTACTCAATTCTAACAATTTGTCCTTTAAGACTATAATTCATATTATCTTCAGTTTAAAGAAATGAATTCAAAACTAATAGGTTTCCTAGATGGATTTTCTGTTGATAGAAAATAAAACTCAAAACATCCTATTAAATTTGGAAAATGTTTTGCAAACGTACAATATTCAGATTTTAACCTTATATTCAAATTATTAACCAGGGATAATCATTGTTAAATTGTAGTGCTTGTCACAAAGGGCTGAGAACCTATCTCCAAGATTTCCCTGTTACCTTATCTGCAACTGGAAATTATGTTACTTTTTTTATCACTTGAAATTATTGTTATTAACATTATCAAAGTTATTAGGAAAAAAAAACAATGCTGACTGTCCACTTTATCTTTAAAATATTGAGCAAAATGCTAAGAGATTTTTTTTTCTCCAGCTCAAACATTCTCAACAGAATATTCCGCCTTGAAAACTCCGTTTGTGAGTCAGCATGCAGCAAAAGTTGCTGACGATCAGCTTCCACGGTCAAATGAATAAACAGAACAACCTCAAACTTAGTGTGCTAGTCTTCACATAATCTACAACCATTGTTCATGGCTAGACTTTCTCAAAGGAGGAAACAGTGTTGATTTGAATGTTACCGCAGCTTATTAATCAGGGTAGCTACTTCTGAATGTTTCCTCACTCCTACTCAAAACTTAGATTCCAAAAAACATTATTTTAAAAAAATAAACTTGATTAAAATTAAAACTATTGCAAAAGAAGCAGTTTATAAAAAGCAATAAATGTTTTACATTTTCTCATTCTTTAAACACACTTGGGGTTGCAATTGATACTTATCTTAAAATAGCACAAGTTAAAATGAATATCACTCTTTTACTTCCTATTGTCCAATCAATTACCAGTGTTCTAAGCGATTTGTTTGGATTAACTAGTGTATGGTCACATCATCTGCAAGTACTAAGAATGGTTTTCATTTCTTTCTCTCTTTAAATTGTATTGGGTAGCACAAGCACAATCAGTTTAAGCCAAAGTTTTCCAGCTCCGGTGCTATTGACATTTTCAGTTGAATAGTCTTTGTTGTGGGTGAAGGAGAGGTTCTCTTATGGATTATAGATTATTTAGATCCATCCCTCTCATCTATTCATTGACTGCCAGTAGCCAGCAACACAGTGTAACCAAGATAAGAGTTGGAAGATAAGAAAGCAAAGAGGATAGAGGTAGAAAGTGGATCCTGAAGCATAAGATTTCCATAGGGAGTATAATCCATGAAAAAGCCTCTTCTGAATTATTATATATGAACACTTGCTTAGAAATCAGTTATACAGCATAATTTCACCTATTAAAATCTTCAGAAACAACAACCACAGGAAAAACTTTCAAAATAAATTCAGAAGTCCTAGAAACCTTTTTGGACTCTAAAAAATATCTTGTTTATGTTTTATAGGATTCAAATTTTTAAGTTAAGTATATATATATGTATTAATAGTAAGATAATATTAATATTCATTATTTGGTAGGTGTTTAGCAATGATAATTATGTTACAAGTTAGATAGTAAGAAAATATAATTAAATATTTAAGCACTTTATGAATTATAGAAATGTTTACATTATATTTTATAACTTTTTTATCCTTATGATGGGAGAAATTTTTATTTTTTAAAGAAAATTTTTATTTATAGATATGTACCTTGATAAAACTCTGAGAAATGCTTACGGGAGTAGATTGTTAACATCTTTGGAAATACTGTTTGCTGATTTTTTTTTTAATGAAAATATCCTTAATTGCCTTGTAGTGAATTTATTCATCTGGGAAATAGAGACAGCAAATAAATGACTTTCTATTATGAACGCAGACAAGCATCAGGAGCAGCTACATATGTTTCAGAGTGTGATGCAAAATGAACATGTGAGCTCTTTTATTCAAAACTTATTAATAATTTTAAGATAGAAAGAGCAGAACATTAAAAGAAAGTGGGTGGGAGGTCTTTGGAGCAGAGGCCTCTGTACCACTCATAACCATGAGCCCGGGAAGCTAGTTCTGCCAATATGGAGCAATTTTTCAATAAAGAAGTCATAGTACAATAGTGCAATCTGGGAGAATGCATTCATTTCAGAGCTCATGATAGCCAGTAAACAGTCTGCCCTAGATTTTAGAAAGAAGGGCATTAGAAAAACCAGAGAACAAGCAAGTATGACTTCATAGCGTGAATCCTGGCACCATGGAAACACAATTTCAGGAAGTTGGAAGTTCTTGAAAATTTAATTCTGGTTTTAAAATTTCAAGAGAGAAAATAGAGGAAGAGTATATTAAAAACATGCTGATTACACAGCTTCCTTGGATGATATCAAATTTTAAGGGAATTTTGTACAAAATAAAAAGAAGACATAATCAAATGATACTGTCAAAGGATCCTATAGTACCATGAAGCAGGACCAGGATAATCAGAGCTCAAAATTGTCTCAGTCTTGGGAGGGAAAGTTTACAGACATATATTAACAACAACAACAAAAAGGCTCTGTGTACTTACATTAGAGTAAGAATAGGGAAAGGTAGCAACCAAAAGTTAATGAGGACTAGTTATGAAGTGAAATTTCTGAATAATGGAGCAGTAGCGTCACTTTAGTGCTGAGTCGTGGACATGAGTCAGCTTAGGAAAATGTTCTGGTACATTTCCCAAAACTGTTCTTTTCAATATATTGGTGACTTACATCAAGAAAGATGAATTAGGTGACATCTGCTTGAAGTTGACTGAAAGCTAGTATTTTTGGTGACAGAGTCATTACGTCAAATAATCTTTTTAAAAATTAATTTCTTTGTTTGAAAGAGTTACAGAGAGAGAGAGAGATCTTCCATCTGCTGATTCACTCCCTAAGAGGCTGCAGCCACCAGACTGAGCCGGTCTGAAGCCAAACAATCTAAATATCCAGAATCATAAGTAAAATTTGATAGAATAAGAACAAAGTACTAAAATGAAAAAAAATTGCAAAAATATAATACCAAAGAGATATGACTTACCAACAATAGACTTCAGGATATAGATTTAGCTTAGTACAAAGTAAATGTGAATAGGTTAAACATAGGTGTATACTATTTCATATGACATAATAGTACCCTGTTCAGATCTTGTATCAAGTATTGAGTACAGTTCTGCGGGCCAGAACTGACAATGAGGATGTTTGTAATCTCTAACTGCAATGAGGTTGAAAATGTGATGAAAAGAAGTCACGATGAGTATATGGAGCAGAGGAAGTCTCGTGTCCTGCCAGGGGTGGGGTGTACACCAGTGCAATCACTTTAGAAAACAGCTTGACCTTAGCAGTAAAGTTGAAGATAGTCATACCCTATGACGCCACACTTCTGCTCACGGGCACGCACCATGGAGAAGCACACGGGGCCCCAGGATACAGGATCTGGAGCATTCATAGCAGCATTGTGCACAATAATACGCCCACGGGGCCTCAGCGTGGGAAGGATGCAAGAAATGTGCCATATTCAACTGACAGAGTATAATAGAAGTAAACCATGCTGAAACACAATGAGCATGAGTTTACAGACAGCATTCTGAGGGAAAGAATCAAGAAAAAGATGAATCCGTATATTATACTCTTCCATTATACAGAGTTAAAAGGCAAAATGAGACTGAAATGTTTGGTGGATACCCCCCAAAATACTCACAACAGCGTGGGGCAATATTCACCGTCATGTCCAGGTGTTTTAGACAGGTGTTCCTAAGTATGCTTTTCTCTAGCCAAAGATCACGCTGTACATTATATTCAATATTCACAAAATTTGAAAGGTTAAAAAACATAAGGGGTTCAAATAGTCCTTGTCTCTTTCATTGAGGAACAGTGTTTTGTTTTTTTTTTTTCCTTCATACTATTTGTTGAACTCTTTTACTTAGTACAGGGTTAACTGTGCAATCATTAAGTAAACTGAAAATAGATCTTTATAAATATTAAGAATGGGAATGTGAGAGGGAGGAGGAAGAAGCTTTGCAACATGGATGCGAGGGAGGGTAGGGGGAAAAATCACTATGTTCCTGAATCTGTATACATGAAATACATGAAACTTGTGTAAGTTAAATAAAATTTTTTGAAAAATTAAAAAAGAAGCCAAGGTATAAATGCTGTGAAAGAGGACTCAGGGAGAGCTCGGTGTTTACCTTTAGATATCTTAAAGAATATTATGCTATCATGGAAATTTCACCTTGTCTAATTCATGTTCCTCTGTCTTTCTGGATCTGAGAACTATTTCTTTGGAAATCATCCCCTTTCTTTTTCTACCGTTTTGTTTTGTTTTTGTCTTTTTTTTTTTTTTTTTTTTTTTTGACAGGCAGAGTGGACAGTGAGAGAGAGAGACAGAGAGAAACGTCTTCCTTTGCCATTGGTTCACCCTCCAATGGCCGCCGCGGCCAGCGAGCTGAGGCTGGCTCACTGCGCTGATCCAATGGCAGGTGCCAGGTACTTCTCCTGGTCTCCCATGGGGTGCAGGGCCCAAGCACTTGGGCCATCCTCCACTGCACTCCCAGGCCACAGCAGAGAGCTGGCCTGGAAAAGGGGCAACCGGGACAGAATCCGGCGCCCCAACCGGGACTAGAACCCAGTGTGCTGGCGCCGCAAGGCGGAGAATTAGCCTAGTGAGCCGCGGCGCCGGCGTTGTACCATATTTCTTTCACATAATTAAGAGCACCCATTTCGTATCATGTGATCTGCCCACCATCTCCCCTTCCTGACGCGGCCGCAGTGAATTACCTGACCCCTGAGCTCCTGAACACCTGACATGCAGCCTCTGTGGATCAGTGGAGAGAACACCCGACGCCAAGTGTGTCAAAGGAGGCTGCTGTCTAGAAATTCATATATAGAATAGAATTTGCTGGTTAGGTCTGTTCCACTTCCAATCCAGCTCCCTGCTAATGCACCTGGGAAAGCAGAAGAAGATGGTTCAAGTCCCTGGGCCCCTGCATCCACGTGGGAGACCTGGAGGAAGTTACTGGCCCCTGGCTTCAGATGGGCCCAGCTCTGGCCATTGGGGCCACATGGGGTGTAAACCAATGGGTGAAAGAACTCTGTGTGTGTCTCTCCTTCTCTATCTGTAACTCTGACTCTTGAATAAATAAAATAAATCTTAAAAAAAATAAGATTTTGGCATTTTCATTACAATAAATTATATATGGTTTCCCAAGATAGATACAGGACAGCATAGGGGAAAAAAAGATAGAAATAAAATAGGAACAGTTCAAGATGAAAGAAAAAAATAAGATAATGAAACATTTTTAAGAAATTGGAATGTCATGAAAAATTAAAATCTGCACTGTATGATACAAAAAACAAAAATTATGTTATTATGAAAAATTAAAGCATCCAATTTAACAAACTTTCTTGAAATTCTAAGGAAAGATAAATCATAGATCTGGAACAGAGATAAGTAAAATATGAAAAATTATTATTTATGAGTAAGGGTAAAAAAAGAAACAATAAGAAACTTCCCTCATACTAAGAAAAACTCTAAATCTGGTAATATTTTTATTTATAAGAATTTTAGAAAGTGTAAAACTTCTAGAAAACATATCTATGTCTATATCTGCATCTACATACATCTAGCTTATATCACTATGTCTACACCTATACCTTTAACTTGTAAGTAACAAAATTTCAAAAGAAAAAAACTTCCACTACAGAAATATTTGCAAGAAAATCTAGGGAAATATTTACATATTTTGGAATGTAAGGGAAATGCAATTTAACATGTTGCTTAAGGCCAAATTGAATATCATGTATAAAGGAGAAAAAAAAACACATATATTTGGAAGGACTCTTGAAGTATATCATTAATATATTCATTAGTCATCAATAACTTTGAAAATTTATACAATGATTAGGAAGTAAAATGAAGCTCGTGAGTGAAGAAAGAATAATTTTAAAGGAATGGCAGACAACACTAAAATGAATTTTTTAAAATCTGAATTATTTTACTGTGGATTCATAGGTTAGTGGAAATTGCAAAACTTATTAATGAAGGAGAAGACAATATTCACTTGTGCAAACATAGTAAAAGAATGGTTACTAATGATCTATGTATTCTGTTAATAAATGAAAATGTCTATAAATCCACTAATACAAAATGAATTAAAATCACTATTATGTACACCATTATAATGAAAAATGGTGTATCGCCTAAAAGAGCATGCTTGAAAATAATAATTTTTGGAGAACAATATGCATGGGGAAATATACAGAATACACTTTAGTGAAAAATTTATTTTTAAAAAGTAGCAAATGGAATGATGGAAAGCTTTCTTTCTGCTCCTTGAGCTTTCAGAAGTAATTGGAAGTTGACCACCAGTTACTGTCAGAAAGAGCAACAGAGTATCCACTATGTAAAACCAAAGTCATTATTTTGAGGTAGGCAGACATTCTCTAGCATTTAGGTTGATGATGTTGAGTAATTCAGGCCACTAAGTCTTTCAATTGACTAGAGGTACATTTTCTAGTTGGTGCAAACTAGTGTGCCTAATATAATACAAGTACTCTCAATATCTCCTAGAGCCTTATTACAATTCTTTTAGGATTCAACTAGATAATTGTGTCACACAAAACTTCTGTTTTGTATTTTCTATGGACAGTATGAATTGATCTGAGCAGGCAATAAAAGGATTTCCTATTTGCCATTCCAGGGTCATCACTTTAAGACTATATTAATTCATTTACTTAATAACTTAGTCAGATAATCTATCAGGAAATATTTCTTTAGTGCTGAAGACAATTGTACTCATTATATTCAAGAAGGTAGCAAATGGGACACTCAAGATACTCACTTTCATGATGCTTACATCTTACTTTTGGAAGCTGCTCAGTATAAGTCAGTAGACACAAATATAAGCATGATTATTTTGGTCAGTGATGAACACCGTAGAAAAATTACACAGCAAAAAGTGATGAAGGGAGACTACCAGGTTGGTTTTGGGCAGGGTGATCATGTTAGCTCTATGAGGAGGTGACAGTTATAAAAAGACTGGCATAACACATGTGAGTAAACCATGAGATCATCTGGGAGAAGAGCATTTGAGGGTAGAGCAACTAGCACACATCTTCCAGGTAGGAGCTCATCTGTGTTTAAAGAGAGAGGTTTAGTGCAACTTGGGCAGCTAAATGAGGGCCTATAGGTCATGATCCAGTGAGGAAGACTAAAACCACTTAAAGCGTTGTAAGTAGAGGACATCCATGTGTGGAACTGGTTACACGGACAGTAGAAGAGCTAAGAAGCCAAATGGGACAATGAGGCAATCCAAACATGTCAAGAAGTCATTAGCAGTCTCAGGGTGGCTGGGAGGAGAATGGGAGCTGGAGACTTAGCAGAGCTCAGCTCAGGGTCATCCAGCTGGAGGCCAAACGTGGCAGACACATCCTACAGGATGAGGAGTGCAGAGGAGTCAGGTCACTGAGGATAAGGGGATCAACGTCTGTCTTCCTACCTTCCAACCACTGCCTACTGCTGAAGGGCACAGGTAGAAATCAGCTGCCATTGGAGTGGAATATGGCATGCAGAAGGAACAGCCTTGTGGGGAAACAGGGGAGACAGGTGTGGAGAGGAGGGAGGCCATGCAGAAACCAGAGAGAAAGGTCCTGGTGTACCTTGGGAGAGCTGTGATCATCTAAGTGAGAGAGGCAGTCCTGGAGGCTTAAGTTCTGCACAAAGTGGAATCAGGTCATGGAATTTAGGTGCATCTCAGGAACATCAACAGTTTTTTTCCCTAGGAAAGTTTGACCCTTCCTACAGTTCTTCTAGATCCAAAATTCATGCAGGAGTTTTTGTTCTTAGACAAAACTGGGGACTCCTAATCCCCTATCCCAAGGGTCATCTTGATTTAACACAGGAGATGACCAATTTGTCACCTACATATTATACATCCAAAGCACTCAGACAATATCTATAATTCAGGCAGTGTTCAGAAACCTCACGGATCTGCAGAACTTATCACAGCAGTTACAAGCACAGACAAACAGCCTGGGCTAGAATCCTAGCTCTGTCATCTTCCAGTTGTGTGATCTTCAACAAGTCATTTAGCCTCTCTGAGCCTCTATATCCTATTCTGCAAGATGAGGCTAAAAATATGGTACCTATTTGAGAGGATTTCTATGAAAGTGAAGTGTGTTCATACATGAAACACCCCTGTAACATTGCTTGACTCAAGGAACTGGTTCTGTGGATTTGCTTATTCCCAGTCCTCATAAAACACCCACTCAAGTGAGGCCATTGCCTTTGCCTGGCAGTCAAGATTCTGACACCCCCAAGTAAGCGCTTCTCAAAGCTTGGTCTTAACACCTAGGAACTCTTTAGGAATGACAATTACAGGGCTCCAGCCCAGAATGACTGCTCTTGGAGGTAGGTCCTAGCCATCTGCTTTTTACAAGCCATCTGAGATACTCTGATGTACAATTTATGCCCTTAGAAGTAGCTTTTTATTAAGTCTGATGGCCTAAGAGAAATACATCTGAACTGCACTGATTTAATTTATACTACAAATTGTGAGTTACAGCTCACAAATATGGAATACAACATTTTTATTGAAACAGGACTTGAATTTCTATTTCATTGCCCATGTGAAAGTGTGAAAATGCAAGCTAAGTCGATGCAGTTTTATGGCAATATTCAATGTGTCTGAATATCACTGTGTGTTTGTATCAGATTGAAGCACTATATTCCTCCCACATCAGTACTAGTGCTGCATTGGTTTCGCTTAACTGTCATGACAAGGCTTCTGATCCCACACCACTTTCACCCCTCTGAGGAGCAAGGATCCCACACCATTTTCTGGTTCTTGACAAGGATCTTGTTCTTATGAGGCCCATCTCCAGCAGCACAGTCAGGGGCCTGTCGGCTAGGGCCTTCATCCAAAAGGTCGGAAGGAAGTGAATACCGCTCTTTTGTATAAGGGATGACAGAAGTGGCCCTCATCCAGCTCCTACCAGGTTCCATCAAAACAGGACGTTCTCCTTCAGACGAGTGGCTTCTTCCAAATCCACACTACTCAGACAAGGCCACTCGTGGGTCTTCCCAAGATGGGGAACAACGCTCTTGTCTTTCCTTTAGTTTCCATTGTAGAAATTATTCTTCAGGACTTCCCTTTTGATTCTTGGAAGCTGGGTGTGGGAATTAAGATAACTACTGAAAATAAGCCTGTTTTTCTTATTACACTTCTGCTACAACAACCTGAGATCCTATCATGTGTTTGGATGTGCCTGAGACCAACCAGTAAAGATTGGAAAAGGCTGAGCCAAAGTAGTCTCTAAGATTAGTGTCTCAAGAACTTGTCTCAATACATTGAGAAAACAAATGTTGACCTCCAAACATCCTTTTCCTTTTCATGCCTGAGTTGTCTTGACTTTATTTTGAATAGCAAGGTCTTCTGGTGGTTGCAACTCACTTTTCTTTGTCATTAAAGTTCCCAGTGCTTTCATTGTCTCCAGGGCTGCTCTTGTAAGCTGACCTAATTCCTTTGGGAAGTACACACAGAATAAATAATCAGAGAATGAAGAAACGAAAATTTAATCTCAGGGCATTAAGTCCTGAGGCAAAACTTTGCAAAGTGGCAAACAAACCTGTGCCCTAAAATGTCATCTCTTCAAATATTAATGAGTTTATTTATTCAATAGAAATATTAAGCTTTAGAATCAGATTTCATAGCATCATCTCAACCCATTCGTTTCCATTTTCAGCTACCATAAAATAATATTGTAACCTTACTGCGCCTCAATGTCCTCATCACTAAAGTAGGAACTTTAACAGTTGCCATAATATGATATTTGTGAATTTAGATAATTACATGTAAACAGCTTTCCATGCTGCCTGAAACTTTAACAGGTTCTAACTGAGGGTTAATTTTTGCTATGTTTTGTTGTTATTGGCAGTTTTGCTCAAAACATGTTTAAAACAATTACGAAGATATGTGCAATTTATCAGATATTATAAATGTCATTAGAAGGAGGTGAAAAACTTTAAACTATTGACTGCTATGGTATTATAGACTACCACTCTATAGTTATTTTAACTTTGCCTTTAAGAAACTATCTTAGTCACTGGCATTATATCAATTCTCAAATAATTAAACTTTTTAAGTTATTAGGGAACTCTTTTTTTTTTTTTAATTTGAGAGACAAAGAGAGAGACACACACACTGTGCTCTCATCTGTTACTTCACTGTCCAAATGTCCCCAAGGTTCAAGGCTGATCCAGAGCAAGAGCCAGAAGCCAGGAATGCAATCAGGCCTCCTACGTGGGGAGCCAAAATCCAACTACTTGAGCCATCACTGCTGCCTCTCAGGGTTTGAATAGGCAGGAAGCTGGAATCAGGAGATAGAACCAAGAATCAAACCCAGGTACTCAGCATATAGGACCCAGGTATCTTAATTGTCCAGCTAAATGCTTGCTCTCAGACCCACAATTTTGCTTTCATATTTCATATTTTTGCTAATAATCTAGACCAAGATTTCTCCAAATGTTTGGAAGTAAATAGACATTATTACTTATTTTTAAAAATTTGATGTATTTATTTTATTTACTTGGAAAGCAGTAGAGGGGAATTGTTCACTCTCCAGATGCTTACAAAAGCCAGGGCTGGACCATACCAAAGTCTGTAGCCTGGAATTCAATCTGGATCTCCTACCTTGGTGACAGGGAACAAAATGCTTGAGTCATCACCTGCTGCCTCCCAGAATGTACACAGCAGGAAGCTGGATTGGAGTGCTGGGACTCAGACCCAGGTTTGCAGATATGGGACATGGGCAGCTCAAGCAGCTGCTTAACCACTGCACCAAATGTCTAACAACTATGACTTATTTTCATTTCTTATTACACTCTAACACATGTGTACACACCCACATACGTAAGTTAGAAATATTACCATAACAGGGCTCTAGAGGTCCCAAGGATCAGAATTGTGATGTTTCCTTAAAGAGGAGTACGTGTCACTTATCTAGAGAGAAGATTCTCACCCTGACCTGTACATTAGAAGTGAAGCTGCTGGAGAGATTTTCAGAAATGTCGATTCCTGAGCCTTACACCAAACCTACTGATTCAGAGTCAGCCAACACGGGCAGTTATTACAAGGGTTTGTTCACAACCTGAGCTCCCCTGTTACGAGGAATAATAATGTTGACTATAATAAAAGGCATGTGGAGTGTTAGTACAGGAAGTTTATTCAACAATTCAATTATAGAGAAGAAATAAGAAAAAATCCCATTAGAATTTAGCAGCAGAGAAGTGATTTTGATAGACTCAAAACAAGGAAATTGATAAGAACTACCAAAGATAAGTCTCGGAAAGGGATACTATTCATTCCTGTATTAGCAATGGAGGGAATAAACTACAACTAGGCCCTGTTCTCTGATAAAACACTGCTATTCAAGCAAAATTTTAGTGAGGCAGAGGAGAACTGGACTTAATTTTGGACACAAAATTTTGTAAAACTGAGAAGGAAAGATATTTAGCTGCTTTAATCACTCTAAGTATCTCTTTTGTGGTCTAGTAAATTCTTCCCTAAAATTGACTCCCTTTATGCTAACTTACACTCTTCACGACTCTCCTCCAAAATAAAATTTACAGTTGACATGAAGTAGATTTGAATACCTTAGATGGCTTCCACTCAAAATTTTCTTCAATCCTAAATTAGAAATTTAAAAATGAACAGGAAACCATTTTCACCAGCACAGTTCCCCTTTTGTACAACACACTCTGTCTGCTGATGCGAACATCCTCCATCCCATGTCAATACACAAGTTTCTGTCTGAAAGAGGAAAGAATTATATAGTATCTTTTGTTTCCACAATAGTATTTCTCATCATTTTCTGAAACCAATAATAATTGTGGACACTAAAAAGGGCTGATTGGACTAAAGACCATATCCATTTACAATCTGTTTTCATCTAAAATGGTGGCTTTTCCTTTAGTCATCCTTTAAGCAATTAATATCTAACAGGTTTTTTAAGATTTTATTTATTTATTTGAAAGGTAGAGTTACAGACAGTGAGAGAGAGAGACAGAGAGAAAGGTCTTCCTTCTGTTGGTTCACTCCCCAAATGGCCGTAATGGCCGGAGCTACGCTGATCCAAAGCCAGGAGCCAGGTGCTTCTTCCTGGTCTCCCATGTGGGTACAGGGGCCCAAGGACTTGGGCCATCCTCCACTTGCTATCTATCCCAGGCCATAGCAGAAAGCTGGACTGGAAGAGGAGCAACCGGGACTAGAACTGGCACCCATATGGCATGCCAGTACCGTAGGCGGAGGATTAGCCTAGTGTGCCACAGCACTGGCCCCAATATCTAATGGTTTAAAAGCAAGTCTGCCATTTGCTTTTGTGGTTTTTTTCCTAGAAACTGGTTCTGTTTGTATCGCTGCAAGGAAAGCAGTGCAGACTGAAATCCCCATTTCAGTGTTCAGGACTTCTGCCTGTTGCCCCGCCCCCGCAATGTACTGATTCCATTATTTTATAAAGGTTATTTTGGTGATTTTTTTTTTCCTAGAATAAAAGTACTCTGAAAGGTCTTTAATGTTTTTGTTATTTAAGAGTAGATCATTTTAAATATAAAAGAACATAATTGAGGATAATACTGGACATGTCACAGAATTCTTGTCTCCACCACTATTCTAATTTTATCAATGGTTAGCATTGAAAACTTATTATGCATAAATCTTGTGCTAAATACTTTAAGAGCATTTTCTCATTTGTTCTTCCTCATGTCTTTTATGGAAGTCGTAATATTATCTGTGAAAAGTCACATAGGTAATGAATTTATGGGACTATGGGACTTGAAGCATATCTAGATGATTCTAGAACTGGCCTTATCAAACACCACTTAATACTGCCTTACTATTATTGTGCACTGTTTTTAGTATTGTAGCTCACTGAATTAACTCTGACTAAAACCTCCTATACTAACACTCCCTGTAAAAATTGACTTATTTAGAAAAAGAGGTCTGGGGCTTGTCCTGTGGTGTAGCAGGTAAAGCTGATACCTGAAGGGCTGGCATTCGAATCCTGGTCCACTTCCAGACCAGCTCCCTGCTAATGTTTCTGGGAAAGCAGCAAAAGATGGCTCAAGTGCTAGGGCCCCTGCACCCACATGGGAAACCTGGAAGAAGCTCCAGTCATTGTGGCCATTTGGGGAGTAAGTGAACCAGCATTGGAAGATCTCTCTCTCTCTCTCGATCTCTCGATCTCTCTTTCTCTGTGTGTGTGTGTCTCTCGATCTCTCTCTCTATGTAACCCTGCCTTTCAGATAAATAAATAAATCTTGAAAGAGAGAGAGAGAGAGAGAGAGAGAGAGAGAGAGAGAGGTTTTGTGGTTATGTTGAAGATTTGATAAGGGATCTGTCTCAGGTTTTTCAAATGAGCCCTAAATGTCATCTATCCTTAAATGAGGGATGCAGAGAGGGATTGGACACAAACAGAAGGGCAATGAACATGGAGGCAGAGATTCGAGTAGCATGGTCAAAGCTGTGGAATGCCAGCAGTCAAAGGGAGCTAATAATTCAATAAGCCAAATTTTACTTCACTGATAACTAGAATCTACTATCAATGAAGAAGGCATTTTAGTAATAACTTCAATTTTTTTTAATTTTTTTAAACATTCAATAGGTACCTCTTTGAAGATTTTTTATTGGCTGGCACCACAGGTCACTAGGCTAATCCTCCGCCTTGCGGCGCCGGCACACCGGATTCTAGTCCCGGTTGGGGTGCCGGATTCTGTCCCGGTTGCCCCTCTTCCAAGCCAGCTCTCTGCTGTGGCCCGGGAGTGCAGTGGAGGATGGCCCAAGTGCTTGGGCCCTGCACTCACATGGGAGACCAGGATAAGCATCTGGCTCCTCGCTTCGGATCAGTGCAATGCGCCGGCCACAGCACGCCGACCACAGCAGCCATTGGAGGGTGAACCAACGGAAAAAGGAAGACCTTTCTCTCTGTCTCTCTCACTGTCCACTCTGTCAAAAATTTTTTTAAAAAAAAGATTTTTTATTTATTTATTTGACAGATAGAGCTACAGACAGTGAGAGGAAGAGACAGAGAAAGGTCTTCCTTTCATTGGTAAACTCCCCAAATGGCTGCAGTACCCAGAGCTGTGCCGATCCAAAGCTAGGAGCCAGGTGCTTCTTCCTGGTCTCCCATGCGGGTACAGGGAACCAAGCACTTGGGCCATCCTCCACTGCTTTCCCAGGCCACAGTAGAAAGCTGGACCAGAAGAAGAGCAACTGGGACTAGAACCAGCGCCCATATGGGATGCCAGCACCGCAGGCGGAGGATTAACCTAGTGCACCATGGCGCCGGCCCCTCAATTTTTAAATAGTATAATGTTTTTTCAAATTGACTCCATGTTTCCATGATGCTATTCATATTTTAAAGTAACAAAGACATACACACTTAATAGTAGCAACACATAGTTTTAGAAAGCAAATTTGGGGGCTGGCACTGTGGTATAGTAGGTTAAGCTCCACCTGCAGCACTGGCATCCCTGGTGGCTGCCAGTTCAAGTCCCAGCTGCTCCTTTTCAGGGCCAGCTCTCTGCTGTGGCCTGGGAAAGCAGTGGAAGATGGCCCAAGTGCTTGGGCCCCTGCACCCACATAGAAGACTCGTGAGAAGTTCCTGGCTCCTGGCTTCAGATAGGCCCAGCTCCAGCATTGCAACCATTTGGGGAGTGAACCAGAAGATGGAAGACCTCTTTCTCTGTCTCTCCCTCTCTCTGCCTATAACTCTGCCTGTCAAATAAATAAATAAATCTTAAAAAAAAGTAGGGGGGTCAGAATCGGGGAAGGAGATGTGATGTGAGAGAGAGAGAGAGAGAGAGAAATTGGAGGATGTTAGCATGCTGACTTTGGCACTGGGGAAGGTCAAGGAGTGCAGTCACTAGAAGCTGAACAAGGAAAGAAAATTAGTTCTCCCTTTAGAGCCTACAGAGGGAGTTCATCCCTTCTATTACCTTTAGCTTGTAAGATGGACTTCTGACTTCTAGAACTATAACCTAATGAACCTGTGGATCTAATCCACAAAATTTGAGGTTAGTTATTATAGAAGAAATAGGAAGCAGATACAACGACCTTGTGCAGTCACTTGATCTCCAGACTCTAATTCACTCTGTCCTTCCAAAAACATATACTGAATGTCTATTACATTCCAAAACATAGCTTTTAGAAACCAAGAAACTAGTGAAAGTAAAGGAGAAAGAAAAAAAACCACATCATTTTAAGTTCAATGTGAGAGGCTAAAGTAAGCAGAGGTTTGTAGCAGAGAGGCGAAGGATCACACACACACACACACACACACACACAGAGAGAGAGAGAGAGAGAGAGAGAGGGAGGGAGAGAGAGAAAGGAAGAGAATTGTTCATCCACTGGTTCACTCCTCACTCCCCAAATGGCCACAACAGCTGGGGCTCTACCAGGCTGAAGTCAGGAGCCTGCAGTCCCATATAAGTCTCCAATAAGGGTAGCAGATGGCCAAGTACTTGGACCACCATCCACTGCCTTCCCGGGTGCATTTATAGAGAGCTGGCTCTGAAGCAGAGCATCTGGAACTCAAACCGGAGCTCCGACAAGGAATTCCAGCATGCAGGTGACGGTTTAACTTGCTGCACCACAACACCTGCCACCTCATGAAGAAATTTTTACCCCAGAACTTCCGGTAGGACCAGGCAGAAACTATTCTCTGAGAACGCATTTTTCCTTAGCTTTCTTCCTGCATTCTATTCTCTTCCCTCTTTCCTTTTCTCCAGGAGTCTCTAAGTACCTTTCACAAGAATCCATGTCATGGACTCTTCTTAGTGACCTCAGCCTAAGATGCCATTTTCAGGTTTCATTCATCCCAGAGGTCCCAATCACCCACCCTCAGCTGAATTATCATGCCTCATTTTCTGGAAATGCAACCCAAATAGGTGTCTAGTAAATTCTACATTTGGGACAGAGTGGATTTCTGGGAAATCAATCACTGAAACCACTATAAATATTAATGGAGGTTATCTGCTTTGTTGGGAAATTTTATTTTTCCTTTTTTATTTTTATTTTTTGGCATGGGATGGGATACCAGTAGGTTACTTTCCATGTTGGTTCTACTCTCCTGAAATTGGAGGCATGGGGAACTGAGATGAAGAGACATTAAGTTATTTGAGGAACCCTACAAGATCTTTAATAACCTAAGAGAAACAGTATTTTTCCAGTTCTTCTAATTCTCAAGCAACTCCAATGCCCTAAGTCTCTAAAGTAATTTTTAAAACTTTAATGGAGAACATTATTTCTTTGGGACATGACTCTACAGAAAATAATGCCACATTTCATGATTTTCCACTGCACAATGACGCATAGTTAAAGTTGACAAAGAAAGCTTCATTTCTTTGCTAAGCACAATACTGGAAAATTGTGCTAGGAAATTCTGTGAGTCTTAAAAATTGGGTTTGTCCTGAAGTCAGAAGGTCAGAACAAAACATAAAAATCAAAATGGCTCAATCTATTATAAGCAAAACTCATGTAGAATAGATTTTCCAGACATCAGCATTATCACAGGAAGCATTAATGCTATCCGCTGCTTCAATTCGCTGAGAAGTTAGGAAAGAGATGCAAATAGAGCATAACATGAAGTAGTTTCTTTCCTGATACTCTCTAACTTGACTCCTCTCCATAATCTAAGCTCTACCCTTGTGACATAGCTCAGTATTTTCTGAATCTCTCCTAATGTGTAAAAAAACACACTGAAGTGAAAAAAAAGAAGTGAGCTGGCAGGAAAACAAGACATAGTATTTACTATATGAAAAAAACAAATAACCTTACTAGTTTTTGCTTTCAATTTACTAGATTTTAAAATGGAGTTTTCTGGGGATTTTGTTTCATTTTACTGCCTACTGAAGAGAAACTATGAAGATGAATGTAAGTATCTGAAAAGTAAAACCCATTTCTGACAAGGAGAGGCAATTAAATACTCCCTGTGTAGTACTGTGGAATGTTCCATCTTTTTAGAAAATGGAAAATAAAACATAGAAAATTGAGAGCTCAGTATGGTTTAGAAAATGGAAAATAAACTCCATAGAAAATTTTGAACCCATGAAAGTGATGGCAACCTGTTAGAAATACACAGGAGTTTTCACTTTCAGATGAACAGTCTAAGCAAGGCTGTGTGGGAGTCGAGAAATTTGAGTTTTGTTTCCCACTATCCTGTCTTCTCACTGTAGAACCTGAGCAAGTCATGTAGCCTCATTAATTTCCACTTTCCTCCTCTGGAACATCAGGAGATCATTAAAAACAACAGCAACAGAACTGTTCCATCTAATAGTGATAATACTGGGCAAACTCTGCAAGAGGCGCTGTGTGAAGTATTCAAATCCAACATCTCATGTTCTCCTCTCACAAATCTCTACTAAATATCTGGATTCCCATTTCGTAGAATTGATAAGACTGTTTACAAGTTTTTGGTGTCACATCCCATGGAAATACAGCTAACTTAGCCAGTAAGAAGAATACAGGATTTTTTAATAATAAAAACTCCAGTCCTTTTAATGCAAGAACTCATGGTGTCCTTCTAGGGGTCAGTGTTCAACAATACTTCTGCTAGGAATTGAACGCAAGCATTCTATGACAGGACATGAATGTCCTAACCAGATCTTAAACACTAGGCCAAACATTTATCACTTCATTAGTAGTTAATGTTTGAGCTTCTGCAACTTCTCAGCTGTCAATATTGGGTTTGAAAATGAAGCAATGTGTTCAGCAAATGACAATATTATTTTATAAAATAAGACTTTACATATATAAGAACATGATTTCAGCTCACATGTTACTTAGGTGGCATACATAATTTTAGAAGACTAATTTTATAAAATATGCCAAAGGGTAACTTTATATCAATGAGCTGATTTGCCCTTGAACACTTATTATTGTCTGGTGGTTTAATAAATTTTAATATAGCCATATAAATTTTAATATTAATATTAAAGTTAGGTTTCAATAAACTTTAATATAGTCATCTGCTATAACTCAACCTCTCCTTGTTTAGAGCCATCTATTTGAAGTAAATATTTAGCCCATTCAAATTTCAAACTTACTAAGAATAGTTCTGCTTGTCTTGAGGAGCTACCACTCAGTATTTTTGCCGAGATAATTACTGGGCACAGAAGAAATGTCTACCACCCCTGTGCTCTTTGTCTTTTTCTCCTTTGTTGTCTTTTTCTGGCCTTTGGGTATTGGCCTCTGTACCTGCTAGAGTTGGCACTCAAGTATCATTGGTTTGTGCTCAGCTCTCTTGTTATAGGGTAGAATATTTTGTAATGACCCTGTTGCCCAACTCACAGGGCTTTGCTCCTACCTCTGATGGACCCTAGAAACTCAACTACATTAAACAGATCTAGCCTCGACCTGCCTGATATTGAGTTCTGGCCTCACTATGGGTTTTCTCCCCCAGCACCGTTCCCACCATTCATAGGCTAACTCTTATTTCTGCATTATTTCCTCCCTCCATTACCTTCTTCTCCCTGTCCTACTGAAGTTCCACAAGGATTCTTCCTGAATCTCTTCCATGCCTCCCTGGAACTAAGAGAAACAAGGGTGGGGTTGTCTCAGATCCTACCCATGGCCAAACCCTACACATAATGATTACTTTATTGCAGGCATCTCACAAAGGAGCAGGGCTTCTATTGGCCCTTGGTTTCACAATCTGGCATTCAGTAGGAGCCTTGACAAGAGGAGCATGGGTGGATGGCACTGGTTAAAGTCTGATTGCATTGGATTGGAGACAGAGCGGAAGAAGTGGATGCAGTGTGTTTTGGAAGGAGCCTCCTTCCCTTTGCTGGGTGTCTTTGAGTAGCGTTTTTCCATTAAAGCAACACTCCTAATCCCCCTCTTCCTCCTCATCGCTCCTTCCTGGGAAAAGAGGAGGATCTGATGATGAATCAGAAAGAGAGGGCTGAGCTGGTGTGGCATGTTCCCTCCTTCCTCTATGAATCTGTCCATCTGCAGAGCACTCTCCTGTTTGCTCTCTTGGGGCAAACAAGGTCTGTCCCTGCAGAAGAGGCCAGTGTTTACTTAATCATTTCAATGATTGGGAGCATTGGCCTATCTAATTATGTAGAGGAATAGTACACAAAATGAACTTACTGTCAAAAAGGACTAAGCTATATTCTTTTGTATTCTTTTTGTTACTTATCTAGATTCTCCTAACTTTTCTGCTTTTCTTTCAATAGACTCTCAACTGGAAAGGGAAAGAAGTTGTTGTTTATTTGACATCTCAAATAAAAAACACTCCAAGTAACTTTTGCAATCACGGGTAGTAGAATCAAGGGGAACATGGGGGTCAAGAGAAGATTTGTTTTGTTGTTGTTTTTTAATGAGAGCAATTACAGGGCATTTGTATGTAATAGGAATGACCCAAGAGTAAAGGACAAATTGAAGATGCAGGGCAAGATAATAATTACAAGAACAGAGTACTTCCCCAGATGAAAGGAGTGCATGGAATCCAGTGAACAAGTGGAATAATTGCTCTTAGATGACAAGAGCTATGAATTGCCCATTTTAATATGAAGGAAAGTGGAGAATACAGGTATAAATAAAATGAACCAGCTGGGGATAGACCAGTTCTCTTTTGATTGCTTCTGTTTTCTCAGTAATATGAAAAAGTAAGTTCATCTGTGACAAAATATTGTACCAAACTGTAAATATTTGAATCAAAGTCTATTGATTCTACCTAACAGCGGTTCAGTATTATCCAGAGTCTATGTGATTTCTTCAACTTTTAATTAAAGTTAATGTTCATTACCCCCTGTATGGACTCTGGTTTTCTTTTCTAGTTTTATTTTTTTTTTCTCTTATTGCATGTTTATCCTTATTTTAAACAACTTTAAATTGTTTTCAGATGTAGATTGAGTAAGTGAATAAATAAAATAAAATGATTGTAATTATAAAATAATAAAGCTACTCTTCACCATGAGATTTGTATTAAGCTATAAAACAAGAAAGAAATTCTAAGTCCTGCAATAATTCCCAGGCTGGAATTTTGATAGAAAAAGAATCCTGTTTGCAGATCTTTTCTATTAACATAGAATCAAAGACAAGTTTAGTCAGAGTTACAGAGAGAGAGAGAGAGACAGAGAGAGAGATTTTTCATCCACTGGTTCACTCTGCAGATGGTCACAATGACCGGGGCTCTGTCAGGCTGAAGCCAGGAGCTTCTTCCAGTTCCCTCAATGGCTGGCAGGTTTCCAAATGTCAGGGCCATCTTCCTCTGCTTTTATCAGGCTATTATCAGGGAGCTGAATTGGATGTGGAGCAGCTGGGACATGAACCAGCACGTGTATGGGATGCCAGCATAGCAGATGTTGGCTTTATGCCAACTACACTACAATGCTGGCCCAATAAAGAATTTTGAAATGAATCTATGACATCTGTCAAAGTCATAAGGACATATCATTAACACATTATTTTGTTCCCTATACTTTTGTGTTCTTGCAATCTGGTATGGAAAGAAACCAAGGACAAATAAATAGAACAGTTGAAAGTGTCAGAGTTGAACATTACATAATTTTTAGTTGCACAGTTAAGAGCATCAGTGTCAAGTGAAAACCAGCAAATTGTGGGTCAGTGAAACATCATGTTTCATTGGTGGCATCAGCCTTCTGGTGTCCATGTGATCTATATAATTATTCACCTATGGTAAAATTACTCACTTATTTAAATATGGGCTTAAACATTTCTAAAAATGTATGACTTGATTTTACCATTGGATCAATATTTTAATCAAAGACACTATCTCTGGGGTTAAGTCGTGATAGACTTTAAGTGCTATAAGAAAGCTAATTTTCGCACCTCTGCTGGATAGGTTTCATGTCCTTTATTTTTCAGATCATGAGGAGGATCAGTATACCAGTCATTGCTTCACCAGTGTAGGAAGAAGAAAACGTTTCCTAGCATGAGCAAAGTTGGGACTGCTTCTCTTGCCATTATCCACTTGTGCGCCTGCTGTCACATTACATGTGACAAGTGCAGGTGATATTATGATTAGCCTTACAGTTGAACCGTTTTAGCCAGTTGAAATGGACAATGAGACTACCAATGGTGGTAGTCTGTGCCCTTGACTCTCACATTCTGTGTGCTAAGTATGTAAATTGGCACGAACTTGAATCTTGTTCCCGCTGTGGTTCTCTTTACTTCCTTGCTTAATCATATACACAGAAGACGAGTAAATGAACACAGGAGCCCAGTCACCATGCTTCCTCTTCCCTGCTTTCAAACATCACTGGGGTCCTCAGGAATTTGCATTCTTTTAGAATTGGCAGGAAACTTAGGGACGCTGGGGAAAAGAGACGGCTGCTGGGGCTAAAAGCATAAATTGTATATTTGATATTTGCGGGGAATTCTTAATGTTATTGTATTAGGCAGTAGAGTAGTGAAGAGTAAACTGATGGTTTTACTTTCTATTTGTCATAGGACTACACAGTAGAAATCAGCTCTCTCTATATATCCCGTGGGTTTCAAAGCATCCTCTTAACCCTCCATCTTTAAGACAGACATAAATCTATTCCCAATATGTCAGATTTCTATACCCTATTTGACTATGTGAAAACATAGATCAAACGAAAGAAGAATTCTATATTGTAAGCCTGGAGTGTACCTTACTTTTAGGTAGTGAAATAGCCAAGTGTTGCCAGATTGCAGGGATAGGAAGGATCCATATGGGCTCTGCTGACAAATGACAGAATATGTTTGAGGTCTTGATTTTCATTCAGTTATGATTTAACTTGAGAATTCCTAGCTATAGTCTGAAACTAGCCTTCCATGTAAGTGACAAAATTTAATTTCAATTTGGGAACTCCTCTGTCCATACATTAGTGATAAACACAATTTAGCAGTTGAAAATAGTTGTCGGCCGGCACCGCGGCTCACTTTGCTAATCCTCCACCTGCGGGTCTGGCACCCCGGGTTCAAGTCCCACTTGGGGCACCGGATTCTGTCCCGGTTGCTCCTCTTCCAGTCCAGCTCTCTGCTGTGGCCCGGGAGGGCAGTGGAGGATGGCCCAAGTGCTTGGGCCCTGCATCCGCGTGGGAGACCAGGAGGAAGCGCCTGGCTCCTGGCTTCGGATCGGCACAGCATGCCGGCCGTAGTGGCCATTTGGGGGGTGAACCAATGGAAGGAAGACCTTTCTCTCTGTCTCTCTCTCTCTCTCTCACTGTCTAACTCTGCCTGTCAAAAAGAAAAAAAAAAAAGAAAATAGTTGTCATGCTTTCACAAAAATGAATTTTTGTTATACTTCTTCAAAAAATGCTTCTGCTCTAGAACAAACTTTAGAACTATGTTCTATTCAGAAAACAATTCTGCAAAAGCAGCCCAAAACTTTAGTATTCTCTCATTCATCAGTTTTCCTTTGCCTCTTAGATGATTATCTTCTTGGTGAATTTGTGTCTGGCTTCTTCATGGGCTCATTACCCAGATCTGTTACCTTACCCTACAAATCCAATCTTACTAACAGCAATAGTGCTCTCTAAATTCATTTCAGTTGTTATTCAACTCAATTGGGTCATCAAATTTTGAAAACAATATAATATTAGCAAATGACATTAACAATCTGAGATCATTAAGTTATTTTTAGGTTCAGACAGAATTATGGTTAATATTTTTGTGGAATATAGAGCAAGTGAAAGGAAAGCATAGCTTCTGCATACAGGAATTGTGAGCATTTGTTGATATTCTATCCATGGCAGTAAAAGAAATTACCTCAAAATTTAGTTTCTTGAAACAATTACTTTATTTTGCCTATGATTCTGTGGCCAAGAATGGAGGAGACACTCAGCTAAGGGTTCTCAGTTGTGACCTCTCAAAATGTTGCCATCACATGTTGACTGGCCACTGTCATCTGAAGACTTGACTTCCAAAATGACTCACCTGGCTGGGGCTGTCAACAGGACCCGTTGCCTCCAATATTGATCCTTTCCTTATGGCCTGGGCCTGCAGCAGAGCCTGCAGGTCCTGTGAGGGGCAGCTCAAGGGGATGCATCCAGACGGTATGAGTTTTTAGAGGCAAGGAAGGAGCTGTTTCTTCCTACGTGGTCCTGGAAGTCACACTCTGTGTCTGCATTCTTGTGATTATAAGATCACCCAGTGCAAAGACAAGGACACTCAACTTTCCAATGTCACAGTAATGAAAAGAGGAATGTCGAAGAATTGGTGGGCATCTTAATATGTCAAAAGTTGGTTGATTATCTACCTAAAATCCAGCTCCACAGAGTACTCATGCAATTCCTCTCAGTGAAGATACAATATAAGCAGTGGAAGATTTTGTTTTAGCAATTTCTATTCATCTACTCCTCAAAGGTTAAATAGGGTGATTATGCCCACTGGGATCTTGGGGGACAAATAACGTTGTTGGCCCTGTTATTCTGTTTAAAAAGTATGCACATAGTGAAATTCTTGCATGAATTTAAAAGATTGTTTTATTAACATTGATTTCCAGAAGAAAATTTTCCACATGCTCTTTTAAACTAGGACTATTGTTTTCTACCAAATGTGTTTCGTTTAAGTGGTCAAAAAATGTTATCTTTTCTGAATAGTTCTAATTCAAATATTCTCACTTTTTAAAGTGTAGCTTTGATAAAGCCCACCTTCACCAAAAATCCTGGTAACAAAAATGGCATCCACAAACTGTGATGCAATAATTACTTATGTAAAGGTACCTATATTTTTGCTTGATATAGTCTGGTGGGTAAAAAGAAGGAATCATATCCTTTGAACAGTGTATCTGCTTTTTTGACAGGTAATACTTAAGCAGTTGCCTGTGCTTTATTTTTCACCTTTGAATTTTTAAAGGAATGCTTCAACTTTTTATTTGTTTGGTTTGAAAGCATGCAGCCACAATTGCCCAGGGAAAAAAAAATGTTTCAGATTGGGCAGAAAAAAATATTACATGGTTCTTTTTTCCATGATGGAGGTATTTAAATAGAGTTCAATAAATAAAAAAAAAGTGAAAAAAATTGGAAATGTTTATTGTTATCAACTCTGGCCCGGTGTTTCTCAAACCTTAGTGTGAGTGTAAACCCAGAGGAAAACTTAAAATGTGGATTATTATTCAGTAATCTGGAGATTTTTGGATTTTCTAAAGCTCTCAGGAACTATTCATGCTGCTAGTTAGCAAATCTCATTTTCAGTAGGGATGGGACACATTAACTTAGAAATAATTGGATTTGCCTAACAGGATAGATGTTGGGAACAAAAACTGGCAGATGGCTATTATATGCTTAGATGGAATTCCAAGAGTAACATATTTTGATGCATTTAAAACTCTTAAATTTTATTTTGAAAATTTTAAAATTTGTCAGTGATGTAACAGAAATACTCAAATATGAAAATACTATCAGGTTTTATTTTGCAATGAATTTTAATGAAACAAATTATGGAAAATATAAATGATGGTGTTAGCTTATAATTTTGCTAAATTTATGGTAAAAAAAAGGAAATCATAATTATGATAGCTGGTGTTGCAAATCCAATTTCCTGAAGATAAAACAAATGCAAATAAGTGGCTTTGACTGATATTTGAAAAATATTTAAGATGCTAATATTAACTATAATGAGTTTTAATTTTATGGATATCACTGACACTGCAGTAACATCAATGTCTATAAAAATGACAAAATAGCCAATGCCAATATACAAGAAAAAGAAATATAAACACTGAACAGGCAACTAAATTAACTTGTAAATAATGTGATCTTATGAGAAGATCTAACACAACAAATTGAAAGACAAAAATAGCTAATTAAAACATGACAAGGTGAACAACACCAATGAAAAAATTAAGTGGAAATAACAATGGAAAGGGTGCTATTTGGAATAGTAGCAACAAATTGTAGATACAAACATGAGTGACTAATATGAAGTAAACTGTACAATACTACTCAGGGTCATGAAGTACATGGATAAATAGAGATATATGATGTATTCCCAGGAAACAACGGTCAATTTTGTAAAAATGATAAATGACTTGAAGTTTACTCAAAAGTTTTATCCATATGAATGCGTAGCTTAATTGAAAGTAGGCATTTCTCTTTTTTTAAGATTTTATTTATTTATTTGAGAGGTAGAGTTATGGACAGTGAGAGGAAGAGGCAGAGAGAAAGGTCTTCCATCTGACCATTCCCCAAATGGTCTCAATGGCCAAAGCTGGGCCGATCAGAAGCCAGGAGCCAAGAGCTTCTTCCAGGTCTCCCCCAACAGGTGCAGGGGCCCAACCACTTGGGCCATCTTCTACTGCTTTCACAAGCTTTAGCAGAGAGCTGGATTGGAAGAGGAGCAGCAGGCCCTAAAACCAGTGCTCATATGGAATGCCAGCACCACAGGAAGAGGGTTTACCCATTGTGCCACAGTGTCAGCCTGGAAAGTAGGCCTTTCTTAGAATAAAAACAAAGCAATACATATATAAAGATTCTATAAACATACAGGAAACACTACAAGTCATTGGCATAGTCAAAGATTTCTTGGATAAGATCACAGAAACACAGGCACACAAGGAAAAAAGGAAGACAAATGGGATTACATCAAGCTAAGAAGTGTCTGCACACCAAAGGAATCACTCAACAAAGGGAAAAGGAAACTGACAGAATGGGAGAAAATATTTGCAAATTATACATCTGACAAAGGATTAATATCCAGGATATTTACGGGGCTCAAGAAACTCAGAGTGCGAATAAGAGAGGAAAGAGATGTGCAATTCGGGACATGCTCAAGCTGACTTACCTCAAACGGTAGAGTTAGAAACATAACAGGGGATTCCAATTCAATCCCATCAAGGTGGCATGTACCAATGCCATCTCACTAGTCCCAGTGATCAATTTCTGTTCACAATTGATCATAATGATAGGACTAAGAGCCAAAGGGAGCACATAAACAAGACTAGTGTCTGCAAATACTAGCTGATAGAATAAAAAAGGGAGAGAACAATCCCACATGGGAAGCAAGATATACAGCAGACCCATAGAATGGCAGATGTCCTAAACAGCACTCTGGCCTCAGAATCAGCCCTTAAGACATGCAAATCTGGCTGAAAAGCCCATGAGAGTATTACAGGCATGGAAAGCCAAAACACTCTGGGGGAAAAAAAACCTAAATGAAAGATCTCTGCGAGTGAGATCCCAGTGAAAAGAAGAGGTCATCAAAGAAGGAGGTACCTTTCTCTGAAGGGAGGAGAGAACTTCCACTTTGACCATGGCCTTGTCTAAATATGATCAGAGTCGGTGAACTCAAAAGGCTTCCATAGCCTTGGCGACTCATGACAAGAGCCTAGGGTGATTACTGATGCCATAAACAAGAGTGTCAAATTGTTAAGTCAACAACAGGAGTCACTGTACACTTACTCCTCATGTAGGATCTCTGTCCTTAATGTGCTGTACATTGTGATTTAATGCTATAACTAGTACTCAAACAGTATTTTTCACTTTGTGTTTCTGTGTGGGTGCAAACTGTTGAAATCTTTACTTAATATATGCTAAACTGATCTTCTGTATATAAAGAGAATTGAAAATGAATCTTGATGTGAATGGAAGGGGGTAGGGAGAGGGAAAGGGGAGGTTTGCGGGTGGAAGGGAAGTTATGGGGGGGGAAGCCATTGTAATCCATAAACTATACTTTGGAAATTTATATTCATTAAATAAAAGTTAAAAAAAAAAAGAAACTCAACAACAAAACAGCAATCCAATTAAGAAATAGACTAAGAATATGAACAGGCATTTTTCAAAGGATGAAATGTAATTGGCCTAAAGGGTACAAGCCATCAGAGGAATGCAAATCAAAACTACAATGAGATTTCACCTCACCCCAGTTAGAACAGCCATTATCCAAAACTCAAAAAATAAACACTAGTGAGGAGGTAGGGGGAAATGGTGGGAATGTAAACTAGTGCAACCATTACTGAAGACAGTATGGACGTTCCTCAGAAATCTGAAAATAGATCTACCATATGACCCAGCCATTTCATTCTTGGAAATTTACTCAAAGGAAATGAAGTAAGCAAATGAAAGAGTTATATATACTCCTGTTTTTATAGCAGCTCAACTCATGATAGTTAAAATATGAAATCAATCCAGATGTCCATCAACTGATGACTGGATAAATTGTATACATACATGATGGAATACTACTCAGCCATAAAAAGAATAAAATTCTGTATTTTGCAACAAAATGATGCAACTAGAGATCGTTATGCTTAGCACAATAAGCCAATCCCAAAAAGACAAATATTGTGTTTTCTCTGATTTATGGTAGGTAACTAATACAGAGTAAAAAAATGTAATGTATAAGAGTGAAATTGACATTTTGAGATTTGATTATTGTTTATGGCCCTTTTCTATATTCTTTGAGGATCAGTGGTTTTTCTATCTAGTACTGTTGAATTACTTATTTAGTGGAGAGTTAGGCTTGTGATTATAAAGTAAATTGAAAGCACGGGATTGTAAAAAAAAATAAGAAAATAAGGAGAAGTAAAAGTAGGAGTGAAGTAGGGAGGAAGAGTTGGATGGGAAGTATCATTATACTCTTAAAACTATGTATATGAAACACATGAAATTTGTTCCCTTTATATAAATTTTAAAAGCTTAAAAAGCTATAAAAATAAACAATAAAAATCTAGCATTAAAGAAATTAAATTTAACAATGTATTAGATTTTTTTTCATTGCATAAAATTATAAAATGAGCATGAGTAAAATAAACAAAACAAAAATATACAAAAAGCCAATTATAAAATTTGGGTACATCTTTATGTATTTTTAAATGAACATATAAGTGTATTATTAAAACACTCATAAGGCCGGCGCCATGGCTCACTTGGCTAATCCTCCGCCTGAGGCACCAGCACTCCAGGTTCTAGTCCAGGTTGGGGCGCCGAATTCTGTCCTGGTTGCTCCTCTTCCAGTCCAGCTCTCTGCTGTGGCCCGGGAAGGCAGTGGAGGATGGCCCAAGTGCTTGGGCCCTGCACCTGCATGGGAGACCAGGAGAAATACCTGGTTCCTGGCTTTGGATTGGTGCAGCGCGCCAGCCACAACGCGCTGGCCGTAGCAACCACTTGGGGGATGAACCAACGGGAAAAAAAAAAAAAAAAGACCTTTCTCTCTGTCTCTCTCTCTCTCACTGTCTAACTCTGCCTGAAAAAAAAAACCACTCATAAACATAATTTACTGAGATAATTTTCATTAAGAACTCAATAATAGTCTAAATTAAGTATATTTCTATAATACTTTAGTATCTTTATAATATTCTATTAGACAAGTTTTATAATTTATCCAACAATCCCTCTCTATATAAATTGCTTTTATATTTCATTATTTTGTAACCATAAGAAATACTAAGTATTTATTTTTGCATGTACTCTCCATTTATTTTTATGAAAGGATTTTAGAGTTGAAATTGCCAGTTCAAATGGTGTATGTTTCTAATGTCCTTGTGTACATTGTCATGTTTAATGCAATTTTAGAAATACAATGATAATTCTTTTTCTTATGAAATGAACAAAATTTTACTTCCACCATCTCAACTACTACCTTAAACTCTGCCAATTTGTCTACAGGAGACTTCTCAATACTGGCAATGCTACAATGAAAAAGCCAGTCTCTTATGTGGTTATTGGGAAAGTAAATCAAAACAATGTTTCTGGAAAACAACTTTTAACTGAGTGTTATGAATCTCCAGAATGTCCACACCCCTTGACCTATTTCTCAGAATTTAACCTAAAGCAACAACTCATTATTAATGAACATAAAAATATGTGAAGAAATAATTGTAACCAAGAATGTTTGTCCCATTATATTTTTTAAATAGAGGACTGTCACAGCACAGGGAGTTAACCCACCATTCGTGACACTGGCATCCTACATCAGAGAGCCAGTTCAAGTCCTGGTTTCTCTGCTTCCAATCTGCTCCCTGTTAATGTACCTGAGAAAGCAGATAAAGACGGTCCTAGTGCTTGGGTCCTTGACACCCATGTGGAAAACTCTGGTGGAGTTTTGTGCTCATGGCTTCAGCCTGGCCCATCTCCAGTCATTTCAGCTATTCATGGAGTGAACAAGTGGATGGAAAATCTCTGTCTATGTCCCTCCCTCTCTCCCTCTTTCTCTGTCACTCTGTCTTTCAAATAAATCAATCTTTTTTTAAAAAAATAGGAAAATCTTATAAACATACTAATTAAAAAATGAAGAAAATATATGTAAATTATTATCGTATCTATTAAAATTGCTAGGCAAAGGTTATAATCATATTAACAAAGAGTATACAATGGGAGCTGGTGCTGTGGCGTAGCAGGTAAAGCCACTGCCTGCAGTGCCAGCATCCCAAATGGGCACTGGTTGGAGTCCCAGCTGTTCCAATTCCAATCCAGTTCTCTGTTATGGCCTGGGAAAGCAGTAGAAAATGGTTCAATTCCTTGGACCCATGTACTGTAGTGGGAGACCTGGAGGAAGCTCCTGGCTCCTGGTTTTGGATCAGCACAGCTCCAGCCATTGTGGACAACTGGGGAGTGAACCAGTGGATGAAAGACCTCTCTCTCTCTCTCTCTCTCTCTCTCTCTCTCTCTCTCTTTCTCTCCTGCCTCTCCTTTTTCTGTGTAATTATTTCAACTAAATAAATGAATCTTTTTTTAAAAAGTATACAATGTACCTACAAAAATTGATGGGCAGAAGTAAGTCAAAGAGTGAGATTTGGTAACATAGGAAAGCATCATTTACATAATATACAATGCAACCCCTAGAGTTGTGCAGCAAGACAACACTGGTAGGATTATTGATGCTTCTTTCTCCTTGACAAATGGGCACCTGTACCCTTTTGGCTGATGTGAAAAGGTACCCAAAGGAGATTCTCATAAGGAAGACATAAGATGACTAAGAGCCAATGAAGAGGATTTTAGTGACTGCTCCACATTAAAGAGCTGAACATCAATACTAGAGCTGTTCTGCCAGATAATGGGAAGCAAAACATCGAAACAGAGCTACACTGTAGGGTGACTTCACCTTGTATTAATAAGCAAAGTCATTAGTACTGTAGGTCATCGAACTAGTTTGATTTTTCAGAACACATGCTCAGGGAGTGAAACCTTCATTGTTATTGAAGACCATCTTCCATCAGAGTAGAAAACCTACTCTGATCATTTCAGAGTTTGCACAAGTTTACTCAGTTGTTTCTAGTCTGAAACCAGAGAAATCAGAGTTCCTTTCAATCCCTCTGCTGCTCTTCTCCCTGGGAGACTTGAGACTCTAGCTCACGCATTGTCCTAACATTCCTGGGAATAGGTTTCCGGTCCATGGTTGTTAGCATCTGTTCCTGCTATCTTCCTCCTGTGAGTCTCAACACATAGCAGAGACTCCCTCTTTTCTCCATGCACTGGCCTATAAAGATCTGCATCCTCCTCAGCCTCTCAGGACACTACTTGGGTGTGGTCTACACAGCCACTTGCTCCCTATTCACAGGAGTTGGAGAGCACTCCTGCTTATTCTTCTGAATTTCTCTGTGTGTTGTAGGTGGGGTGTACTTGTAAGGAGAAAACTCAGCTCTCTGCCAGAATTTATCCTGCTACTATTTCTCCCTTATGGCTACTTCAGCATGCTTAGATTGGGAGAAGAGGGTGGAGAAGGAATTGGGCTACTCTAAGGAGCTTGAAAATTTTCTGGAGTTTCTCACATAGAAGTGAGACACAAAGTCTCTCTGACCTGATTTCCAAATCTATCCAAGAGTTTTATCATTTCCTCCACTCATGCATAGGAAATCAGTCCCCAAGAAAGAGAAAAAGGCGCAGGGCCCAGGAACTCTCTGGTGTGTGTCCCTTATTCCTGCCCAATTTGTACCCAAGCTAGTAAGACCTTGATCTAGTCTGTAGTGGTGAGGCCATCAGATACTTGATCTATTCTCTGTTAAATGTACTATTTGTGGTCTTGAACATCAAAACATTTGACATTGAAGACTACTATTCTAGAAGGCAAGACTTTGATCTCTGTAGTCCCACTGCATGTGTAGGAGTCTTCAGTGAAGTCACCTCAACAGAAGTCAGGAAGGAGCTTAGCAGACTAGCCCTCTGCTGGTCACCATTAACAAGGCTCAGAAAAATGGTCTTGTGTCCTGAGGAAGACCTACCTCACTGAAGAATCCCATGCCTTCATGAGATGGAGTCACGTGAGAGTGTCAGAAATCTTCCTGATCCTGCCACATCACCACCTTCAGGGTTGCCTGCCTACCGTGGGCTTGCTCTCGTTTCAAGGCCTACAGTGTTCTCCCTTCAGATATCTGCTCCTTCATTCACAGGGTGGTTTTCTCTAAAGTCACTTCAATGAGGCCTTCTCAGGCCATCCCACACACAATTCAAATGATCTGTCTTCTCTGGTGTGAATGTATCCCTTCCGAGAACCATGTGGGAACTTCATCCCCATTGTGTTGTAATAAGCAGTGGGTCTTTGGGGGAAGTGATTAAGTCACAAGGGCTGAGAGTTCATGAATGGATTAGTGCCTTATGACAGGGCTGGAGAGAACTACATTGGTCTCCTTTTTGCCCTTCTGCCTCTAGCATGGGAGGACACCACATTGTACTCTGGAGGACACAGCCAACAAGGGACCATCTTGGAAGTGGGAAACAGCTCTTACCAGACACTAACCCTGCCAGAACCTTAATCTTGTACTTCCCAATCTCTAGAACCAATGAGAAAAAAAATGTGCTCTTTATAAATTACCCAGTCTCAGGAATTTTTATTATAGCAGCAGAAACAAACTAAGGCACCTTCCATATTTAATAACTCCTTTCTTTCTTTCAGTTGTTCTCCTGAGTAATTAGCATAAGAGCACAAATTCTTTTCTTCTTATTATCTGTCTGTCTTTCCCATGGATGTTTGTGCCAAGACAGCAGTAATGTATATATGTTCCATTTATAGCTGTAATGCCCATCATACAAAAAACAAACTTTGAATTCAAGATGAAGAGATTTTATTCAAAAGAATTATTCCAATAGGAGAAAATAGACTATTGCAATGGGGAGAACTATTCCAGTGAGAAGTGCACTACAACCATGAGATCTGAAACCATCTGAAGTATCAACTAAAAGAGAATTTTATTTGATAGGGAAGAATAAATAAGGCTAGAAAGAACCAAGAGTGGAAAAAGAAATTAGCAGGTTAAATGATGGGACAGGTGTTTAAGGAATGTTTTACCTAAGGTCAATCAATTCTTGACATTAAAGACAGAAGAGGGGACCAATCCACAGTTCAGTGTTCAAGTTCCTTCCTGGGGGAAGGAGAGATGCCTAACCAAACTTTAATCAAGTTATATTGGCCAATGGGGACAAAGAGTTCAGAAATACTTGTTATCCTCTATGAAGCATAGAATGGGAGTTTGGAGGATCTGAGTCTAGATTTGTTGTAGGTCTTACCTAAATTAGATGGAAGGGTGGTTCTTTGCAGTAAGTTGCCTAATGAAACACACAAATGGGAGACATGTCTTGATCCCTGCCATTTTCTAGGATCATAGGACTATGGTTCATTATGGTGAAACAGCACTAAAATAGTACCTGCTATAGCATAAGCACCCAATAAATATTTGTGGAATAAAATAAATTAGCAATTCCTTAAGTAAGGAGGAGGAAGAAGATAGCCATGTAAGGCAGGAAGGAATAGGAAAGAAGGCCAATTGCTTTACCTTCTAAAAATAATAAATATCCTTATATTATTACAGTTGGTATTGAGAGCTCAGGGGGTCAAGTACTGTACTACGTATGTTACCTGCACAGTCTGGTTTGAGTTCTAAACTGTATTACCATCAACCTGTCTCATTCTGCCTTAGCTTTTATCTGCTGTGTTTGAATCAGGATGACTCACATAGATAGCAGAACACTTACTATGTTCTCACCCAAAATCGCTTTGCTAAAAAACATAAAAACTATAACATTCTCCTCAGGTTTTATGACTTATCTAAGCTCCCTATATTTTTCTCTTTATAAAAGAATCAAAAGACATGTATGCAATCTCTGAAACCTGGTGTTTCTTATGATTCAGGCTAGAAACTGCCTAAAAAGTTACAGCTACAAAATATTTCACAAGCTGTCAACAGAGATGTCACAGGAAAAATGCAAGAATTCTGTTTAAGTTAACCTCTGAACAAAAGCAAATAGGTCTATTTAACTTTTTCCATTGTTCTTAAAGAGGACCAGAAAGAAGAAGAGCCACTCTCTGGTACATACATCAGGGTTCCTTTATGTAAAATCTCAAGGGAAGGAATTTATTTGTTTGGAAGATTGTACTCCTCTGCTTTTAGAAGAAGAGTGTCATTATCACGATTATCTGTAAATTCAGTAGATTCCTACTATGTGAAAGGCATCGTACAAAAAAAGTTAACCTTTCTTCAAAAATTTACTAGTGCCATTCTGGAATTATATAATAAGCTTAAAAATGGTGAGTCAACCTTGCATTTGGGTGAGAAAAATAATAGGGCATTTTGCATGCAGGGAATAATTCCTCCTACTCTCTAAAGCTTCATACAAACAAAGAATTGCCATTGCAACTCTGAGGTTTAGCAATTGTGACATATTTAATTATAGGAAATTAAATTATGCCTGAATTTAAAACATTAAGCCCATTATTTGCTTTTCAATACACAATGGTTAAAAGTCTTTGTTGTTTTTTAAAAACTATACAATCATATGTGCCAAATTGTGAATTAAAAAGTTAACATGTGTTAGCAAAGTCCTATTTTTGAAGATTAGTAAATAAATAGGGCATTTAATTAGCACTTAACTATTATAAAACAAGAGTACTTTCAAATGTACTTTGGTGTATTTAACGGGATTAGAACACAATAAATAAATGGTAGAGGAAATAAAAGTTCCTTTTATTCAAATATTAATTAAATTCCCCTGGAAAATGTGGTATTTTTTTTTAAAGTTCTTCACCTTCTTTATAACACAAAATATTTCAAATAAGCTTTAAATGCATTAGGACGGCATTTGGGAATGAGTTAGTGATGTCAAAGTGTTCTGTGTTATTTGTGCAATTTGAGCCTACTGCCATCAAGTGGTGGTGTTTATTTTTTTGTTAAGAGATAGACACTGAGGCCAGAGGGTTGTTAGCCTGTTGCATGGTAGAAGTCCACTTGTCCTTCGGATTTTCAAAGAAGCTCAGTCACCAAGAGAAGCTCCTCATTAAAATGTCTTTGTACCAACCTCATTTCCTTCTTGGATCTAAAGGTTCTTCATCTTTGATATTCATTTTTCTTACTTGGGCTATATGTTGCAAACCAGTGTTGCCTGTGTTACAAGTATGTGACACTTGTTTGGGAGGAAATGAAAAGTTTGTCTTCTGACCTCATTTCTTTCTTTCTCAATGAATACTAGCAGTTCTGTAACCATTGAGTCAATTGACTATTTCTTTATGTACATAAAAATAAAGTGGAGCATTCCCAGCAAAAACAAAAACAAAAACTGCCTTTCATCACAGTGAGCTTTGATGATTCTGCACAAGATTCCTCTGTGGGCTGCTTTGAATCCCGAAGACTTGGGCCTGTTTTCTCTAGTTAGTAACTCGCTGTTGTCTACTCCTAATATTTTCTTCACTTAACACTCCAAGTCTTTGCTTTTCCATGGCGTCCAGTATGGCAATAAGGATTTTCAAAATGCTCACAGAAAATTCATATGTATGCATGATTTCAAAATGTTTTGCAGAATAATAAATACACTTTAATTGCATTATCCACAAACATTTTGAAGTGCCCTCATACTGTGGACCAGGCATTGCACTAAGCACTTATCAAAATATTAACAAATATAAGCTAATAGTATCCCCACAGCAACCTCATGGAGTAATTGCTCTTTTTAGCAATATCATTTTATAGATGAAGAGACTAAGACATGGGGAAATTGAGTCACTGTGAAACCTGGATTCAAACCCAGCCATCTCATTTTTTGGATCTTTTTTTAAACAATTTTTGAAAATTTATAAAAGGTGAATAAGTTTCATATATACAGATTTCAAAGTATGGTGATACTTCTACCCTACCCTCCCTCCTGCCCACACTCCCACCCTCCCTTAACTGCTACTTAAGTAGCAGTTCTCAAATTTTTGACCTCAGGACCTATTGACATTCGTAAACATTATAGAGTTTGTCTTTACATAGATTTTTATCAAACAGCTTTTATCACATTAGATATTGAAGCAAACTATTAAAGTATTTATGATTAGTCTGTTTTAAAAAGCCCATGACATGTAAACATATATGTACTAAATATATTTATATACATATCTATATATTAAAATATATAATATATACATAATATATAAATATATAATGTATAATATATTGTATAATATTATTAATTATATCAATAATATAATAACTAATTATAATTAATTATTAGTATTATATATTTATTATATATGATTATATAATATATAATTATGCATTGTATATTATATAATATATTGCATATAATATATATTTTATGTAATGATTATATAATATATAATTAATTGTTAATATTATATTATTAATAATAAATTGATTAATATAAGTAATGATTATATAATATAGATTAATATATAAAATATATAATATAGAATATAATATGGAATATATAAATATATCATATATATTAAAATACATGATATATAATATATAATAGATATAAATATATCATATAGTAATATATAAGATATGTATATAAATAACATATATTGAGGCTGGCGCTATGGCTCACTTGGCCGATCCTCCGCCTGCGGTGCTGGCACCCCGAGTTCTAGTCCCGGTTTCTCCTCTTCCAGGCCTGCTCTCTGCTGTGGCCTGGGAGTGCAATGGAGGATGGCCCAAGTGCTTGGGCCCTGCACCTTCATGGGAGACCAGAAGCACCTGGCTCCTGGCTTGGGATCAGTGCAGTGCGCCGGCCGCAGTGGCCATTGGAGGGTGAACCAATGGAAGGAAGACCTTTCTCTCTGTCTCTCTCACCTATAACTCTTTCTCTGTCTCTCTCTCTCTCTCTCTCACTGTCTAACTCTGCCTGGCAAAAAATTAAAAAAAAAACCATATATTCATGAAAACTATGTTTTCCAAAGCCAAAGTATTTCATGAGAAAGGTAGCATTGTTTCTCACTTTTGCAAAAGTCTTCAAACCTTGGCTTAATAGAAGGCAACTAAGTCATCTTATATCTATTGTTGTAAAATGATATGTAATAAATTTGTTGTAAAATGGTAAGTCACATCCTGCAGCAAAACTACTGTATACTCACAAATTGAAAAAGGGAAATGGTACTTTAGTGGAATCAGGAGAGTTGATTTGACCTTCCAGATTCTGTGACACATTGAGAATCACTGGTTTACAGAGAGCAGATAGGATAAAAGGGAAAACAAGTACCTCGTCTTGTTTCCTGACCCCAGCTATCACTCATTCATTTCACAATGTAGTAGAAAAGAAAAATAAAGACAGCCAAAGATTTTTCTGTGTTATGAATAAAAATGCACCATGACCTTTTCCTCTAACTATGAAAAGGAAAATGATTTTCTTTCATTCTACTTATGAGAGAAATGAGAGAGCCTGCCTTACTTTTGTATCTGACCAGCATCTGCTTGAACAAGTGAATATGATATGTATTTAAAAAATAGGTTGTTATCAATTTCCCCCAGGAACATGTAGCAGAAAACTGCAACTTGTGTAAAATGCCTGAGAAGGGGATTATAAATTTTCCTGAGAATGGTTATTGTAAAGAGAGGGAAAGTTGTTTTCTCTTTTTTTGAATGTTGGGACTAGGGTCATGAATTAATTGTCAATACACTAAAAGGAAATAATAATAGTAAGAGAGTTAACTTTATTATAAATTTAGCACTGCTATGACTACTAGCAATAGTAATAATTTTATTTACTGCATAGATAGAACTAAGTTTGTTTCGGGGCTGGCACTGTGGCGCAGTAGGTTAACCCTCCATCTGTGGTGCCAGCCTCCCATATGGGCACAGGTTCTAGTCCTAGCTGCTCCTCTTCCAATCCAGCTTTCTGCCATGGCCTGGCAAAGCAGTAGAAGATGGCCCACGTGCTTGGGCCCCTGCACCCACATGGGAGACCCGGTAGAAGCTCCTGGCTCCTGGCTCCTGGCTACGGCTCAGCGCAGCTCCGGCTGTTGCTGCCATTTGGGGAGTGAACCAGCGGATGGAAGACCTTTCTCTCTGTCACTTCCTCCCACTGTCTGTAACTCTACCTCTCAAATAAATAAAATCTTTAAAAAAATAACTAACCTTGTTTCATAATTCTGCAATTCTAAAGTGGCAATTGTGGTCCATATCTTACCAGGCAAATTATGTCCCCTATCATGGCCTTAGCAAAATAGAATCCTTCTAAGACAGACCTGAGTGTGAGTTTTCATACAAAATCTTCACTTTACATATTAAGTAATCAAGGTCCAGAAGGGTGAAGTGGCTCACCGTGACACAGCATTTAGTCTTTTAGAGAGAAAAAAATTACAAGACTGGTCTCTATAGTCCTAGTAGAGAAAATATATTTTCATTACCTCTCTACACTTAAATAACTACACTAGCATACAGTTAGAGAGTTACTATACCCTGCACTGGTATTTGATCAGCTCTGTTTCTCAAAATAATTAATTTCAACCTTAACAAATTATTTTCTTTCCTTTTTTCCTCTGCTGCTTATTTCTAATTTCTCGAATTAGGACTTAGCTCATTAATTTTCAAATTTCTTATTTTCTAATATTTCACTAAAGGGTATAAATATTGTTTTACCTGTATGCCTCAAATTTTTATGTATATTATTTTACTTGTTAGCCAATTACAAAGATTGTGTAATGCTGTGATAGCATTCCTGATGGATTACATTGAAGTGTATGTGTGTGTGTGCATGCGTGTGTGTGTCCATGTGTGCATGCACTTCTGTTTAACTCCCAAGGGTATGTTTTGTGGAGGAAAGAGTTTGTGTTGGTTATGGTCTTTTTTTGGTTGTTATTTATTTGTTTGCATCTTTGTCACTTAAAGCCCATAATTATTTTGGGTTCAGTCTTGATGTCGTACAGTCTATGTATACAACCTGATGTATCATTAAATATATCCATCATTAGAGAATTGTCCTGAATTAAATGTATCTTTCATTAGAGAATTTCAGTGTCCTGAAGATATTTTTTGTTATATCCCTCTCTTCTCCACTTACTCAAAGAAACCACTGATTTTTCCTGTCTGTGTCCAGTGGCTCCATCACCATTTGTTGAAAAGTTTACCTTTACTCCAACATAGAAGTGCTTTTGTTCCTTTACCAAAGATCAGTTGACTCTATTTGAGTGACTCTATTTCTGGACTGTTTGTTGTGTTCCACTGATCTATTTGTCTATTACACTTGTAAATATTACCTTGCCTTGATTACTGCAGATTTGTAATAATCTATAGTGCAGATAGTGTTAGTGCAGTCCTACAGTGTTGTTTTCAATATTGTGTTCACGCTTCTGTGTTTTTAACCTCTCTCTATAGACTCAAAAGTCACAAAATATTTTCCTGGTATTGGGATTGAATCAATATACATTGAATCTATACACATCAAGCTTGAAAAAACTGATGTCCTGTTAATACTGGGTGTTCCTATTCACGGACATAGAACATCCCTCCATTTATGCAGTTCTGCTGCACCAAACACTGGCCCTCCTCAAAAGTCTTGTTTTGTCTTCCATGTTTCCAGAATCTCCCACTTTTCTTATTGTCCTCTCTGGGTTTCCTTTATTTAACCCTTGTTCTATGCTTATTCTTGGGAGTTCCTATAGTTCTGTCCATGGTCTCATTTGATAACCTCTCTCTCCATAGGTGACTTCAGCCAACACATGGTTTTGATTTTCTTCTAACCACTGTTGACGCTGCAATGTTTACCTACAGCTCAGATTCTTTGCTGAATTTTAGATGAAGAAATAGGTTAATGCAACTGTATATGGTATGACTAATGTAGAAAATTTGAAGGCTTAAAATTTGACATATATAAAATGAACTTGTCTTTCTCTCCAAATATTACACTCAGTCCATATTCACAATGTATTAGTATTTTCCTCTTTGTTACCTTTTATCCTACCTTAAGCCCTGTTGATTTTTATTTTTTTAAAGTCTCTTCCCCTCCTACTGTCAGGTTTAATTTTTATCCCTCCTAACCCAGAATATTGCCATACTTTTTATTTACTTGTCTCTAATTATTCATTTCCTCTTTACGGTAATTTTTGGCTTACACATAGTGTTTGATCTGAAATTAAAACTCATGTCAGCTTACTATTGAAAAAACTCCATTTTAAGAGTGCAAGCATTTCAACATGGCCTTCCAGGTTATTTGTATTATAGGCACTGAATTTATAGCCTCAACTAAAAGCCTTTATTACTGCATGGGAAAATAAGTAGTTAATTATGCAAAGATTACACAAGTTATACCTTTGTCTTACTTCATCTATTTTAGACATAACAGTAACATATAATGTCTACCGATCACTTACTATGTTCTATATAATTACATACCTGAGCTATTCAACCCATATTTATTTATTTCATTTTCAAAACTTTATAATGTAGGTATTATTATCATTCTTTTATAGATGAGGAAGCTGAAGATTAGAGAGCTCAAAAATCCTGTCCAAAATTATGTATCATGCAAGTGGTACAATCAGAATTCAAATCCAATTTGGCATCAAAATACACATACTTAACTATTTCAACAATATTGTCTGTATAGTTAGCCTTCTACCAAAATACTTTATTCCAATTTGATCATGAATCCTAGTTACCCCTTATCCCATAATGCAATGAAAGTATAGTGCTTTTTAAGAAGCAGTACTTATTTAATAGTTCCAAAATGCTTCTCTCTAAATTCCTCCTTATTCTTTAAACAAATATTTAGTAGTGTGTTCTGTTTATTGGATTCTTTGCTACATGTGAATCAGACAAAGACAATAATAAATGTTCCTTGTTTTTAAGGAATTAATTCTGTAATCTCTTTGTAGCAGGAACATGGGAAGATGCTTGTGAAATAAGCTAATGCAAATGTCATAGTGGAAATCTTTACTACAATTCTTTAGTGATGTTTATTTGGTAGACTTTATAAAGAAGGAGAAGTTTGAGCTATCTTTCTCAAAGTAAGTTGGAATGAAGGAGGAAAGAGCATTTCAGACAAAAGATACAGCATGGGTAGTGGAGTGGAAGAATGAAGTATGATGGATTTAGGAATTTCTAGAGGGTTTCATATGGTAGGAACAGAGAAGGAAGAATGAAGAACAAGGAAATGTGTTGGTAACTGAGGAAGATGTTGGCACAGATAAGAATTTACAATGTCTTGTACTAAATGATTTACCTTGTTGTCAGGTGAGCAACCAATTCCAAAGATTGAAACTAGAATGCCTTATGGTGGCCGGCGCCGTAGCTCAATAGGCTAATCCTCCGCCTTGCGGCGCTGGCACACCGGGTTCTAGTCCCAGTCGGGGCGCCCGATTCTGTCCCGGTTGCCCCTCTTCCAGGCCAGCTCTCTGCTGTGGCCAGGGAGTGCAGTGGAGGATGGCCCAAGTGCTTGGGCCCTGCACCCCATGGGAGACCAGGAGAAGCACCTGGCTCCTGGCTTCAGATCAGCGTGGTGCGCCGGCCGCAGCGCACCAGCCGTGGCGGCCATTGGAGGGTGAACCAACGGCAAAAGGAAGACCTTTCTCTCTGTCTCTCTCTCTCACTGTCCACTCTGCCTGTCAAAAAAAAAATAATAATAATAGAATGCCTTATGGTGAGACTGCAGCCATTACTGTTACTATAAGATAAATTATGGATTTTAGAGGATGTGTAGTTGAGCAAGAAAACAAATTTCAAGAACATCATAACAGCTCAAATGAGAGGGAATAAGAACTCTAAAAATAGAACCAGTGGTGATAAATTAAAGGGAGTAGCTACCACAGGTGGGAAAGAAATAGTCTCAACAGGGCTTGGTCAGGGACTGAATGTGACAACATCTTGGGCATTTTAGAGGTTTCTGAGTTAGGAAACCAGTTAGATTGTGGGGTAATCATTGAGTTAGAAAACATGGAAGCAGAAGGTAGTTTCAAGAGAGAATTCAAAGAACTGTACCTGAAAGAAGGTTCTCCTTTGCCCTGAGACTTTGTAAGAGAGGCTATCTTTAGGGTAGGCTCTCACAGGACACCTATGCAGAAATCTGCTGTGGTATCCTACCAATCCAGAAAAGGTAAATCTGGGGGTTTTTCACAGATATTGTGTAACTGCCAGATATTGCCCTAGTGTCTATAGCAGCTTAATATTTGGAAGATAAGTTTCAATTAAAATAAAACCCTATGTTCATAAAACACTTGGAAATGTGCCTTATGTTCTTCCTGAGTGACTGTTAGATTTCCACACTACAGGATAGATGATGTGTGTCAATTCACAATGACTCTATGAAGTCATTGTGAATTGTAAATGCCAAGCAAGATAACAGACCCTCACTTTGGTTGCTTTATATCTTTTATGGATAGTTGATACTACTGACATTTCAGTTTTAAACAAAAAAAAATGCTAAGCTGTTGAGCTAAGGAATTGTGGCAATTTTTATTTATTTTCTGCTTCCTGCTAAAGTTTTATGAACTTGTGCCTTCTTTTAAATCAGGTATACTGATGATGCATTGAGATTTTTTATTTCATAAATGATTTCTAATATTCCTTATTGTCAAATCCTTAAGTGTTCCACTTAAGAGTTAAGGTCTATAAATCATACTCAGTTAGTTTTCTATGAAAAGCATAATATTAGAAAGATCAAGTCATCATTTGCTGATAATTCCAGCATTTGTTGAGAAAGTATTTGTTCATCTATACTGAATGAAGGAATGTCCAATTTAAGAGGCTACGTCTCATGGTTTCCATACTGCTATAGAAGGTTCTGTGAATATGTATATTCATACTTCTGCTTGTGGGCTTTTTGTAAATTAAACCACTTATGCCTGTACTGTAGTCTGTTATTATCCTTATATTGGATGCAATAATACAACAAATATCTCTCTTTTTTTTTTCACAACATTTGCACTACTTGAGGAATGAATTAAACAGGAGTATTTTTTTTAACTTTTATTTAATGAATATAAATTTCCAAAGTACGGCTTATGGATTACAATGGCTTCCCCCCCCCATAACGTCCCTCCCACCCTCAACCCTCCCCTTTCCCACTCCCTCTCCCCTTCCATTCACATCAAGATTCATTTTCGATTATCTTTATATACAGAAGATCAGTTTAGCATACATTAAGTAAAGATTTCAACAGTTTGCTCCCACACAGAAACATAAAGTGAAAAATAATAGATGATTTTTTAAATGATGATGAAATTAGATCAGACCTATTGTCATGTTTAATCCCAGTGAAAGTCAAGTTGGGAATTGATAATTTCTTCTTTTTCTTTTTTTTTTTTTTACAGACGATCAGTTTAGTATACATTAAGTAAAGATTTCAACAGTTTGCACCCCCATAGAAACACAAAAGTGAAATATACTGTTTGAGTACTCGTTATAGCATTAAGTCTCAATGTACAGCACATTAAGGACAAAGATCCTACATGAGGAGTAAGTGCACAGTGACTCTAAACAGGAGTATTTTTAAGAAAGTCTCCAAACTCAACTTTCAGTAGTAATCTGGCAAAATTTTGCAGATATGTATACAACAAGAGGGTCATGATAACATCCTCATACTTGAAGATCTAATCATTTCCAGCCTGTATGCCCTCTGCCATACATTTGTCCGTGTCATGGTAACTGGTTAATTTGAACCAGTTAAGTGGTATAGACATTGTATAAATATTATGCACTGTTCCTTTTTAACATTTCTTCTGCTTAGAAATATTTGCTTTAGCTTGTATTCCTTTACATTTGTAACACTCAAAAGTTTTCTTTCTTTTAAATGTGTATCATTTCTTTATTGAGATAAGAATTTAATTATTTCTAGGTCTCTTTTTCTTCAGTTGTAGCTAAAACTACCTGATAAATATGGAAGATGATTTCAATGTCTTCCCTTCTATGCCATTCAATTTAAAACAACCGTGTGTATGTGTGTGTGTGTGTGTGTGTGTGAGTTATTCACACTTGCACAACACCAGGGAACACAATGTAGCTAGTCTCTATCTTCAAGATCCATAATCTAATAGTAATAGCAAGAACATGTGAAAATTCAAGAAAATTTACATGGTATGGTAAAAAGATAAAAATAACATGTAAATGAAACACTATGAAAACACAATAGGGTAAAATTAAATCTGAATGAGTTTAAGACAGATGAAGGAGAAATGTTTATAGGAGAACTGACATTTTCTCTGGACATTGAAAGATAAGATAAGCAAGACTTAAATATCATATCTCATTTAAAATGCAGAGAAAAGCATTTTAGATGATGAATACAAAGGCATAATATGTAGGAACAATAGTGGACATAGATAGAAGGTAGATTTGGGCCAGATTCTGTGGGGATATAGATGTCATGCTAAAATTTTGACTTTTAATGGTTTTATGGGAAAACAAATGTCCCAGGATCAAGCAAAAAGGTGACATGATCAGACTTTCTCTTTAAACAGTTCACTCTGGGGATTCCAGTTTTATACCCAATATGTAAAATGATTGTAAATTGTCATTCCCATTTTTATAATATGAAAAATACTGAAAACCAAGGCTTTTCCTCTGATACATCAGAGATCTAAGGTCATGGGGCTAAGTTTCAACATCATACATCAAGTTACCTTTGACAAGGGAGCTAAAATCAATCCCTGGAGCAAGGATAGTCTTCAACAAACGGTGCTAGGAAAACTGGATCTCTGCATGTAGCAGTATGAAATAAGACCCCTACCTTACATCTTACACAAAAATCCATTTAAAATGGATCAAGGATCTAAACCTATGACCTGATACTAAAAAATTACTAGAAAACATTGGGGAAACTCTGTAAGACATTGTCATAGGCAAAAGTTATTGGAAAAGACCCCAGAAGCATAGACAATAAAAGCAAAAATAGACAAACAGGATTACATCAAGCTAAGAAGTTCCACACTGCAAAGGAAATAGTCAATAAATTGAAGAGTCAATCAGCGGAATAGGAGAAAATATCTGCAAACTATGAAATTGATAAAGGATTAATATGCAGAATCTATAAAGAGCTCAGGAAACTAAACAAGAAAACAAACAATCCAGTCAAGAAATAGGCAAACTACATGAACAGGCATTTTCTGAAGGATGAAATTCAAATGGCCAATAGACACACGAAAAGATGCTCAGAACCACTAGTCATCAGGAAAATGCAAATCAAAATCACAATGAGGTTTCACCTCATCCCAGTTAGAATGCCTATCATGCAAAAATCAAAAAGCAATAAATCTGGTCAGGATGTGGAAAAAGGTACCCTAATATACTGTTGATAGAAATGTAACTGATACAACCATTATGGAAGATAGTATGGAGATTACACAGAAATCTGAAAATAGATCTACTATATGACTCAGACATCTCACTCCTGATAATTTACCCAAAGGAAATGAAATCAACATATGTAAGAGTTTTCTGTACCTCATGTTTTTACAGCTCAATAGGGAATCAACCCATATGTCCATCAACTGATCAGTGGATAAAGAAAATGTGGTATATATACACTATGGAATACTACTCAGCTGTAAAAAGAGAATGAAATCTTATCTTTTGCAACAACATGAATGAAACTGGAAACCATTATGCTTAGTGAAATAAGCCAGTACCCAAGAGAGAAATTACATATGTTTTCACTGATTTGTAGTAATTAATACACAGAGCACAAAAAAATTTAATGTATATGAGCAAAGTAGACATTTTGAGATTTGATAATTGCTTACAGCTCTTGTCTATACTCTTATGGAACAGTGATTCTTCTACTTAAAAAATCTATAATAAAAAAATGAAAGTCAAAATTTTTTTATTATTATTTGAAATTTATTGTTCACTGGAATCCCTCACCCACACAAAAATTGAATTTGTAGAACAGATATTGTGGCAATAATGTATTAAATCTTCTCTTGGAATGCCCACATGCCATATCAGAGTGCAGGTTCAAACTGCATCTCCTCCACTTCTGATCCAGCTTCCTACTAAGGGACCTAGGAGATAGCAGATGATGGCACAAGTGCTTGGTCTTGGCTCATTTGGCTAATTCTCTGCCTTCGGCGCCGACACCCGGGATTCTAGTCCCGGTTAGGGCACCGGATTCTGTCCCGGTTGCTCCTCTTCCAGTCCAGCTCTCTACTGTGGCCCGGGAAGGCAGCAGAGGATGGCCCAAGTGCTTGGGCCCTGCACCCGCATGGGAGACCAGGATGAAGCACCTGGCTCCTGGCTTTGGATCTGCTCAGAGCACTGGCCGTAGTGGCCATTTGCGGGGTGAACCAATGGAAAAAGGAAGACCTTTCTCTCTGTCTCTCTCTCTCACTGTCTAACTCTGCCTGTCAAAAAAAAAATAATAAATTAAAAAATTAAAAAAACAAGTGCTTGGTCCCCTCCACCCAAATGAGAGACAAGGTGGATGGAGTTCCTAGCTACTGGCTTTGTCCTGATCCAGACCTGGTTGTTGCAGCCATTTGAGGAGTGAACTCACAGACTGGATTGATGATCTCTCTCTCTCTCTTTCCCTCTCTCTCCCCTCATCCACTCTGTCTTTCAAATAAACAGATAAAGACACCTTTAAAAAGAAAGGAATTCAGTGCATCAACAGAAAGGTCAAAATTTTTTAAAAGAAAGCATAAGTAAAATTTATTTAAAAATTTTTCCCAATTATGAATCTGTCTAATCATCATACAATTGTTTCTTCTAAAAGGGATGAAAAACCTGATTAATACAGGACTCCAATCACGACCCAATTAATTAAATTTTTCCTAGATGTTAAAACCTACAGAGGAATATTAAACTCAGGAATTTATTCTTGTACATATTTTAAAGAGTTCTCTCAACTATGCAATACATTGTTGTGTTCATTTGCTATTGCATATGTTGTCCAAAATATGCATTACTATTTTCTCATTTACTGCAACATTTGAATTGTTACTTCACAGTGTTTCAGAGTTTTCTCTTCTTAACACAAACCAAGATGCTCATTTCCAAGGTTAATATAATCACTAGAGAAAGGCAGAGCTTTTGCTCTACTGGAGAGCTTACTAGAAATCGTATGAGCTTTTGATGCATTAGAATCTGCTCAACTAAGCAGTCATTGGTTCTTTTAAACATAATCTGTTAATATTTTTATTCTTATTGGTACTTTTTCAAATATGTAACCAAATATTTACCATTTGGAAATTATTGAGTTGTGTGTCATTTTTATTTTAACAAAAGTTGCTACTAACTTTACAAGGAATATAAGATTAGAGGTAAAGAAATCTAATTTTTTAGCAGCCATGTATCCCTGAAATAAGATGCAAATATACTGTAGCTAAATGTTCTCTAAGTTAATTGTTTCCTTTTTACCTTTTGTTTTGGTGGAAGTGATAGCATAGAAAAGCGTCTCTGAATGGCTAGAGTAATAGAATAAAATAAAATTTTTAGGAACTGATCTATAAAACCTGAATAAAGGGAGTGTATATGTTCCATTCTGGGCAGCAGCTCCCAGACCCTTAGATTTTTACCAGTTTGTAATATCACAAAATCAAATTTGAAAGCCAGTGAACGAAAAACGGATCTACCATATAACCCACCTGTCCCCTTATGGGAGTGTATTCAAAGGAAATGAAGTCAACATATGAAAGAGATAACTACACATCCATGCTTATAGCATGTCAATGCATGGTGGAAGAGCTGGAATCAACCTAGATGGCACCAACTGGGTTATAATTAGCTTATTCCTCCACTTTCTACTGTGCTGTTGACATATATTTTACTACTACATGTTATAAGTAATAAAATGCATGGTAGCATAATTTCTTTAATTAGTTTCCTTTTTACAAACATTTATTTAATTATTTGAAAGTCAGAGTTACAGAGAGAGAAGGAAAGCTAGAGAGACAGAGCCCTTCCATCTGCTGGTTACTCCCCAGTTGTCACAACAGCCAGCACTGTGCTAGGCTGAAACCAGGAAACAAGAGCTTCTTCTGAGTCTCCCACGTGAATTGCAAGGGTCCCAGAATTTGGGCCAGCACCTGCTGTTTTCCCAGGCCATTAGCAGAGAGATGAACCAGAAGTGGAGTAGCCAGGACACAATCCAACACCCATATGGGATGCTTGCTTTGCAGGTGGTGGCTTTACCTACTATGCCACAATGCCAGCTCCTTTTAAATCAGTTTTCTTAAAAAAAAAAAAAAAAAAAAAAAAAAAAAGCAGCTAAGAAAAAAGATATCTTTGACTATTCCCTGCATTTCCTGTTTCCAGTGTTCTTCTTTCATTTACATTGGTTTGAGTTTCCATGTGGTATTATTTTTCTTCAGTCTAAAGAGTTTACTTAAGTATCTCTACAATGTAGTTATCAATTCACCAGCATTTGTTACCTGTGGGGAGCAGCTCGGACTAGACTAAGTTACTGGAATTAAGACTTATTCTATGCATCTGCTCTCCCACAATAAGGCGCTGGGAGAGGAGAAAACAGCTTCTACCCAGCTGCCTCCAGTTCAACCAATAAACAGCAGGACTTGCTCCTGATTGGAGAGCAGCGTACTCGGCGTGTGGGCAGCCGAGTTGGGATTGGTGGAAGAGGACTATAAAGGAGGAGAGAGACGGCATGTACGAGGAACATCTAAGGGGAACATCTAAGGGGAACGCCTGTGCAGCCCCCGAGAAGAGCCGGCCGGCGGTGTGCCGCTCCCCTGCGGAAGTGGGGAATGTGGCCAGGGGGAACTGCCCTTCCATGGAGGTGGAAGGGATAGTAGCCAACCCGGGAAGAACCAGCAGCAAACCCGGGGAGGGCCGAGCAGACGAAAGAACAGCGCAGGGTCCTGTGTCGCTCCTCCACGAAGAGGGGGAGCGACATAATGGTGCCGTGACTCGGATATGAAGCCTAGGCAGGGTTTAGTGTCGTTCCTCCACGAAGAGGGGGAGCGACAGTTACCTGAAAATCCCCAAGTGGTGTTTTAACTGCTGCATTGACCCCCTGCTGCCTTCCTTTAAAGACTGATTTTTTTTCTTATGGCAGACAAATAATTTATAGGATAACAAGCTTAATTTTATTAGATAGTCTTTTTCTGTTTTGTTAGCCCTTCATTTTAAAATAAAACTTTTCTTTCTGGCTTTTTATTTGAACATTCTGACTATTCAATGAGGTATGTTCACTCTGGTTAGTTGGAACTCCAAAGACCCCTAGAAATGTACAAATTACAGAATCTCCAATTAACTTCTTATTCCCCTCTTCATAGGCAGCCTTACATCTGGCTGAAGACTCAAGGAGACCTTCTAAGCTAATTTCTCTATTTCCTTCACTACATAATTCTCTCTTTTCATTTTCCTACCCCCTCAAATCCACCTTTTTCTTCATCATTATGCTATCGCGCCCAAAAAATTACAGCAAGAAAACTTTGCTTGTGGTTGGGTGCACCTTTCTTTAAGCCACAGTCAGGCAATTCCCTCAGGAAAAAGGATTAGATGAATGTGTACTATCTGTTCATTGTGAGAAAAGTGGTTGTGCATATTTTTCCCATGTTAAGATTGATTGCAGTGGGATAGGTAGTGGGATACACCTTATTCCATCATGGTTATAACTTGACGCAAAATGTGGGAAGAGGCAATGACCATGTCCACACATTTTTGTACTCCTTGTTCTAAGTGAAGAGGAATTGGAACCAACCCATGACACAAAGGAACCAAAAACTATACAAGGTCAGATATCAATGTCCAAATGAATGGTATATGTTATAAGTTGTGTCGACATGCAAGGATATATATAACATCATTTATTGTGTGAGTATTTTGACAAGTACTGTTCTAAGTTATGGGTTCATGAAAATGAAAAACAACACATGTATCCAGTTATCTCAGATCTTACTGTTGCATTTTGCTCCACTTGAATTCACAGAAAAGTCTATTTTAAAAAGGCCACCAAGAGGATATTTAAGAAAGAATTTGACTTACTGAGTAGACATTGGTACAACTGGAGAGAAAGGAGAGTCAGGAATTAGCCAGGAATTTCATTATTCATGATGGAATGTTTGGAATTAGAAATTTACTAAGTAGAAAAGAAAGAGACTATGAAGTCACTGGAAAGTCTGGCATATAATCTTTTTTTTAATTTTTATTTAATTTCTAAAAATTTCATGTCTGTTTTATATACAGACTTAGGAACATAGTGACACTTCCCTCCCTACTCTCCCTCCCACCCATGCTCCATCCCTTCTTCCTCCTCTCTCTCACAATGCCAATCTTAATTTTTACAGAGATCTATTTCCAGTTTACTTATTAGTTGTATAGTTAACCCTTGAATTAGTAAATAATTCAACAAATACTATGAAGAAAACAAACAAGACATTGAGGCAGGTTACTTTATAAGAAAGGAGATTTATTTTGGCTAATGGTTCCAAGTTAGGACAGGCACGCTGGTTTGGCTTCTGGTAATGATATTCCTGCTGTCAGCGTCCTGAGGCAGGGCAGAGTATCACCCGGCAACAGACAGGAAGCATGCTTCTCTAACTGTCTGTCTCTCTCTATAAAGTCACCAGGATTCAATCATGAGGGCTGCAGCTAGTGACACGATCCAACCCAATCATTTCCCAAAGACCCGAGCTCTAAACACCGTAACTGAATTACGTTTTCATCCTCTTAATACCACTAACTTATATTTTGGGGTTTAAATACCTGCATGACCTTGAGGACCAAATCATTCTCAAACTAGAGCACTGCGCCATTTATGAAGGATTCTGGCATAATTCTGGAGGAAATGCATATTCATGGAACAGAGGAATAGAACAGGACACTGTGGATATTAACTGGACCAGCTGCACAGGATGGACTGGAGGGCAACATACAAGGAAATACAGCCTGGCACTTATCACTCTCACTAGAATGAATGCTTGTTGAAGCTATGAATGCCAAATGAGCAAAGTCATTGAAATACATCCTGTGGAGAGCTAAGGAGAGAATGATCTAAAGTGGTGAGATGGCAAATGAAGAAATGGGTGCAGGACACATATACAGGACCAAATAAATTTTAAAGACTCTGCCTTAATATATGTATTTATGCATAAATAAATATTGAATTAGTCATAAATAAAATCAAATCAGCCATATGAAAAAATCACCTCAAAAACTTGCAATATTGCAAGCATATCAAAGCTATTCAAACTCAAGCCTACCAGTAAGGCAACACAAATATTCATGTAGCCATAGGAGAAAAGGAAAGGAACCTTTGCTCCGCATCTACTCCAAGCCAGGGATTAGCATGCATTTTCTCATTTAATTCTCATATCTCTGTGAGGCAAATATCGATACCCTAATTCTACAAACAAGGAAACTGAGTTTCAGAAAAGTTCAGTAGTCTTTTTTTTTTTTTTCATTAGTCATTTCCAACAGACAAAGAGCTAGTTGGATCAAAAGCAGACATGCAAATTTGGGCTTTTTTCCACAGTGCAAAATTAAAATTTTGAAAAGTTTTTTAATTGACTTTTAAAAGATTAAGGTGCATTTTTAAATGCATTCCATTTCACTACATGAAGCCACTTTTCAAATCAACTTGTGGTTCCAACATAACTATATAATTCACCCTTGTTTATGTATGAAAAAAATAAAGATTTATAATTCAAATTAAGTAATGTTTTTAAAAAAACATTTTGTTCAGTTTTAGAATGGCTGTGATAGCTGCAATTGGATGCAGGGGCAAAATATAAAATTTTTCATGAAAAAATGATAAAGAACTCAGAAAGAGATGAGAAACTGTCCATTTCTTTAATTATCTTTTTTCCCCCTTACTAATTCAACACACGGGAACAAACGAGTCTTATATTAGCAGGAGACACAAACACAGGCAGTGCTAGAAGCCTTACCCCGAGCTGACATTTTAATGGGAAGGCAATAGAGTTCATCTTGTAATAATGTACCAAATTATAAATTTCAAGGAGATGCACAGGTAAAATGATATATTCCAGTCACAGTGCAATATTCTCATTAATATTTTAATATTAGATCATTTTCAAGTTGGATGCTTTAGGAACTGAAAAGAAGTGTGATAGTTTTGTAAAATGAAGAACTTCTACATTTTTAAAAGATATCTTTATCTAAAGCCTTTATATAAACTTCTTTTCCAGAATGCCACATAGGCAGACAATGCTGTCTGGAGCTGCATTCCAACAACAAACACTGCCAACAGCTCTTTGATAACAAACTGCAGGTGTTCCATGCCAGCACTTGTGATTCCATGCCTTCTCTCTCTTTCAGTGCTGCTGTGGAGTTGGGCTGTATCATCTGTGCCATTCTGTCAGAAATCTAGAAAATAATGACTTCGACCCCCAGGACCCACTGACAAATTAAAGTTTTAGATCTTCTTACCAAAAGTAGTGCTGATAATCAATTAAACACCTTCCAGGGTGACAGCAACAGAAATGCCTGAAGCCATTTTCAGATGCATATCCATCCCTTCAGGAGATACATTCCCCAACCTATAGCACTTTGTTTTAAAGAGTCTTCTAATCATCCTAATTTGGAAAGTTCTAGAATGAGACACAAAGAACGTATCAGGCCCCAGTGCTGTGGCCAATAGGTCTTCCTCAGGCTTCCAATCATACCCATGCCTCCCATGTTTAGCTCTTAGGCAGTCCTGCCACAGCCGAAATGATTCATGTGTTTTCAGGAGAAGTTCAAATACAGTAATAGCTCTGAACTTCCCACTTCCAAAACGGGGCTAGTTTGCTCTGTAAAACAACCCTACAAGGCAGACTGCTCTCTTGCAAAGTAATTTGGGGTTTACTGTCAGACCACGCTTAAAACAGGACCATGAAATCAAAATGAAAATGTTCACTCACTAGAGGTACTGAAGAAACTCAAGTGATGGCAGATTTAGAAGTAAGGCCACCAGTGTGAAATGGTGCTAAATTTTTATACAGTCTAGACACCCACATTAATTTCAGATCAATCTCAAGAGATCGTTAACTATAACTATTCCACAGCTTAAAAAAAAATCATAATTTTGCTGTATGTTGCTGGAGAAAGTCCATGTATCTGTCACATACATATAATCACCACTATATGTATATATAATTTATTGTATATATAAATAATGTATAGATAATATGTACATCCTTTTTTTCTATTATGCCATCTAAACTTTCAGGAATTGCTAAGAGAAAAATTTCTAGCACTTAGCAAAGACGTTAAGAAAACCTTTGTTCAAGGCACGGGGTTTTGCAGTGCAGTGAAGTTTTGCCACGGGTGTGAGATTGTTCTCAATTCTGAATGCAACAAGGAAAACAGGATTCATAGCCAAGGAGCATGGTGGGGCCAGCGCGGGGAACATGACTAGGAGGAAACATACCAGTGAGAGATATTCTAGCTAAATTAACTCCACAGGCTAAGACCTGAGGAGAGGTGGAGGGTTAGGAATTTGAACTTACGTCCAGGGTAAGGGATTTCCTTTAAAGGAATCCAGCTCTATTCTTGCCCGAACTGGATCCAGCAAGCCAAGAGCAAGCCCTGGAAAAAGGGGCATCTGATTCAGTTTTGGTCAAGAAGAGAATCTCCGTGAAAAACACGTCAAAATAATGTCCTTAGTGTGCTGTACATTGAGATTTAATGCTATAACTAGTACTCAAACAGTATTTTTCACTTTATGTTTCTGTGTGGGAGCAAACTGTTGAAATCTTTACTTAATGTATGCTAAACTGATCTTCTGTATATAAAGAGAAACGAAAATGAATCTTGATGTGAATGGAAGGGGAGAGGGAGTGGGAAAGGGGAGGGTTGTGGGTGGGAGGGACGTTATGGGGGGGAAGCCATTGTAATCCATAAGCTGTAATTTGGAAATTTATATTCATTAAATAAAAGTTTAAAAAAATTAGGAAGAAAAACTCAACAGAAAATTCATTAAAATTTCACCTCTCAAAACATCAGAAATATCAATTATTTGCATTGTTCAGCCCCATGGCCAATACAAATTATTGAATGCTTGTAGCATATCTGCCCTATACAAAGTCTAGGAATAAAAAGACAAGATACACCTCTCCCATGCCAGAGTAACCCATCAATAACGCAATTAAAACTGTCAATTTTTCAATCAATGACAAACCTGCAGCCATTTGAACAAGAGGTTCAGTGGTATTTCTTAAAGACAGGAAAGTCAAAAACACCAAACCCTCTCCTTCCATCAATGCTGCTTCTTGCTGCCTGCGCCTCTAACCTGCGCCCTCTTCCCACACCTGTTCCAGGCTAACTTTCCTAATCCCCTTCCCGCTTACCCCGACACCCTGCGGAGCCTCCTGCGCCTGCGCACGCTCGGGTTGCTCTCGCCAGCAGGGGGCGACCCACGATTTCTGTGCTCCGCCGCGGAGCTTGGCGTCGCTCTTTCCCAGTGCTCCGACCTGGTTACGCTTCCTTAACAACGGGTTGCCCTTGGCAACCGGAGGACGCTGGCTAGCGGGCTAGTTTCCTGGCCGTGTTCCTAGCACCTGCTTGCTGTCAGAGGCCCCGGCCGAACCATGTCGGAGATCCTGTGCCAGTGGCTCAACCAGGAGTTGAAGGTGTCCCGGACCGTGAGTGAGTGACCACGGCCGAGGGCGAGCTCGGGTCGCGGGGCTTGGGGCTGACGGAAGGTGGTGGGCGACGCGCGAGCTGCACAGGTGGGGCACCTGCCGGTGCAGGTGGTGCCCCACCCCAGCCTGGTCTTCCCACGACCTCCCTGCAGCTCACCCCAGCCAGCGCCGGGCCTTGCCCTCTCTGCAGCTCGCGCCTTGCCCCTCATCTCGGGGAACTCAGCCCCTCAGAGAACCTGACCTACTGTGTGGTTCCAAGCAGCCAGCCGTTTAGGGAGAGCTCCCTGGCCGCTATGGAGAGGGCGTTTTGCTGTGGTCTGACCCTGGCATTGCGTCCTCCCGTCGTCCCGTCCTCCCATTGCCAGGTCAGGGAAGGAGGAAACCCCTGGACAAGTCACAATGCCGTTTGTCAGGGTGCTTCCTCCAGCCTAGAGTGGAGCCTGCCATTCTCTGCACACTTAAACTGCCCCGCAGGGGTAGGCGCGTGTGAAACGGGTTAATGTAGACTATAGTGCCCCTTACGCATTTTAAAACTTGAAGCTCAAGGGTTACAAACTTCAGTTATTTCCGGCCGCTGTTTGTTCTTGCCCAAACGTGACCTTGGACATCTACCAGCCTCTATCCTAATCATAAAGTTACCCCTCCAAAGGTTCTAAATCCCACACCCACAGAGGCACTGCTCCATGCAGCTCTTCCGGACAGTAATTTTAGCACAGCAGGCCAGCATCTCAGCCTCTTTTTTGTCTCTTCAGTAGGCGTTCATTTTTCAGTTGGTATGGTTTTTGTTAGAAAGAAAAAAAAATGGGTTTTTCTGCACAAACCATTTCAGTGTGTTTTCCCAGAGGGACCCTGGTTCCTGCTCCTAGGTCATCCACAGAAGTTTCTAGGTTAGTTTTATTTGTGTAGGCGGGAAGTTTTTTCAGCAGGAAGATTGCTAACATTTAACATCTCCACTTGGCGTTTGTTAAGCCATTAACTGGAGACTGTTTCTTGGTCCAACTGGCCCTCTGCCACCCCCTATGAGCAGCAACAAATTCTGTCCAAGAGTTTTCTGATTCTCCCATTGTGCCTCTGTTTCTCTCCTAAAATATGACACTCATCTCAGGACAGCATTTATCATTTCTTGTTCCTCTCTCTGCATAGGGGCCAAAATGCAGCATCATGTCCTACATTTCTACTCGTTCAGAGGAATAATAGCTATAGATTGCTTAGTTTAATTTGGTTCATTTATTTGTTTGTAAAAAGCACCCATTTGTTCAAGTATCCAGGACTCTATTGCAGATTGAAACACTTTGGGGGAAAAGGTTAATAAAATTAATAAGAAACACAAACTTAGTAGGTGCCGTTCTTCTTGTATTCAGTTTGGAGAATTTTGGTTTGAGATGAAAAGGGAGGTTTTGAGTAAGAATTTTAATAACCTAAGACGTGAGTGGAAAATTCCCATCGTTTGCCTTCCTGAAGTGTAGTCTGCAAGCTGGCAGCCGAGAGGTTCCATCCAGTGCAGTATTCCACATTCCCTCCACTAGCAATACATCTGCATCTCTTGATCCCAGCTGCTACAGTCCTTGAGGAAACAAATTCCACCTTGTAAAAGACTTTTCAGAAACGCATTCACTGGTGTTTCAAAGGGAACAAGATAGGGTCTATGCAGCCGTGGAAACACACTGCCCGCTGCTAGTGGCTCATTGTTAGATAAGCAGTTCCATGGTGTATGAAGGAAGGCTTTGGATGGTTTGTAGAAATTCTCATAGAGAGACTAAGTGGGTGCAACCTCGAGGTAAAGTTCTTTGTCATTTTCTGGGTCATGGTTGTGTAAGAGCAAGAACTGGAAGGCCAGATTGCCTGGGTTGAAATCTGATCTACCACTTATTAGCTGGTGACCTTGGACAAGTTACGTATCTGAATTTCTTCACACTTAAAGATTGCAGTGATAAGGTTACCTCATCAAAAAAATGTTTATAATAGAACTGGGGGCATAGTAAATACTAAATCTCACGTTTTACCCTCTGGCTTATAAAAATAAAAGCAGTATAGAAGGATATTTGGATAAAAATATTTACTGCTTCATGAATTATAGAGGCAAAAAAGAAAAATTGGGAAACAATCAGAATATTCTTCACTATTATAGTATGTAAATAAATGATGTTTTATTCATGCTATTTTTTATTAAAAAGTCTAGAAAGAATGTTAATTGCTAAAACCTTTGACCTAAAGAATATAATAATATAATATAAATAAACTATGTATTTTTGTCTGGTAAAAAGCTAATGTTAGCTTGTTGTGACTGTATAATTATTTTTATACCAAGTATTAAACACACACACAAATATAGATTTTTTTAAGAATTTCTTTTTTTTTTATTTATTTGACAGAATTAGACAGTGAGAGAGAGAGAGAGACAGAGTGAAAGGTCTTCCTTCCATTGGTTGGTTCACTCCCCAAATGGCCGCAACGGCTGGTGCTGCGCTGATCTGAAGCCAGGAGCCAGGCACTTCCTCCTGGTCTCCCATGCGAGTGCAGGGGCCCAAGCACTTGGGCCATCCTCCACTGCCCTCCCAGGCCACAGCAGAGAGCTGGAGTGGAAGAGGAACAACTGGAACTAGAACCCGGTGCCCATATGGGATGCCGGCACTGCAAGCAGAGGATTAACCAAGTGAGTCACGGCGCCGGCCCCCAAATATAGATATTTTTTAATGAGCATGGAGAAAAGTGCGGAAAGACATACACTAGACTACTGACATACACGTGAACCATCACATTGCACTCTGTATAAGCAAAGAAAAAAGTATGGAAGGATATAAACCAGTGTGTTTACATTGATTACCCTAGGAAAGGGGGGTATTGCTGGCTTTCCTTTATACATTTCTGTTATTTGTCTTGTTGCTTCTATTGCTTTCATAGTTTGGAAGAAAAATTCAATATAGGCCGGTGCCACGGCTCACTAGGCTAATCCTCCACCTTGTGGTGCCGGCACACCGGGTTCTAGTCCCAGTCGGGGCTCCGGATTCTGTCCCTGTTGCCCCTCTTCCAATCCAGCTCTCTGCTGTGGCCCAGGAGTGCAGTGGAGGATGGCCCAAGTCCTTGGGCCCTGCACCGGCGTGGAAGACCAGGGGAATCACCTGGTTCCTGGCTTCGGATCAGCGCAGTCTATGGCTGCAGCAGCCATTGGAGGGTGAACCAACGGTAAAGGAAGACCTTTCTGTCTCTCTCTCTTTCTCACTGTCCACTCTGCCTGTCAAAAAAAAAAAAATTCAATATAGCATTGAAATGAAAAAAATCAAGAGATCACACTTCATATAAAATAAGATGAAAAATTAACACTTTTGAAATGTTGAAAGCTAATACCCCAAAAGAGTTATTTTTCTTGAAGCTTATACGTAGAAAAAGAAAAGGTACTGCTTACTGAGGGTTTATATATTTATACCATAACTGCACTAAACCCTTTACATAGATTTTCTTGTTCAATCCTGAAAACAATCCTAAGAGTCATTGCTATAGATGTTCAGATGAGTAAGTAAGGCTTAAAGAGCTTGATAATTTGTTCAGGATCACACAGCTAGTAGGTTGCAGTGTTAGAATATAAAAACATAAAACTAGAACATTTACTTGTGATTTGAGGCATGGTATTGTGTATTGTTATATGTATATAGAGTTTATACTTAGGGGATATGTATATAGGGTTTTCAGTAACTCTCCCAAATGTATTTATTTGGGTTTTATAAAATAAGTATTGTTTAGTTTGAATCCCCAAGAAGTGCAGAAATTCAACTGCCTAGGCATGTTATAACTTCATATGGCATAACCTAATTCCTAGGTAATTGACAAAGGTGGATTTATTAGTGTTTGTTTAGAATTGGCCTGTCCACACAGTACTTGCTGGAGCAAAGAAACAGAATGTTGTGCTAAGTAAGTGCATTTGATGTCTTGATGAGGCTGAATAATGGCTCCTGTTAGAGAGGCAGCTGAAGCCACTCAAGTTTTGGATTATTTTGAAAAGTAGATGCTGATTTGAAGAAGGCATATTATATTGAATTTTGTAGTGCCTGGGATACCCTGAATATCTACAGTAGAGAAAATGTATTCCAGTGATTTCAACTGAGGAGAGCCTTCTTGCACCTTGGGAATCATTGGAGACTTGATTTGTCTCAACATGGAAAGATTCCAGAAAATGCAACCAAAGCTAATGATCTTCAATTAGTGATACAAAACTAGATAATTTCTTCTGGAGAGTAGTAGAGTAGTGTGTGTGTATGTGTATGTGTATGTGTGTGTATATATATATATATATATATATATAAAAGTGAGTATATATATGTATATGAAAAGTCTTGGAATATGAGGAGTAGCTCAACACAGAATTACATCTGAAATTCTAAAAATTATTGTTATGAAAAAAGCAAAGTAAAATACTATTAAAATATTGCTGTATAGTGCTTTTAAAAACTCTTGATTTTTTTCAAGAACAAACATCACCTGTATTTCATAAAATTCTTATGAACATACCATAAGAGGAAACGACCTTCAGAATGCAACATTCTCCATAAATGAGCCAAATTTTATGTACAATACCTGTACTTCTTTGTAATCATAGATGTAAGAGTCCATATTCTTTAAATTCTAGATGTGACTAATCTAAAATTGTAATTAGTTTAGTATGCATATTTTCATTGTTTCTATACCCATCGACATTATTGTCAACAATAATAAAAAGGAAACTGTTCAGAAAATCACACATTCTTAGCCTTGGTCTTGTAGTATATAAAGTAAGACTAATAGTCTTTAGTCCTCAAGTTTTATATGCAGTAAAATAAGAATAATAATTGCCCTATATTTGAGAGGACATCAAATGAGATTGTAAATGGAAAACATCTGTCACACTGCCCAACATCTATTGGTTGCATAATTAGCATTATTTCAGCATTTTTTTCTTTTTCTCATTTGAAAATATTGCCTTGTATGGGACCTGCCACATAATAGGAACTTAGTGGACTTATTACATGAGATTGTATGCGTGAAGCAAGAGTAAAAGTTGCTTTAGGCTGTGCTTCGTAGAATTTTTCATCTTGAGAATGTCACTGGATACATTGATCCTCAGCTTTGTCATTTCAGCTCTGTTTTATTATAAGCAGGTTCTTAAGAATTGTTTTCTAATTAAAATTGCATTTTGAAGATTTTATAAGCCAGGGTACTGATTTATCGTGGGAAGAGAGAGAGATTAGAATAATGTCTACAGGCAAATGAACATGGTACAACCCCTTGGTGATCCAGTACACTCAACAGAAGATGACATTTATGCATCAGATTGCCTGGTGCCATTCAGAAATTGTATATTAGCTAGAAATTCCTAAAATTAAGCTAATATTTTATGTGTTTTACTTTCTGACCCACACATATCTTATCTGGATTGCAATGACAGATTGGATAAGATTAGAGGCTGTTCCTATCCCTCTCCCCACAGTACTTAGGGAAGCATACTGTTCAATAGTATTTTTTAATATTCTACTACCAAAAGCTCAAAACATGACATTTGTGAATACTTCTATTATTAGATCTTATCACTATTCTGAATGAGGTTAATTATTACAAGGATAATTCAAGAACAGAAGTTCATGGAAAAGGGAATAAAAGACACTTTTACTTTACTGAAAACAGTTTTGAAATCCATGTATATTTGCTGCAATGCACAATTTTCATAAATGTTTTGAAGATGCCTTTTACATCCCAAGGTCATTGTTTACCTGAAATTTGAAGAATTTAAATAGGTATGGTTTTGTGAGTTTTAGGAGCTATTCTACGTTCCTTATTATTGTATGTTTCTAAATGGGTCCCTATCAATAGCCAATCTTGTCATTTTGTATTAAGTATTAGTAGTTATTTTATTTTGAAGAGTGATATTTTCTATGCCTCAATTTCTAGGGACATACTTTATTTGAATCCCTTTATGTGATAACTACACTCTGTTGATTTTGTCTTATATACAGACCTTTTCATAAATATCACATCTTCATTCAAGAGAAGAATGGAAATTTTAGAAATTCTGTTGAATATTTATATATTATATTTATATATATATTTATATATAATATTATAATGTATTATGATCTTATCCTAATATATAATGTGTAATTATTTAATTCTGGATGTCAATGAGAATCTTAGATCATACTGTGGTTTGAATGATTCCTCCAAAACATGTAGAAATTTAATTGCCTTCATGATGGTGTTAAGAGCTTGGATGTTTAAGCAGTGATTTAGCCTTGAGAGCACGGCCCTCATGAATGGATGAAGACCATTAGGAAGGGGTTAATTAGGAAGGGGTTAATTACAAAAGGACTGGGCTCCTGATAGACGAGAAGTTCAGCCCATCCTCTCCTGACTCACACACTGGGTTGCCCTTCCATCTTCTGCCATGGGATGATGCAGCAAGAAAGCTCCTGCCTGATGCCAACACTTGATATTGGACTTTCTAGCCTCCCAATCTGAGAGCAATAAGTTTCATTTCTTATAAGTTACCCACTCTGTGGTATTCTGCTACAGCAACACAAAACAGACCATGACAGGCACCACCATTTATTTTTTCTTTGGCAGATGAGGAACACTAATCACGTATGTTTAGAGTTTTGTTTAGGCTTATACAGTTGGACAATGGCTCGTTAATGGCAGATTTGGGGCTTGCTGCCTTTAGTTCATTTCTCTTTTAATGAGCCATCACTAAGCCATATATTTTCTTATACTTCAGTACTTAGGGACATTAGAAAATATATTACATCTATATAAATCAATAGATGCTGGTATTTTCTGTCTAGCAATGTAGTGTTTTTCTTGATTAGAACTTGGCTTCCCTTGACTAGAAATTGATGGAATAAATCTCCCAGCAGAAAGCCATTGTGTAAATCAAAACCAAAGAATTAAGATGTGAAGGTTCACACGAAGAATCACAATCTGCATTTTCACAAAGATTATAATATAGCAATTGAAATTTAATGTTTAGTTAGTACATCTTAAGAATCATGACAGAGCTTTCAATGGAGAAAACTGTAAATGTTGACCATCCTCTGTTCATAGATCAAAGGACAACAATTGCAATGTTCCTTATCCAGAGACCACAGGACCTGCCCATAGCTGAACAGAGTTGTGTATTGAGTTGCTGCAACAAGACAGAAACCATATCTTGGGGACTGTGGGACACCTCATTAAGAGAGTATGGAGAGGATCTGGGTTTGTGTTAGATGGTGGAGGCCCCAGGGAGCCATACTTTGCTCCGAATAGACTCCTGTTAGGAAGCATGGGCAAAGTGTCTTAATAAATCGTATCTGTACTGGGGAAAATAAAGCAAGGCAAATAAATCTGATTGGTAAAAAATAAAACAGTAGCAGTCACTCATTTTAGCCAGAGTAAGGGGATATTCAGTCATTTCTGTGCTTCGGACAATATTCTTGTTTTTGTGTGAGCTCAGACATGATTTCAGAGGGATTTGTTTCTGTCCTGATTCATCAGGGTCACAGAGTAGCCTTGTCTGATGTTGTTGTGCTGTGAAATTGATTATGTTCATCAGAAGAATGCCAAGGCCTGGCTGTAAGTGCCTGGTCAGCTCCTGGGAACACCATGGCCTTGTAGGTCTAGGCCAGTTCCAAGCTACCAGCCACGCTTTTCTCTCTTTCAAATGAGAGTGAATCTACTTGACTT